>NC_086448.1:560587882-560901632 GCF_028390025.1 Pseudophryne corroboree
TCGCAGTGCCATCAAAAAGGCATTTGAAAAAGGCTGTAGTGATCAGCCTTTTGCTCGACACTGTTTGCAGGCCAAGCATGGGGTAGCCAGTATACGTGCCACCCTCATCGATCATGTCCCCACTACCCTTAGAGGTGGCGACAGGGGCAGACGCTTATTGCAGAAGGAGACGCGTTGGATTTTCTCTCTGGGTACGTTAGCACCCAGGGGGTTAAATGAAAACATGAGTCTCCAATGTTTTCTTTAAATGTATTATTCATAATGAGGTAGTCTGCCGGCATACTATCTATACTTGGCTACTGTTTTTGCATTTCGTGTGCTTTATTTCTTATTTTGTTGTACCTTAACCAGAAGTGTTATATTATCTCTGCTTCCACTTTCAATGCATCTTTTAACGATTTAATGTTTCACTGAGGTTTTGTTTTTTGCCCATAGGATGATTGCTGCAGCGGCGCCTTTGGGACGCCCTTGGCGGTTGCTATGGTTACTCCCCTGTTCGCCTGGGGCCTCCGGCACGTCATCGCTTAGCGACGCCACGCGTCATCACCTCATGATGCGGAAGCGAACGGAGCGGTGCGGCTGGCGGTGGCGCCGACGAACAGGTGAGTATGTTAATGTTTAATGGGTGTCAGTATTTATGTATGTCTATGCACATGTTCTGTTCACTTGCTGTATTTGGCCCTGAGGACGGGGGTTCACCCCGAAACATGTCGGCCAGCATGGTCTAAATAAATGACCCAAAGTCTTCATTAAGAGTCTGACTGAGTGCCGCCTTCTTTCTACTAATCTATATATATATATATATATATATGTTCAACATATTTATCAATGACCTAGAAATAGGCTTGGAAAGCACAGTGTCAATCTTTGCAAATGATACTAAACTGTGTAAGGTATTTAATTCAGAATTGGATGTGGAGTCCTTGCAGAATGATCTATCTAAACTTGAACTCTGGGCGTCTAAATGGAAAATGAGGTTCAATACAGACAAATGCAAGGTTATGCATTTTGGGACTAAAAACAAACTTGCATCCTACATATTAAATGGGGAACGCCTAGGGGAAACAGAGTTGGAAAAAGATTTGGGGGTATTCATTGATAATAGGCTTAATAACCGTACACAATGTCAAAACGCAGTAAAGAAGGCAAGTTAGGTGCTAGCGTGCATAAAAAGGGGAATTGAGACAAGGGATTCAGATGTAATCATGCCGCTGTATAAGGCATTGGTACGTCCGCACCTGGAATATTGTGTTCAGTTTTGGGCACCATTGTATAAAAAAGACATCAGTGAACTCGAAAGTGTTCAAAGGCGAGCTGCTAAATTGATTAAAGGCCTAGAAGGACTGGACTATAAGGAAAGACTTACTAGGCTGAATATGTATACACTAGAAAAGAGGCGCCTAAGAGGAGATATTATTAATATCTTCAAATCTGTAAAGAGACATCACAAAGAGTTATCAGAGGAATTATTTATTAAAAGAACACAGTTTAGGACACTTGGGCACTCGCTGCGACTGGATGAGAGAAAGTTCCGAATGCAACGGAGGAAAGGGTTCTTCACTGTTAGGGCAATCAGGATGTGGAATTCCCTGCCAGGGAAGGTGGTAATGGCAGACTCTGTAATTGGATTTAAAAAAGGAATGGATACATTTCTCTGACGTCCTAGTGGATGCTGGGAACTCCGTAAGGACCATGGGGAATAGACGGGCTCCGCAGGAGACTGGGCACTCTAAAAAAAAGATTAGGTACTATCTGGTGTGCACTGGCTCCTCCCTCTATGCCCCTCCTCCAGACCTCAGTTAGATTTCTGTGCCCGGCCGAGCTGGATGCACACTAGGGGCTCTCCTGAGCTCCTAGAAAGAAAGTATATGTTAGGTTTTTTATTTTACAGTGAGACCTGCTGGCAACAGGCTCACTGCAACGAGGGACTAAGGGGAGAAGAAGCGAACCTACCTGCTTGCAGCTAGCTTGGGCTTCTTAGGCTACTGAACACCATTAGCTCCAGAGGGATCGACCGCAGGACCCGTCCTTGGTGTTCGTTCCCGGAGCCGCGCCGCCGTCCCCCTTACAGAGCCAGAAGCATGAAGATGGTCCGGAAAATCGGCGGCAGAAGACTTCAGTCTTCACCAAGGTAGCGCACAGCACTGCAGCTGTGCGCCATTGCTCCTCATACACACTTCACACTCCGGTCACTGAGGGTGCAGGGCGCTGGGGGGGGCGCCCTGAGCAGCAATAAAAACACCTTGGCTGGCAAAATAATCACAATATATAGCCCCAGAGGCTATATATGTGATAATTACCCCTGCCAGAATCCATAAAAAAGCGGGAGAAAAGTCCGCGAAAAAGGGGCGGAGCTATCTCCCTCGGCACACTGGCGCCATTTTCTCTTCACAGTGTAGCTGGAAGACAGCTCCCCAGGCTCTCCCCTGTAGTTTTCAGGCTCAAAGGGTTAAAAAGAGAGGGGGGGGGGGCACTAAATTTAGGCGCAATATTGTTTATACAAGCAGCTATTGGGGAAAATTCACTCAGTGATAGTGTTTATCCCTACATTATATAGCGCTCTGGTGTGTGCTGGCATACTCTCTCTCTGTCTCCCCAAAGGGCTGTGTGGGGTCCTGTCCTCAGTCAGAGCATTCCCTGTGTGTGTGCGGTGTGTCGGTACGGCTGTGTCGACATGTTTGATGAGGAGGCTTATGTGGAGGCGGAGCAGATGCCGATAAATGGGATGTCGCCCCCTGTGGGCCGACACCAGAGTGGATGGATAGGTGGAAGGTATTAACCGACAGTGTCAACTCCTCACATAAAAGGCTGGATGACGTAACAGCTATGGGACAGCCGGCTTCTCAGCCCGCGCCTGCCCAGGCGTCTCAAAGGCCATCAGGGGCTCAAAAACGCCCGCTCCCTCAGATGGCAGACACAGATGTCGACACGGAGTCTGACTCCAGTGTCGACGAGGTTGAGACATATACACAATCCACTAGGAACATCCGTTACATGATCCCGGCAATAAAAAATGTGTTACACATTTCTGACATTAACCCAAGTACCACTAAAAAAGGGTTTTATGTTTGGGGAGAAAAAGCAGGCAGTGTTTTGTTCCCCCATCAAATGAGTGAATGAAGTGTGAAAAAGCGTGGGTTCCCCCGATAAGAAACTGGTAATTTCTAAAAAGTTACTGATGGCGTACCTTTTCCCGCCAGAGGATAAGTTACGCTGGGAGATATCCCCTAGGGTGGATAAGGCGCTCACACGTTTGTCAAAAAAGGTGGCACTGCCGTCTTAGGATACGGCCACTTTGAAGGTACCTGCTGATAAAAAGCAGGAGGCTATCCTGAAGTCTGTATTTACACACTCAGGTACTAGACTGAGACCTGCAGATAGTGCTGCTGCAGCGTGGTCTGTAACCCTGTCAAACAGGGATACTATTTTGCGAACATAAGACGTCGTCTTATATATGAGGGATGCACAGAGGGATATTTTGCCGGCTGGCATCCAGAATTAATGCGATGTCCATTCTGTCAGGAGGGTATTAGAGACCCGACACTGGACAGGTGATGCTGATTTTAAAAGGCACATAGAGCCTTATAAGGGTGAGGAATTGTTTGGGGGTGGTCTCTGGGACCTCGTATCCACAGCAACAGCTGGGAAGAAAATTTTTTTACCTCAGGTTTCCTCACAGCCTAAGAAAGCACTGTATTATCAGGTACAGTCCTTTCGGCTTCAGAAAAGCAAGCAGGTCAAAGGCGCTTCCTTTCTGCACAGAGACGAGGGAAGAGGGAAAAAGCTGCACCAGTCAGCCAGTTCCCAGAATCAAAATTCTTCCCCCGCTTCCTCTAAATCCACCGCATGACGCGGGGGCTCCACAGGCGTAGCCAGGTACGGTGGGGGGCCGCCTCAAAAATTTCAGTTATCAGTGGGCTCGCTCACAGGTGGATCCCTGGATCCTTCAAGTAGTATCTCAGGGGTACAGGCTGGAATTCGAGGTGTCTCCCCCCCCGCCGTTTCCTCAAATCTGCCTTGCCGACAACTCCCTCAGGCAGGGAGGCTGTGCTAGAGGCAATTCACAAGCTGTATTCCCAGCAGGTGATAGTCAAGGTGCCCCTACTTCAACAAGGACGGGGTTACTATTCCACACTGTTTGTGGTACCGAAACCGGACGGTTCGGTGAGACCCATTTTAAATTTGAAGTCCTTGAACACATACATAAAAAAATTCAAGTTCAAGATGGAATCGCTCAGGGCGGTTATTGCAAGCCTGGAGGAGGAGGATTACATGGTATCCCTGGACATCAAGGATGCTTACCTACATGTCCCCATTTACCATCCTCACCAGGAGTACCTCAGATTTGTGGTACAGGATTGCCATTACCAATTCCAAACACTGCCGTTTGGACTGTCCACGGCACCGAGGGTCTTTACAAAGGTAATGGCAGAAATGATGATACTCCTTCGAAAAAAGGGAGTTTTTAATTATCCTGTACTTGGACGATCTCCTTATAAAGGCGAGGTCCATGGAGCAGTTGTTGGTCGGAGTAGCACTATCTCGGGCAGTGCTACAACAGCACGGATGGATTCTATACATTCCAAAGTCACAGCTGGTTCCTACCACACGCCTGCTGTTCCTGGGGATGGTTCTGGACACAGAACAGAAAAAAGTGTTTCTCCCGCAGGAGAAAGCCAAGGAGCTGTCATCTCTAGTCAGAGACCTCCTGAAACCAAAACAGGTATCGGTGCATCACTGCACACGAGTCCTGGGAAAAATGGTAGCTTCTTACGAAGCAAAATTCCATTCGGCAGGTTCCATGCAAGAACCTTTCAGTGGGACCTCTTGGACAAGTGGTCGGAATCGCATCTTCAGATGCATCGGCTGATAACCCTGTCTCCAAGGACCAGGGTATCTCTACTGTGGTGGCTGCAGAGTGCTCATCTTCAAGAGGGCCGCAGATTCGGCATACAGGACTGGGTCCTGGTAACCACGGATGCCAGCCTTCGAGGCTGGGGGGCAGTCACACAGGGAAGAAATTTCCAAGGACTTTGGTCAAGTCAGGAGTCGTCCCTACACATAAATATTCTGGAACTGAGGGCCATTTACAATGCCCTAAGTCTGGCAAGGCCTCTGCTTCAAAACCAGCCGGTACTGATCCAATCAGACAACATCACGGCAGTCGCCCATGTAAACCGACAGGGCGGCACAAGAAGCAGGATGGCGATGGCAGAAGCCACAAGGATTCTCCGATGGGCGGAAAATCACGTCTTAGCACTGTCAGCAGTGTTCATTCCGGGAGTGTACAACTGGGAAGCAGACTTCCTCAGCAGACACGACCGACACCCGGGAGAGTGGGGACTTCATCCAGAAGTCTTCCAACTGTTGGTGAACCTTTGGGAAAGGCCACAGGTGGACATGATGGCGTCCCGCCTAAACAAAAAACTAGATATTGCGCCAGGTCAAAGGACCCTCAGGCAATAGCTGTGGACGCTCTAGTGACACCGTGGGTGTACCAGTCAGTTTATGTATCCCTCCTCTGCCTCTCATACCAAAGGTACTGAGAATAATAAGAAAACGAGGAGTAAGAACGATACTCGTGGTTCCGGATGGGCCAAGAAGAGCTTGGTACCCAGAACTTCAAGAAATAATATCAGAGGACCCATGGCCTCTACCGCTCAGACAGGATCTGCTACAGCAGGGGCCCTGTCTGTTCCAAGACTTACCGCGGCTGCGTTGGACGGCATGGCGGTTGAATTCCGGATCCTAAAGCAAAAGGGCATTCCGGAGGAAGTCATTCCTACGCTGATAAAAGCCAGGAAAGAAGTAACCGCAAACCATTATCACCGTATTTGGCGAAAATATGTTGCGTGGTGTGAGGCCAGGAAGGCCCCAACAGAGGAATTTCAGCTGGGTCGTTTTCTGCACTTCCTACAGTCAGGAGTGACTATGGGCCTAAATTTGGGTTCCATTAAGGTCCAGATTTCGGCTCTGTCGATTTTCTTCCAGAAAGAACTGGCTTCACTGCCTGGAGTTCAGACATTTGTAAAGGGAGTGCTACATATTCAGCCCCTTTTTTGTGCCTTCTGTGGCACCTTGGGATCTCAACGTGGTGTTGAGTTTCTTAAAATCACTTTGGTTTGAGCCACTTAAAACTGTGGATTTGAAATATCTCACGTGGAAAGTGGTCATGTTATTGGCCTTGGCTTCGGCCAGGCGTGTGTCAGAATTGGCGGCTTTGTCATGTAAAAGCCCTTATCTGATTTTCCATATGGGTAGGGCAGAATTGAGGACTCATCCCCAGTTTCTCCCTAAGGTGGTATCAGCTTTTCACTTGAACCAACCTATTGTAGTGCCTGCGGCTACTAGGAACTTGGAAGATTCCAAGTTACTGGACGTAGTCGGGGCCTTAAAAATTTATATTTCCAGGACAGCTGGAGTCAGGAAAACTGACTCGTTTTTTATCCTGTAGGCACCCAACAAAATAGGTGCTCCTGTTTCTAAGCAGACTATTGCTCGCTGAATTTGTAGCACAATTCAGCTGGAGCATTCTGCGGCTGAATTGCCGCATCCTAAATCAGTAACAGCCCATTCCACGAGGAAAGTGGGCTCATCTTGGGCGGCTGCCCGAGGGGTCTCGGCTTTACAACTTTGCCGAGCTGCAACTTGGTCAGGGGCAAACACGTTTGCTAAATTCTACAAATTTGATACCCTGGCTGAGGAGGACCTTGAGTTCTCTCATTCGGTGCTGCAGAGTCATCCGCACTCTCCCGCCCGTTTGGGAGCTTTGGTATAATCCCCATGGTCCTTACGGAGTTCCCAGCATCCACTAGGACGTCAGAGAAAATAAGATTTTACTCACCGGTAAATCTATTTCTCGTAGTCCGTAGTGGATGCTGGGCGCCCATCCCAAGTGCGGATTGTCTGCAATACTTGTATATAGTTATTGCCTAACTAAAGGGTTATTGTTGAGCCATCTGTTGAGAGGCTCAGTTATATTTCATACTGTTAACTGGGTATAGTATCACGAGTTATACGGTGTGATTGGTGTGGCTGGTATGAGTCTTACCCGGGATTCAAAATCCTTCCTTATTGTGTCAGCTCTTCCGGGCACAGTATCCTAACTGAGGTCTGGAGGAGGGGCATAGAGGGAGGAGCCAGTGCACACCAGATAGTACCTAATCTTTTTTTTAGAGTGCCCAGTCTCCTGCGGAGCCCGCCTATTCCCCATGGTCCTTACGGAGTTCCCAGCATCCACTACGGACTACGAGAAATAGATTTACCGGTGAGTAAAATCTTATTTTCTGAATGAAAAAGCTATCCAAGGTTATAATACTTAAAATATCAACGTGGTTAATCCGGGGGTAACATGAGTTATAGTAGCTAACTAGTCATAAAACATTATTTAGCAAGTATGTAGAATCATCACAACTTAAAACAGGTTGAACACGATGGGCAATTTGCCTCTATTCAACCTCAAATACTATATATATATATATATATATATATATACACACACATACATACATACATACATACATACATACACACACACAAACACACAATCACCAAAAAGCAGATTAATGACAGCACTCAGGATGCAGCTGGCACAGATGCAGAAACTGGTCTTTATATCGACGTTTCGGGGATTACGACCTTTTTTAAAGACATACCAGAGGACAAAGACACAAAGAACCGCTTACCACCTAATATACCTGCACCTTGTGTTCACGCTTCCCCCCACGTCTCGCACGCACGCCGCGGCCAGCCGGAATTACACCAGAGCCGCACTTCCAGATTACCGATCACGCTGGTTACCATAGCAACCCGGTGCTATGCGTTCCACAGGAGGCAGATGTTTGTAACCAGATGGTACCAGCGCTGCAGGGAGAGGACACAAGCAAAAGGAGCATAAGACACATAGATACTAGACACATTATACCACCAAAAAAACAAAGATATAAAACAGTACAAAATATACATATAAAAAATAACTAATACACAGATCAGTGCAATATAGTATGTTAGTACATAGCATCAGAGCATAAAGTATTGGTCAAACATATAGTTCAAAACCAGCAGTAACAGAAGCATATAAGCACAGATAAATAACAAATTTAGCCAAAAGTCACATAATGCTATTCCAGTTAATTTTATCATTTAGGCCATTCGGCCACATCGTATTAAGTCTAAAGATCCATCTGGATACAGCCAGGAGCAATGCCTTATGACGCTCACCACCCCTCAAAGATAGGGGGATGTGATCAATCATATAATACCGTAACATGGACAACATATGTCCTTTTTCCTTAAAGTGGTGTGCCACTGGCTGATCCATATGGTTCCATCTGGTACATCTGGTTCCGCCAAGGCCTTCGCTTTGAAAAACCTCTCTAAATACGAGGACATTATTATAAGGCCCGCCGACAAGTGCGGGGCTATTGCAGTTCAGAATATTTATGATTACAGGACTGAAATAGAATGCCAGTTGGCGGTCAACCAGATGTATATCGCAAACTGTCATGTGATCCCACCAAAGAATATCATAGAGAGATTCAAGCGATTTTGGATCAAGCAGTAAGAGATGCATTCATAACTCCTGCGCTGAAAAAGATTCTGTATGAGGATTTTCCTAAAGTTTCGGTGTTATACACACTTCCTAAGCTCCACAAGGATTGTGTGAAGCCGCCTGGAAGGCCCATTATTTCTGCTCATGACTCTTTATTTCAAACCATTTCACAACTTCTGGATTTTATTTTACACCCATTACTGCCTCTTAAAAAGTCATTTTTGAAAGACACTACTAGTTTTATTAACCTGCTAACAGATTTGAGTTCAATACCTGCTGGTACGATTATATGTTGCCTTGATGTTTGTAGCCTCTACACTTCGATAGTGCATACTGAGGGTGTTGAGGCTATGCGTCTGTTTCTGAGAGATCATCTTGACCCTGCAATATTTAATCATAATCTGTTTTTATAGCTCTTAGAATTAACACCCTATAGGAATTATTTTCTCTATGACAGTCAGTTTTTTTTGCAACTGCGCGGAAGCGCAATGGGGCCAGCAGCGGCCCTGTCTATGCGAACATTTTTATGTTCAATCTAGAAGAACAATTATTTCTTAATCGTCCAGAAGTTAGTAGGCACATCCTGCCATACTCCCGGTACATAGATGATATTTTCATTCTGTGGACCGGGGGTATGGCAGGATTTGATGTATTGCTGAGTGAGGTCAATTCTATCAATTCCCCAATTAAATATACTTATTAATGTAGTGCTGAGTCTCTGCAATTTTTGTATGTCATGGTAATTATTACTAATGGCATTATAAGCACGGACATCTACTACAAAGATGTAGATTGTAACACATTTCTCCAGCCTTGAAACATGGCTTACCTCTGTCTCAGATGATGAGGATGGCCAGGATTGTTAGCGATACTGCTACCATTTCAGAAAGAGTGGATGTTCTTATTGCTAAATTTGTTGCACGTGGATACGACCTAAAGCTTTTACATAGCCAGAAAGAAAAGGTTATGCTTATGACAAGATCACAACTTCTACAGCATACCACCCGTACCAATGATATTATAATGCCTTGAGTAAGTTCCTACACGGTAGCTAGCCCTATTATTAAACATGCGACTCAGGCCTTGTGGCCTATAATTAAATCTGATAAAGATCTGCCGTGTTTTAAACAGATCAGACAAGTTGCGGCTTTTGAAAGGGGTCACAATTTATGTGACAGGTTGGTTAAATCTGATATATCAGGTATGGGTGGAATGCCTATTCCCAACGTTTACTATAAACCACCAAGCTGCTATTGCTGCTATAATTGTACAACTTGTAAATATATGATGCTGTGCAAGAAATTTAAACACCCTCATTCTGATAAAATCTATGAAATCCGATATATGTTAACATGTAACCCTGATTTAGTTGTTTACGTGATTTATTGTCCTGTGGACTTCACTACATTGAGCAAACTTCACGCAGATTCCGAGATAGGATGGCTCTCCATCGCTCTGCGATACACCTGGCTGGGAGAAGTCTGGATCAGCCATTGGCACACCACTTTAAGGAAAAAGGACATACGTTGTCCATGTTACGGTATTTTATGATTGATCACATCTCCCTATCTTTGAGGGGTGGTGATCGTCATAAGGCATTGCTCCTGGCTGAATCCAGATGGATCTTTAGGCTTAATACAATGTGGCTGAATGGCCTAAATGATAAAATTAACTGGAATAGCATTATGTGACTTTTGGCTAAATTAGTTTTCTCATATGTCCTCGAGGATGCTGGGGTCCACTTCAGTACCATGGGGTATAGACGGTTCCACAGGAGCCATGGGCACTTTAAGACTTTTTAAGGTTGTGAACTGGCTCCTCCCTCTATGCCCCTCCTCCAGACCTTAGTTTAGAAAATGTGCCCAGGCAGACTGGTCGCACTCCAGTGGAGCTCTACTGAGTTTCACTGAAAGACTTTATGTTATGTTTTTTTATTTTCAGGGAGGCTGCTGGCAACAGTCTCCCTGCTTCGTGGGACTTAGGGGGAAGAAGTAGGAACCAACTTCCTAAAGAGTTTCATGCCTCTGCTTCTTGCTGACAGGACACCATTAGCTCCTGAAGGGCACTGAACACTAGCTGCGGCTATGCGCTCACTCCCACAGCATGCCGTCACCCCCCTAACAGAGCCAGAAGTCTGGAGACTGGTGAGTAGTATTACAGGAGGTTTGCAGAGAGGGATCTCCGGTCATCGTGACGGCTTAAGGTACCGTGCAGCAAGCGGGTGAGTACGCGGCACAGGGATTTTTTCTGTTGGCGCTGAGTTGTGAACTGGCAATTCCTTTCTGTGTCCTTCTGACAGACTTTACTGTGGGTCTGTCCCCAATTAAGCCCCAGAGTGTCTGTGGTGTGATTGTGCATGTGTGTGACATGTCTGAGGCAGGGAGCTCTTCCCCTGAGGGAGCCATTTTAGGGACACAGAGTTGTAATGTGGTGTCGCTGCCGGCACATCACGAGCCTGAATGGGTGAAAGAATTACATGATAGTGTGAATCATATCAGTAAGAGATTGGATAAGTCTGAGTCTCATGCAGAAAACTGGAGAAAATCTGTCGAAGATGTGATTTTTAATAGTTCTGCCCTTTCATCTACAGGGGACCCCTCTGGGTCACATAAAAGGTCATTTACACAAGTTGTACAAACTGATACCGACACGGACTCTGATTCCTGTGTCGACACTAGTGACTCCAGGGGAATAGATCCAAAGTTAGCAAAAAACATTTAATACTTGATAGTTGCTATAAAGGGGGTGTTAGAAGTTACGGAGGCCCCTCTTTTACCACAGGAGAAGGCTTACTTCTGTAAAGAAAAGAAAAGTAATGTAACTTTTCCTCCATCTCATGAGCTGAACAGTATCTTTGAGGGAGTCTGGACATATCCTGAAAAGAAATTTCAGATTCCCAAACGAATTCAGGTAGCTTACCCTTTCCCTGCAGAGGACAGGAAAAGGTGGGAGTCACCCCCCGTTTTAGACAGTGCCCTGTCACGGTTAACAAAAAAGGTGATTCTCCCTGCGCCTGGGACGGCTTCACTAAAGGAGCCGGCAGACCGCAAGTTAGAGACTACGTTGAAATCTATTTATGTGGCCAATTGGACGCTACTCAGGCCCACCATTGCCTGTGCGTGGGTGACTAGTGCTATTGAAAAGTGGTCAGAAAACTTGTCATCAGACATTGACACAATAGATAGAGACGAGATACTCCTAACGTTAGGTCATATAAAAGACGCTGCTGCGTACATGCTAGAAGCCATGAAAGATATTGGTCTCTTGGGATCAAGAGCCGCTACGATGGCAATCTCAGCACAGTGGGCGTTGTGGATTCGCCAATGGAATGCTGACACAGATTCCAAAAGGAATATGGAGGCTCTGCCATATAAAGGTGAGGCCTTGTTTGGAGATGGGCTGGATGCTTTTGTTTCTGTGGCTACCGCAGGTAAGTCGACATTCTTGCCTAATGCTACTGCGCCCGGCGACAAAGACACATCACTCTCAGATGCAGTCCTTTCGGCCCAATAAATACAAAAAGGGTAAAGGTTCACCTTTCTTTGCGGGTAAAGGAAGGGGAAAAGGAAAAAAGTCCACAGCATCTCCCGGATCACAGGAGCAGAAATCAACCTCTGCTTCTACCAAATCTTCAGCATGACGCAGGGGCTCCCTTGCGGGAGTCCGCTCAGGTGGGGGCACGTCTGAAACTCTTCAGTCAGATTTGGGTTCAATCTGGCTTGGACCCGTGGGTCTTACAAATAGTGTCCCACGGGTACAAACTGGAGTTTCAAGACATCCCCCCAGGCCGATTTTTCAAATCAGCCTTACCAGTTTCTATCACAGATAGGGAAGTGGTGACAGCAGCAATACAAAAATTGTGTAAGGACCAAGTCATTGTCCTGGTTCCCTTGTCACAACAAGGAGAAGGGTTTTATTCAAGCCTCTTCGTAGTTCCGAAGCCGGACGGCTCGGTCAGACCGATTCTAAACCTGAAGACACTGAATCTCTACCTGCAAAGGTTCAAGTTCAAGATGGAATCTCTGAGGGCAGTGATTTCCAGTCTGGAGGAAGGGGACTACATGGTGTCAGTGGACATAAAAGATGCCTACTTACATGTTCCCATTTATCCTCCACATCAAGCTTATCTGAGATTCGCAGTACAGGATTGTCGTTACCAATTTCAGACGTTGCCGTTCGGTCTCTCCACGGCACCGAGGGTGTTCACCAAGGTGATGGCGGAGATGATGGTCCTCCTTCGACAGCAAGAAGTAAATATAATTCCTTACCTGGACGATCTCCTGATAAAAGCGAGGTCCAGGGAAAGGTTGGTGCAGAACATTGCACTCTCCCTGACAGTACTTCTACAACACGGTTGGATCATAAATTTTGCAAAGTCACAGTTGGAACCAACGACAAGATTGTCTTTTCTGGGGATGATACTGGACGCAGAAGTACAAAGGGTATTTCTTCCAGTAGAAAAAGCTCTGAAAATCCAGAGAATGGTCAAACAAATTCTGAAACCAACGAGAGTGTTGATTCATCAATGCATTCGATTTTTGGGGAAGATGGTAGCGACCTACGAGGCCATACAGTTTGGACGATTCCATGCCAGAGTATTCCAGTGAGACCTGCTGGACAAATGGTCCAGATCCCATCTACACATGCATCAGAGGATAATCCTGTCATCCAAAGCCAGAATTTCACTCCTGTGGTGGCTACACAGTTCTCACCTCCTAGAGGGACGCAGGTTCGGGATTCAGGATTGGGTCTGATAAAGCTAAATATTTATCTTATATAATACCCTTTATGAGGTCTAAGAACACTGTACGCTGTCTACGTATGAAGTACCGTAAGGGTACGCTCGTTGCGTAACAATCGCTTAGCCGTAGTCGAGACGCTCAAGCGTCACGTTCGCTCACGGCCAAGAGATCACAGGCAGGCACGCTATTGGCTGCTGACTAACGTAATGATTCGCTATAGCGTAGCGGACGCTCGGGACCACGAGGAGATCACCAGTGGCGCTGACGCTAACAATGTTAAACCTATAAATCTAAACCATAAACAATGTAATATGCTGTAAAACCTTAGTGTATAGATAGAGTGTAGATGCAACACAGTGTAACCTTATTAACTCAAAAGCTGTATGAGCGTCACCGACGCTCTGAGAATACTTAACACTATAAGAAATACACAGATACCTGGGCTTAGGGTCCAACGCCTAATATATATATATATTATGAATGATATACTTGCAAAAGAATTAATACAAATACAAATCGTACACTACAATATAACATAGACTACCTAACCAGATAACTACACAGGAAATACAATACAATTACTATTTAAGGGAAAATAAGAGAGAAAGAGGAGAAGAGAGAGAGAGAGAGAAATTGGCCCACAATAACAAGAAGATCAATATAGTTGCGGAGAAACACTTACGCACAAGGGGAAACGATCGCATGCGCCTCGATATCCAGCTCCCGATTATCAGCAATGAGAACCGTTGAAGAGAGTGAACTGGATATGGTCGGCCTGCCTATTTATGCCCCACACACAATACAATCCAATGGTCCCTACAATCTCATTGTTCATTGGACACAGGAATTCGGCTTCGCATTATAACAAAAGGTCATAGGTTGATTCATACAGGTGGGCTGTGACTGCTTCCAACTGTTCAGGTGGGTGGGATACTGGGTTTCCCGCCGCATGACTAAATAAGAACAAATAATAGTAAATGGACATAAACTTCTTATGTCCATAACTATTCGCACGAGCGATTAATCCGCTCCAAACCAACACCGGAATATTGCTATTTAAATACTCTTCCGATGGGTACCAAACACCACTGTATGACCCCTGTTAGACCCTTTGTACAATACAAAGAGGGATCTCTCTGTTCAGGAACATGCTATGTTAACTAAGCTTTCAGAATCTATCAAAGGGACCATGATCTACAAAATACATTATATAGTGAAAATATGTAACGATTGAGTCGCACGCTACGATCACATAAACTCTACCGTAAATACGCATACCGTGCGCCTGCGGGTGCCCGCGACTGTGAGTATGCGCACGTACGGGAGAGCGTACGCATGCGCAGCACGGACCTGTGTGAGGTGCAAATATGGTAGTGTGCATAGAGATATTTTTCTGACTTTGACAGTCCACCCTTTGGCAGTCAACAATAACTGCCACCTTCTAAAACATTTCAAAAGGAGAAAAATATATGTCAGGGGTTAATACATTTACATGGTTGGGTAGGGGAGGAGAGGAGAAGGTAGGAAAAGGGTATGACCTAGTGAGATAGCAGAAGCATGTGTGTATGAATCCGTGCTTGGGGGTCATGTATCATCGTGCCGTACGTGTTTTAAATCAAGCTTCGAGGTATTGCGAAGTATACATTTGAATTCCTTCTTATCCCGTGGTACGGATCTGTGGATGGGCTGTCAAACTTTACCGAGCTCTTTTTGGCTTTGGTTGTAACAAAATGGGGGAGCACATTTTAGTTGATGATACATGAATGGGGGTGATATGTGATTGCTGATATCTGTGCCTGTATTCCCTATCGACTATGTGTGTCATTACCTGAGGGTTGTAGAAATGAAGAAAAGACATAATTACGGTAAATGCGGTGGTATTCTATGTCAGGTAAATGTACATTCGTCGATTGAGGTCTTGTTTGGTGTCTGTTGAATGCAGTCTTCTTTGTGCTTTTGCCCATAAGGTGCGAGCAAAAGCTGTCAATGTCCATAGATTTACAAAAGTGTTGGGCTAGCGTAATTTTAAAATTTCTAGGGAAACTGGGGATCCATGGCATAGTTCATCAAAAATCTGTGTATCAGGTTGTCAAAACTTCTTCTTTAATCCATCTGTTGTCTGTATATCGGCTCATCAAATTCCTCGTCCAAGTGGGTCTTTTTACCTTGGAGGAAACGGAAAAACAGGTGAAAGAAACGGACCGTAGAAATCGCATTTTCATCACATCATTGTTTCTACATTTGGGTCATAAATCAAGTCCATTGGAATTACAGTTTCCTCACTCCTTAAACTCATTACCCTAGTACGACGATTGCACCTCATTAAAGCCTGACCGCATCTAAATATCAAACCAATCGTTATGATAACACCTAAGATACATAGGAGAAACTTCCCAACATCCATTATGACTCCTTGAGCCCAGTCTCCTAAACCAGAGAACCAATTTCGCGGGTTCAACCATGACACCCAACCAGTCAGCTCATTACCTACAGCAGCAAGAGTGAGATTGTGTCTCCTGCGAAATTCCCACTTCAGTTGGAGAATATCGTCCATCTTTTGGTCTATGACCTCGACCGGGTCCTCGGTGCTATTCGTAATATATGTGCAACATTTCACGCCGTATTGTGTTGCCAGTGTGACACAATATCCGCCTGTCACTGCTGTGAGGTAATTAAGAACCATTCTATGCTGTACCAGTTCTGTTTTATAAGCTTGAAGTTCTCTTCCAGTATACCTAAACGTGTCATCATACATTTCAGTGATATTATCTAACAAATTGGCGAGCGCCGATATGTATTTATAATTCAACACTCCTCTGGCGGTGCAAGTGATGTCTAACGCGATTAGAAACTGAATCCCGGTGGATTCATGGATCATGTCAGAGGCCGGATGCTCTGTTCTTTCTATCAGGTGCCGTTTAACTACGTGCTCGTAATGGGTGTGAGTATAAGGAGTTTGGGCAACACGGTGTATGTCTTTCATTTTGTCATGTGATACAGTCATTACTTCAGGCAGTACTTTTCCAATATAACACAATCCTTCAGAGTTTGGGGCAAGCCACTTATACGCCTTTCTCCCGCATATGAAATATGCATCATCGGGGAGAACATATGGGACGGAGTAGGACATAACCATATTACACACCTTCCATGTGAAATCTCCTAACCCTAATTCTTCCATCTGCTTAGTACACGTATCAGGTTGTACGATATGTGCACAGTATCCTGGTGATACCTCTCCAACTCTCGTAATCCTATTTCCTAAGGTATACCTATACCGGAAAGATTTTCCTCTACTGGCTATGTGGCGTATAAGCTCTGTATCTGTAGGCATTCTATCTGCTCTATGTGAAAAGGTCATGGTTTGATTACTTCATGACACTTCCCAATTTCCCGGCTTTCGGGGATTGGAGATGTTAAAACATAATAGGGACCTATCCACATGGTATTGGTGGAGCTTCAAACTAGGAGGGCTGGAGATATTAAACCTCCTGTCCACCGGTCTCCCACCACTTAACTCAAGTACCTCCCCTAACGTTAAAGGAAATGGTACTAGCCCTGATTTGCTATGACCTTGAGGTACTTGAGAGCATACCCAACAATCTGTTTTATTTAACACACTACCCACTAAGGAGTGATAGTCACTCAATGGATGCCGGTCCATATGGATATTAAAACTGGATTGGCATTTCTTTATGCACCCATCCTCAATGACATTGTTACAGAGCCGACAGATACAGTTTTCTTCAGCTAACAATCCTTCACAATTCTTTCTATGGTCAATGCTATCGGATCGTTTTCTGATACTCGCCTTTGCTTGTTGATTATGTTGTTCTTGGAAAACTACGCCTCCATCTCTGTCATCAGAACCCATTCCAGAACCTCTCTCGACCTCCATGGTACTCTCGCCGGAACAGACTGCTCTGGTCAACATCATGGTCAACAGGAAAATCCGGATCACAGTCTCTTGGGGCAAGTCCATCTTGTAGGAGGAAACGGAGAAGAATGAGAAGGGGGAAAAAATAATAATTTGAGGGAGAGGGGATGGGAAGTTGGAGAAAAACAATAAAAGGGAACAGGGGATCGACAACTGCTTTTGGTCTTGTGATTTTTAATGCTCAGGTGCCGCCTCAGTCCTCCTGGAACAGACACTCCAGTGATACAACCTCTACCGTCTGTTCCTTATCACGGGGCCTCTCTGGATCAGCAACCTTTTTACAGTGGGACGAATGAACCCAAGTCTCTCTCTCAGCAACCTTCAATGCTGTAGTGCAAGTCAATAAGACCTGGTATGGTCCTTCCCATCTGTCAATAAGGCAACCTGAGCGTAGAAAGTTCCGTATCATTACATAATCCCCAGGTTCAATGTCATGACAATTACTATCTGGTAAATCAGGAATCACTAACTTCAGATTATCATTTTGATTCCTTAACTGTTTACTCATGTTAATCAAGTATTTTACAGTCACTTCATTGTTACACTTCAAATCATCCTGAGGGTTAATCATAACATCCGGTTGTCGACCAAACAAGATTTCAAAGGGAGACAGATTAAGAGGGGACCTGGGAGTGGTTCTGATGCTGTACAGTACAATGGGTAAAGCTTCTGGCCATGTCAATCCTGTCTCTGCCATCACTTTACTCAGTTTATTTTTAATAGTGCTGTTCACTCTTTCCACTTTCGCACTCGCCTGTGGACGGTATGGAGTGTGCAGCTTGCTATCAATTCCCATCAATTTACACATTCCTTGAAAGACATCACCTGTAAAATGGGTACCCCTATCACTTTCGATAATTCTAGGGATACCATATCTACATACAAATTCCTGCACAATTTTCTTAGCAGTAAACATAGCGGTATTTGTGGCCGCCGGAAATGCTTCGACCCAATTTGAGAAAACATCTATACAAACAAGTACATATTTCAAATTTCGACAAGGGGGTAATTGAATAAAGTCAATCTGTATTACCTGGAAAGGGCCGCCGGCAGGTGGGATATGAGATGGTTCTGTAGGTATTGCCTTTCCGATGTTCTTTCTCAGACAGGTAAGGCATGACATTGCCCTTTTACTCGCATGAGATGAAAATCCTGGGGCACACCAATATGCTCTTACCAACTTGCACATCCCTTCCTTGCCCAGATGAGTCAGCCCGTGGGCTGCCTCAGCTAAACATGGAAGGTATGCTCTGGGGGCCACTGGTTTACCGTGTCCATCCGTCCAGAGTCCTGAGGACTCCTGGCCATATCCTTTTGCCTTCCAGACTGCCTTTTCCTGTGTGGAACACAAATTTTGCATCTCACACAACTTCTGTGTGTTGATGGTATTAAATACCATCAGTTGTGTGGTGTCTGTCTGTCTGGGGGTAGCAGCTGCTAACTTAGCAGCTTCGTCTGCTCGGCTGTTACCAAGTGATACTGGGTCTTGGCTATATGTGTGTGCTTTACATTTGATAACAGCCACTCTGTCGGGTTCCTGTATCGCTGTTAGAAGCCTTTTTATGTGAGCTGCATGCGCTACCGGTGTACCAGCTGCCGTCATGAAATTTCTGAGGCGCCATAGGGCTCCGAAATCATGGACTACCCCGAATGCGTATCTAGAATCGGTGTAGATATTGGCTGATTTGCCCTTAGCCAATTCACATGCTCTGGTTAGGGCGACCAGTTCAGCAACCTGGGCTGAGTGAGGTGGGCCTAGCGGTTCCGCTTCTATGGTGCCTTGGTCATCTACGACTGCGTATCCAGTACACAAGTCTCCCGAGTCTGACTGTCTATGACAACTACCGTCCGTGTAGAACGTAAGTTCTACATCTTCCAGTGGGTTGTCACTGATGTCAGGCCTTGCGGTAAAATTTTGGGTCAAATATTCCATACAATCATGTGTGTCTTCCTTTGTATTAAATCCTCCTTCCCCACCACTCTCATCCTCCACCCTTTGTGCCTGTCCAGGCACACCTGGGAGATATGTTGCAGGATTTAATGCACTGCATCTCCTTATGGTGATGTTTACGGGGGCCATTAGTGCCAATTCCCATCTTGTAAACCGCGCTGATGAGACGTGTCTGGTTTGGGCAGAATTTAACAAGGCTGACACTGCATGTGGTGTATGAATTGTGAGGTTGTGACCTAGCACGACGTCTTCGCTTTTCGTTACTAGCAATGCTATCGCAGCAACGCTTCGCAAGCATGTGGGGAGGGATCGCGCTACCGTATCTAGCTGAGCGCTGTAATATGCTACCGGCCTGCTGGCATCACCGTGCTTTTGGGTTAGTACGCCTGCCGCGCAACCAGCACTTTCTGTTCCGTATAGTTCAAAGGGTTTCCCATAGTCTGGCATACCTAATGCTGGTGCCTGCGTTAGGCACTGTTTAAGTCTCTCAAATGCTGTCTCAGACTCGTCTGTATGCGAAATCCGATCAGGTTTGTTTGAGGAGACCATCTCCAGCAAGGGTAACGCTAGGATGGAAAACCCTGGGATCCAGTTACGGCAATACCCACACATTCCTAAAAATGTTCTGATCTGTTGCTGGGTTTGTGGCAGAGTCATGTCTCTAATTGCTTGAATTCTATGAGCGGTCAGGTGTCTCAGTCCTTGTGTTAGACAGTGTCCCAAATATTTTACCTTAGTTTGGCATAATTGCAACTTGTCTTTGGAAACCTTGTGTCCTGTGTCTGAAAGATGAAACAGGAGCTGTTTCGTATCCTTCAGGGATGCTTCCAATGAATCAGAACACAGTAGTAGATCATCCACGTACTGTATTAATACTGATCCACTCACTGGTTGGAAAGACTGTAAACAATCATGCAAAGCCTGAGAAAATATACTTGGGCTATCTATGAATCCTTGTGGTAATCGAGTCCATGTGTATTGGACTCCTCTGTATGTAAATGCAAACAAATATTGACTGTCAGGGTGCAGAGGTACCGAAAAGAAAGCGGAGCAGAGGTCAGTAACAGTGAAAAATTTCGCAGTGGGAGGGATTTGCATTAGGATGACAGCTGGATTTGGCACTACGGGGAACTGACTCTCAACTATTTTGTTAATCCCCCTTAGATCCTGCACTAGCCGGTAACCCCTCCCCCCACTCTTTTTAACAGGGAAGATGGGACTATTGGCAGTGCTGGACGTTCTTACCAGAATGCCCTGTTGTAGCAAGCGCTCTATTACTGGGTACACTCCTAACTCCACCTCTGGCTTCAGAGGGTACTGTGGGATTTTTTGGAGCTATCCTACCATCTTTTACTTGTACAACTACCGGAGCTACGTTTGCCATTAATCCAGTGTCCTGTCCATCTTTAGTCCAAAGTGACTCTGGTATCTGAGATGTCATTTCTTCTACTTGGGAGGGAGTCCTATTTGTCATAATGGTATGTGACATTAATTTTGACGGGGAGTCTAACATGTCTCGCACTTCCTGAGCGTGATTCTCAGGTATGTCCAAGAATACACCTTCAGGAGTACAATAAATGACGCACCCCATTTTACACAGCAAGTCTCTTCCCAGGAGATTAGTCGGTGCCGATGCAGCCAGCAAAAAGGAATGCTTGGTATGTAAAGGCCCTACTGTAATCTCGGCTGGTTTGCTAACAGGGTAGTGCTGGACTACTCCCGTTACCCCTATGGCTGGAATTGTCTTACCAGTGGTTCTCATGCCCACTGTCGAATTTATCACTGATTTGGCCGCCCCTGTGTCTACAAGAAAGTTTAATGATTTACCAGCTACATTGATTGCAATTTCTGGTTCACTTCCAAGGCTTGCAATCAATTTTACTGGCTGCAGATTACAGGTATGGCCACACCCCTATTGGGTATGGTGACCTCCCTGAATCCCGCTGGCAGCAACTACTTGTGATGGAGTTAATTGGGAGCTACCAGAGGCTTGCCAGTCTCTGTTCGGGGGATATCTTTTTGTTTCCCCTGTATGTGGCTCATAACTCCGTTTCTGCGGACCCTGATCCCAATGTCGTGTGTCGTGTCGTTGTCTAGGGGGTTGGTATGAGTTTCGTGAATTCTTCACTCTACAATCTCGTGCCATGTGTCCCTGTTTATGACAAGAATAACAAGTAACCACATTTGACTTACCCACAGGGTTTGGTGATATAAACAAAGGCTGCCTTGTGGTCAGGGCCTGTATACTTACTGCCATTAACTTATCACCTTGTTGTTCCCTGTGTCTGGCGATGTTCCTATCGTGATCAATAGCAGCCTCTCTCAAAGTAGCCACAGACAGACCTCGCCAACATGGTTGTGTGGTCTGTACCCTAGTCTTCAATGACTCTTTTAAACCATCCATCAGTACCGATACTGCTACTTCTCGATGGTTTATGTTTGTTTTAATGTCCTCTATGCCTGTGTATTTTGCCATTTCTGATAATGCTCTGTGAAAATACTCTGCAGCTGTTTCTGACTCCTTCTGTTTAATGGAGAATATTTTGTTCCATTTAACTACGGCTGGGAAATACTCCTTTAACTGTAAACTTATTCTTTTTACATTGTCTTTGTTGTACACTTCTGTAAGAGGTACATCCTGATCTAATCCACAGTCAGCTAAAAATTGAGCTGCGTCGACATTGGAGGGTAAACATGCTCTCAGCAATATCTGCCAGTCTTTGTTGTTGGGCTCTACCGTGTTACCTAGGTCTCTGATGTATTTTTGGCTGGCAACTAAGTCTTTTCTAGGGTCAGGGAATTCCGACACTATGGTCCTTAATTCCATTCGGGAAAATGGGCTATACATGGCAATGTTCCTAACAGGAGTGACTCCTGAAGTGTCTGTTTTCCCATTTGGAACTACTATTACCTTAACAGGATTAACTCTAACAACCTCATTCTGTGTAGATTCTACAGGCTGTGGTGAAATAGTTTCAGCATAGTGTATGGTGCCGTACTTACCCGTTGATACGACCTCACCTATCCCTCCGCTAGGGGCCTTTGTTACTAATCTCGGGGGTGGAGCTGTGCCTACTGTGGTCTCTGCTATGGTGGCTGCTAGAGAGAGCGCTGAAATTGTTGCCGATTCGTCCTCTTGATCACACTCCTGAGGAAAGTTCAAAACAGGGTACAACTTGCACGGGTTAATACTTGCATTGGTTAATTGGTTAACATTATCTTTAACATTTACACAGTTGCTAAGTGTTTGTTTGTTACACCTTAATGCGTCATTCTCCGCAACCAATTTTTCTCCCGATATATATGGTGGCGGTGGGGCCGTGGCTATCAGTTTTCTGATCGAGCCAGATCCCGCCGCCTGAGCCAATCCTCTCTGTATGTCACCCTCCTGTTGCCACAACTGTAAATAATCATAATGCTTGATTCGTCTCTTTGCTGATTTAATGAGACATATCCTTCTCCTTAAATTCGTTAACACTTCTGTGCTGAAGCTACCTACTCTTGGGAATTTCTCCCCGTCATGTACCGTCATTCTCTCCCATTCATCACATAAAGCTTCTGTGTGACTTCCGTATTTCTCACACATTACGTACCTTGCCGACCCGACTGGTCGGTTCACTGAATCAACCCGAACCGAGGTTGATCGCCCCCTACCTGAACAAGTGGCCCCCATAGTTCGAAGGTGTTGCTTTATTCAGCCAACCCTTACGCAAACCAAAATGTTCAAAATAGGCTGACGGTGGCGGTTTACCGAGTACCCCACTCACTTGCCCACGCCGACCAATACGACCTGATCACACTGATATAGTGCTGGCGTACTCGACCCAGGGCCCCTGCGACCTGAACCTCTATTTACTGGAACCTGCGAGGGTGATCCGAAGAACACTTACTCTTTCCAGTAACTATTGGTTGTTGGATAGTTCCTGAGTGAGCAGCGAACCTCCCTTAAAATAAAAAAAATTACACAAATCACGTTAGAATGTACAAATAGCGTTTATGACCTTCGTACACAAATAGTACCGGTCAGGTTTACTAATGTACACAATTACGTGCGGTACAATCGTTCAGCACATAAGCAACTAATCTTATGTACGGAGCGACCAGTGGAATCGAAAATTACGGCTGCGAATTCCTTCAGCCAGAGCTTGTATGGCCTATATGGGTGTTGCACCAACCCTTTCTTGGTGTTGTGCCTGTGGACTGTATAGCGGACTTCCTTGTCTGCTGTACCTGAACCTGCTGGTCTGCTATGACCTCCTGGTCTGTTACAGTATGACCTCCTGGTCTGCTACACTCTAATGCTCAAATTGTATGTTTTAACCAGGGATGCCTCCCTAGCCACCATGTACGTCACTTACACGCATGTACCTCACGAGAACTCGACTTTTCTTGTGGTTCAACCTCAAAAATTGTAAAAACAAACACTCACTCACCACATATACACTTTTGTTTCTATTTCTATTTCTATTTCTGCGCAGAAATTTCTCTTTAGACCAGATGTGTTACAAATTAGGAGAAGGATCTGTTAATTTAAATTTCGAATGTTAAAATAGATTTGCGCGATTTATCGGCTTGCGTTATTTACCGCGTTGCGCTATTTATCGCGTTGAAAAAAATTAACACTTGTGATTTGAGTTACGTGGGCGTACCCGTACGCTCCGTTGCGTAATATACGCTGCGTGCGTCGGCCCTTGGGTTGCGTACGCAAGTCTCAGTCCTTTGTTAGAGACACGTGTACGCAAAGCAAAGATCCACCGTAACACAATTTATACGTTTATCAATGTAGATGATCCTTTATCATCTACCGCACACCACACTGACTTCGCCTTGTCTCTCAGGCACAGCTGTGTTTGTCTATACTTTAACTATATTACCTTTTTACTCTTAAACTATGAAATAGCGGCAAATCTCTCTTAGCACGTTTATCAACTATAAAACTGGCAAACAGGAGAGTGATATACGAAAATACACAAATGAAAAAAAGAAATGCAGATATATATGTGTGCGTGCGTGTGTACGCAAGACAGAAAAATAAACAGTTTTAAAAGAGACTAGCGTGTTGTTCTTACCTCCGGTTCCCGGATTCCTTCAGCACCCTTTACTAAGAGAAGCAGACGCTTATCCAAACAGCACTACGAGGAATATGATCTCCCGCCCTTTGCTGCTGGATAATGTCTGCTGAACTTACCTAGTGCAGATATGTGAAGGACAGGACGAGCCCGCAATTGATAAAGCTAAATATTTATCTTATATAATACCCTTTATGAGGTCTAAGAACACTGTACGCTGTCTACGTATGAAGTACCGTAAGGGTACGCTCGTTGCGTAACAATCGCTTAGCCGTAGTCGAGACGCTCAAGCGTCACGTTCGCTCACGGCCAAGAGATCACAGGCAGGCACGCTATTGGCTGCTGACTAACGTAATGATTCGCTATAGCGTAGCGGACGCTCGGGACCACGAGGAGATCACCAGCGGCGCTGACGCTAACAATGTTAAACCTATAAATCTAAACCATAAACAATGTAATATGCTGTAAAACCTTAGTGTATAGATAGAGTGTAGATGCAACACAGTGTAACCTTATTAACTCAAAAGCTGTATGAGCGTCACCGACGCTCTGAGAATACTTAACACTATAAGAAATACACAGATACCTGGGCTTAGGGTCCAACGCCTAATATATATATATTATGAATGATATACTTGCAAAAGAATTAATACAAATACAAATCATACACTACAATATAATATAGACTACCTAACCAGATAACTACACAGGAAATACAATACAATTACTATTTAAGGGAAAATAAGAGAGAAAGAGGAGAAGAGAGAGAGAGAGAGAAATTGGCCCACAATAACAAGAAGATCAATATAGTTGCGGAGAAACACTTACGCACAAGGGGAAACGATCGCATGCGCCTCGATATCCAGCTCCCGATTATCAGCAATGAGAACCGTTGAAGAGAGTGAACTGGATATGGTCGGCCTGCCTATTTATGCCCCACACACAATACAATCCAATGGTCCCTACAATCTCATTGTTCATTGGACACAGGAATTCGGCTTCGCATTATAACAAAAGGTCATAGGTTGATTCATACAGGTGGGCTGTGACTGCTTCCAACTGTTCAGGTGGGTGGGATACTGGGTTTCCCGCCGCATGACTAAATAAGAACAAATAATAGTAAATGGACATAAACTTCTTATGTCCATAACTATTCGCACGAGCGATTAATCCGCTCCAAACCAACACCGGAATATTGCTATTTAAATACTCTTCCGATGGGTACCAAACACCACTGTATGACCCCTGTTAGACCCTTCGTACAATACAAAGAGGGATCTCTCTGTTCAGGAACATGCTATGTTAACTAAGCTTTCAGAATCTATCAAAGGGACCATGATCTACAAAATACATTATATAGTGAAAATATGTAACGATTGAGTCGCACGCTACGATCACATAAACTCTACCGTAAATACGCATACCGTGCGCCTGCGGGTGCCCGCGACTGTGAGTATGCGCACGTACGGGAGAGCGTACGCATGCGCAGCACGGACCTGTGTGAGGTGCAAATATGGTAGTGTGCATAGAGATATTTTTCTGACTTTGACAGGTCCTAGTAACCACGGATGCGAGTCTCCGAGGCTGGGGAGCAGTCACTCAAGGGGAAAGCTTCCAAGGAAGATGGTCAAGTCAAGAAACTTGTCTTCACATAAATGTTCTGGAGTTGAGAGCCATTTACAACGGCCTTCTACAAGCGGTGCATCTTCTTCAAGATCAACCCGTACAGATCCAGTTGGACAATGTAATAGCAGTTGCGTACATAAACCGTCAGGGCAGAACAAAAAGCAGAGCAGCGATGGCAGAGGTGACAAAGAGCCTCTTCTGGGCAGAAAGACATGCAAGAGCTCTGTCGGCAATTTTCATTCCGGGAGTGGACAACTGGGAAGCAGACTTCCTCAGCAGACACGATCTCCATCCAGGAGATTTGGGCCTCCACCAAGAAGCCTTCACAGAGGTGACAGGTCTTTGGGGAGTTCCTCAAGTAGACATGATGGCATCTCGTCTCAACAAGAAGCTTCAGAGATATTGTTCCAGGTCGAGAGACCCTCAAGCAATAGCAGTGGATGCACTAGTGACCCAGTAGGTGTTTCGGTCGGTGTATGTCTTCCTTCCACTTCCACTCATTCCGAAAGTTCTCAAGATCATAAGAAGAACAGGGGTTCGAGCGATCCTCATTGTCCCAGATTGGCCAAGGAGGGCTTGGTATCCAGATCTTCAGGAATTGCTCATAGAAGATCCTCGGCCTCTTCCTCTGCGCGAGGACCTGCTGCGGCAAGGGCCATGCGTGTATTAAGACTTACCGTGGCTTCGTTTGACAGCATGGTTGTTGAACGCCGGATCCTAGCCCGAAAGGGTATTCCCAAAGAAGTCATTCCCACTCTTATTCAGGCCAGGAAAGGAGTAACGTCTAGACATTACCACTGTATTTGGAGAAAATATGTGTCTTGGTGTGAAACCAAGAAGGCTCCAACGGAAGAGGTTCAGTTAGGATGTTTTCTCCATTTTCTTCAGGCGGGTGTGGATGCGGGCCTACGATTGGGTTCAATCAAGGTCCAGATTTCGTCTTTGTCCGTTTTCTTTCAGAAATAATTGGCCTCCCTTCCAGAAGTTCAGACGTTCGTGAAAGGGGTTCTGCACATCCAACCTCCATTTGTGCCTCCAGTGACACCATGGGATCGTAACGTGGTGTTGCAGTTCCTTCAATAGAATTGGTTTGAACCTCTACAGGAGATAGAGTTGAAGTTTCTAACTTGGAAAGTGGTCATGCTTTTGGCCTTGGCATCCGCAAGGAGGGTGTCTGAGTTTGGGGCCTTGTCTCACAAGAGCCCTTACTTGATCTTCCATGAAGATAGGGCTGAGTTAAGAACTTGTCAGCAATTTCCTCCAAAAGTGGTTTCTTCTTTCCATATAAACCAACCTATTGTGGTGCAGGGGCTACTGACACCGTCGCTGCGTCAAAGTCTCTGGATGTGGTCAGAGCTTTGAAAATTTATGTCACAAGAACAGCTCGGATACGGAAAACAGAGGCTCTGTTTTCCTGTATGCTCCCAACAAGATTGGGTGTCCTGCTTCTAAGCAGACTATTGCGCGCTGGATCAGAGGTATGATTCAGCACGCTCATTCCACGGCAGGATTGCCGATACCGAATTCGGTGAATGCCCATTCTACTAGAAAGGTGGGCTCATCTTGGGCGGCTGCCCGGGTGTTCTCAGCATTACAACTTTGCCGAGCAGCTACTTGGTCAGGGACTAACACGTTTGCTAAGTTTTACAAGGTTGACACCTTGGCCGATAAGGACCTAAAGTTTGGTCAATCGGTGCTGCAGGGTCATCCGCACTTTCCCGCCCGTACTGGATCTTTGGTATAACCCCATGGTACTGAAGTGGACCCCAGCATCCTGTAGGACGTATGAGAAAACAGGATTTTAATACCCACCGGTAAATTCTTTTCTCCTAGTCCGTAGAAGATGCTGGGCACCCAGCCCAGTGCGTACTTTACCTGCAGTTGTTATTTGGTTAAAAATGTTTTCAGCACAGTTGCTGTAATGTTCATGCCCGTTGGCATGTGTTTTGTTGAATGCCATGTTGTGCGGCATGGTTGAAGTGTGAGCTGGTATGAATCTCACCATTAACTTAAAAGTAAATCCTTTCCTCGAAATGTCCGTCTCCCTGGGCACAGTTCCTATACTGAGGTCTGGAGGAGGGACATAAAGGGAGGAGCCAGTTCACACTCTGAAAAAGTCTTAAAGTGCCCATGGCTCCTGCGGAACCATCTATACTCCATGGTACTGATGTGGACCCCAGCATCCTCTACGAACTAGGAGAAAAGGATTTACCGGTAGGTATTAAAATCCTGCTATTTATCTGTGCTTATATGCTTCTGTTATTTCTGGTATTGAACTATATGTTTGACCAATACTTTATGCTCTGATGCTATGTACTAACATACTATATTGCACTGATCTGTGTATTAGTTATTTTTTATATGTATGTTTTGTACTGTTTTATATCTTTATTTGTTTTTATGGTGGTATAATGTGTCTATTATCTATGTGTGTTATGCTCCTTTTGCTTGTGTCCTCTCCCTGCAGCGCTGGTATCATCCGGTTACAAACATCTGCCTCCTGTGGAACACATAGCGCGGGGTTGCTATGGTAACCAGCGTGATCTGTAACCCGGAAGCGCGGCTCTGGTGGAATTCCGGCTGGCCGCGGTGGGCGTGCGGGTTGCGGGGGGAAGCGTGAACACAAGGTGCAGGTATATTAGGTGGTAAGTGGTTCTTTGTGTCTTTGTCCTGGTATGTCTTGAAAAAGGGGTGTAATCCCATAAACGTCGATATAAAGACCAGCTTCTGCATCTATTCCAGCTGCCTCCAGAGTGCCATCATTTATCTGCTTTTTGATCATTGGCGTTTCTATAATGGGTGCAGTGTGTGCGGTGCACACAGGCCCCTGAGTCCAGGGGGGGCCCACACAGCACATACTGCACCCATTTCTCCTATACTTACCTTTCCGGAGTCCATCGCTGACCGTGTGTGGGCCCCCTCTTCTACCGTAGCCGCCGCGCCGCTGCTAGTGCACTGACCGCTAGAGACTCTGGCACAGTGCCAGAGTCTACAGCGCATGCGCGGGACTCCTAAAAAATGGCGCAGTGGGCATTTTTCAGAGTCCTGCGCATACACTGTGGCACTGTGCCAGAGTCTACAGCGCTCAGAGCGCTAGCAGCAGTGCGACGGCTACAGGAGAGGAGAGGGCCCAAACATGGAGTCTGCACATGGGTCCCCTCCTCTCTAGAGATGCCCCAGTTTTTGGTGATGAATGCTATTCTTTTGGATTAAGGCACCGGGGCCACTTATTGATTATTGCTGAGTGCCGGCTGAATTGGAATATATATATATATATGTGTATGTATATATATATATATATATATAGCCCAGATGTAAAGGTGGCACTCGGAGACTTCCACACTCACGTTTAAAATAAGCATACGTGCTTTTAATCTTAAACGTTTTGGGGGCCGAACATCTTTCATCAGGAAACAACCGTGTGTCAATCAGGCAGAGGAGATCGCAGGGCTAAAACAGCCGTCGGCTGTCTACCATGTGCCGGTGCACTCTGGCGCCGGCGCATGCGCACTTCAGACCTGATCGCTGCTATGCAAACACGCACTGCAGCGATCAGGTCTGAATTAGCCACATAGTTACAGCAGCTGCTATCGTTCATATACAGGTGAACACTTTGGATCACAATCTAATGAACCACCTTCAAACATTCAAGAAAAAGTCAAGGTTGTCCTAATACTAATCAGAAAATAGTCCCCATGGAAGGGGGGAAATATTACATTGTGCATACCTCTTAAGATGACACATTCCAGGATGGACAGAATGCTTTGACTTCCCTCTTAATATATGATTGGTGTCACTTGTGTTGAACTATTTAATTGATAGAAAAAGGTGCTTCAACACAGGTGATTGCAATCATAATTTAAGAAGGAAATCCAGGTAGAGAGTATTTTGTCCCTCCTGGAATGGGTCATGTTGGGAGGTGTGGATTGTGTATATTACATTTAAACCAATGCTGTATATTAGCTTTAAACTTATAGTTTAATAATGTCTGGATACTGTTTATAGCTCCACCTAATTGAACGACAACTATTTTATAAAATTTTCTTCTAGTGGAACAAAGAAAACTTAAACAACCATAAAATACACATAGAAAAATAAAATCTATATTTTATCTTGTCACATGCAAGAATAGCAGCAGCCTCTGTACTACTTACACATTGGGACTAGACGCAGGAGGTCTCTTTCTAAACCCTCATTAGATAATAGGTTAAACAGGACCCAGACACCCAGGTAGGCAGGGAGGAGAAGCTGGGATCCCTGTGTCACTTACAGCTCTCTCCACTCTCCTATCTCTCCTCTGGTCGGGAAGCTCCATCAGTATCTAATGAAACCTGATACATAAAAGATTAATTTAGGAAGTTAGGGACTGCTCTGAAGCAGGTGGCATCCACTGTAACTTTTTCAGAAGTATTGCCAGTACACAGAGTGGAAGACAGAACTCATCGCATCAGAAACTTCAGTGTTTGGCTAAGGACATGGTGCAATGAGGAGAGATTTGGGTTTATAGGTCATAGTCACACCATCTGGTAAGATAGGAGCTTATACAAAAGTGATGGCTTGCACCCATCTTCAAGGGGAACGAGAATACTAACTGAACAGTTTGGATGTTTCATCAAGACCTATTTAAACTAACAGAGGGGGCAGTGAACCAAATAGGAATAAAGCAATCTACTCCCCCAACACAGAGGTATTTTTTCTGCAGGCAAAGGGAATAGAATAGCATATCCACAGCAACAGAAGATAATTTGGATCAAAACCAAATAAACATAGGCAGGTAGAAGAACATAGCTAGGAACAGGAAAAGCACAAACAAAACTCTAAAAGCTATGTGTGCAAATGCTAGGAGCTCAGGAAATAAAATCCCAGAACTAACTGCAATAATGACAAGGGATGATCTAGATATTGTGGCAATTACAGAGTCATGTTGCAATGAAAATCATGACTGGGACAGAGCTATACCGGGATATACTTTATTTAGGAAGGACAGAATGGGAAAAATCGGAGGAGGGGTTGCAATCTATGTAAAAAAAAGAAGCATAAATACTACCTTAATACAAAGTATTGAAGAAAAAACTGAGGCCCTTTGGGTGACCATAGAAACAGGGGAGAAGTCGATTATTTGTATTGGCGTGATATACAGGCCAACGAAACCAGGATTGTTGTGGGAGAAATGGCGCACTGAGCTACCTGTCTAATGGTATAACAAAAATACAAAACCGGAATAAGAAAAATATGTTGTTGTCACTGATATCTAATGTTGACCATTACTTGTTGAATCATAAACTTGTCACAATAACTAACACCCGGCGGTGCTCCCTTGAGTTGTTAAAGACACAAATAAGCAAGAGAGAAAAGACAACTCCTTTTTATGGGGCACTCATTAGTAGTAATCTAATTAAAACGTAACTTTTATTGAAACGGACTCACAATGGACATACAACATAAAACACTCAATTTATGGGGATGTTAATGATATACCTGGCTGTATTAATTACAACTACCCCCTGCTAATGATTTGTTATTCCATTCATCTGTCAAATCACACAGCACTGCCTAATATATGGCTGATTGATTTACCCAATAGGGTAATAAATCAGTATTGTGTGAAAAGAATTACTGAAGAAAAAAGTCAGAAGGAAGATAGGGAAGGATAGATGATAATGCCTGGTTTCTGCTTTTGAAGATCTGCTTAGGTAGCATCGAATCCCCAATGAGAGAACCAACTGGAGCATATATGCATCACTCCCAAGACCTGTATCTGCTGTTAACTCCACCTAGCTAAGCTATGGCAGAGTTAATGAGAGTGCAGGGGAGAGGTCCCTAGCCAGTGTTAAATAACTGTGATACTGATTATTTACTAGCCCTTAATTGGTATCAAATGCAGTATACATTTAGGGCATCGCCCTCTTGTGAATATTCACAGTGAATTTATGTAACATTTAGTGAAGGAACACTCAAAAGATCAAAAAAGATACTTAGGTATGTGTCTGTGACACATTTGACGAATTGGTTTCTAAGAAATACAGCTTTCATATGCAGTGACACCCAGGATGTCTACTGTCCCCAATCTTATCCAATGACATCGAATTGTGGATGAGAGAGTCCTGATGGGTGTGAGTGCAATATGAAAAAAGTGTGCTTCTGCTGTCGTTGTCTCAATAGATGAGTCAAACCGATGAGAGAGCACTTACAAAGAAAAATAAATACAGATGAAAAAAATAAAAATGATAATACATTATGTGTTTTAGAATAAATTATATTATATTTTCTTGGTGTTTTTTTGTACTATGTTTCTTTGAGTGTATTTACTCCACATCATAAATATAAAGGGATTAGCTCAGTATCAACAAATTTATTTATTCCCATATAATTTATGTTTAAGACCAATAAAACAATGGGTTAATCTGCCCTACAAGATTTGATCAATTAAGTACATAATTATGCAAATGGGTTTATTCTGCCCTTAATGGGTTAATCTACCCAACAAACTGTACAATTAATCCCAATTAGAACACTGTACAATTAATCAATTAAGTGCATAATTTCTGTAGTATGTTAAGTACCCACACAATAAACAATGTGCGTTTAATCAATTAGGTATATGATTAATGTAGTATATTCAGTACCCGCACAGTAAAGATTATATCCAATTAGAACACTTTTGCATTATATTTGCTCTAATCAAAATAATTTACATTATATTTGCAGAAGGCGGATTTGTACATGCGGATGCGACCCTAGTCGCTCGTACCACAGTAAGAAGAAACACCCTACTATTCTATTCATCCACAATTATTCATATTATACTAATAGTAAATTGATTGTTAAATAATTAAGCATGTAATAGCCCATCAGTAATAAAAATGGTGCGATAATAGAATAAGAGTAGGGAATGTTGTTACTTATCCTCTGTGTGTTGTTATCGATTACCCTCTGCTGCTATCAGTGTGCGGCTCCTCATTACTCGTTTGGCTCCGAGGCCGTGATGCTAGGAGATGTAGTTACTAATGTCTCCGACATGCACCTCCCTTTAGGATATCCTTATTCTAGGGCGTCATCGAGATGGCTGGTCACAGTCAAATAACTGGCGTTCAAAACCACCGCGGGCAAAATGCAGCCCGTCGCTGCCGCTAGATCGGTGTATGAAGGCAGGAGAAGCAATTCTCAAATGGCATCCACGTACGCTGTCATCCGTCATTAATCCCTCACTGACATACACTTCCCTTCAGGATATCCTTGATCTAGGACATCCACGGGATGACTGGTCACAATCAGGAGCCTGCCGTCTTAGACTGCCGCGGGCAGCGTGCAGCCCGTCGTAGCCGCTGTACCTATGTATATGAGCAGGATAGGCAGTTTACGGGTAACATCCACATGCACTGTTATCCGCCGTTAACCCAACGTGCACGTTTCACCTGGACGGCTTCGTCAGGGGTAATAAAGCTCTTCCTGCCGGTAGTCTTATTTACCTGAAAAGGTGTAATTCACTCGACCAATCACTGTTATCCTGCGATCTGATACAGTGTGGATTGAATTAATTCATTAAGCATTGCTGCATTGTGGGATACGTAGTTTTAAATCCCCATCCATGTTCTGTGATTACTACAATTAAGGGTATAGTGCCTGATCTCGGCAGCTAATTAGGACACAGATTATCACATACTAAAGTTCGCATTGCAGCAATATATTTAGGTTTAGAAATTACAAAAATTGTAAACATATAGGGATACCAACAACCATATTCAACAACATATAAAGGGAATATTTTATATATATATATACACATAAGTATATTGAGAGTGTAATACAAAAATCGATTACAACATTAATTAATCTTAAAGCACAAATTCAGAAATAAAAACCCAATAATTACCCAGAAATGATAAATGTTCTAAAATAAAATATTAGATCTGATGAGACAAAAAAGAAGAATAATAATATACAGAAATAATAATAATGAAAATTTTTTTTTAAACATATATGAATAAATTTATAATCATTATAACAGATCATAATAAAATAAAGAATAAATAATAATAATTAATTTATAATAGAAAAAAATTATTATATAAGGTAATTCAAAAATTATAATAAACAATAATAATAATAAAAGCAAAAGTAATACAAAAAAACCCCAGATTTTGTCATTATTTGAGAAAAACATTTTTTTATATATATTATATGTGATTTATCTCTTCATATCAATTATCCTATAAATGTATATACATTTGGGACCAAGTTGATTACACTTTACTAGTATAAACATTGACATGCAATTTCACATGTACCTCTTTTTAATCGTATTTATGATCTTAGTAATTCACACATAGCTGGAGAACAGATCCATAACAGTTGTTTGAAAATAGCACAGTCATAATGTAGCCAGTAAATCATAGCTAATCTATACATTCTGTTGAGTCCTCAACTGATGGGAATATCTGTTATCAGACACCCCATCTATTATATAACTCCAAGTTTGCACATTGCTAAAACATTGTGACTTTATCTATAATAAGATGTCTTCCAGAATATTAGTATGATTAGCGTTAATTATGCGTATAATGTCGCCCTACAGCGACTTATTTCATGTTCTCCCACAAAAAATCTATTAAAGATTGAAGATTTTAACTATTGGATTAATAGAGGATTAAGATAACTGCAGGAAAAAATTGCAAGAAAACATGTATACATATATATATATATGTGCTGAAAACAGCACATACATATATATATACATATACCCGGAAAAATATATATATGTGACCACATGCAAAGTGTACAAAAAGGGGGTCCATGCCCATTTATAGATCATTACACAAGGATCCTCCCATGTGTACACCCATCTACATATACCTACATGGATATGTATAAATGTAGATAACTACCCATATATAAAGATAGTGATTATCACAAATGGAGGGGAAAGGAAGGGGAAAGAACCGTACTCAGAAAGGTGGAAAGGTCAGTTTGTATCTTAAAGAAAGGCTCCATAGTTTTGACTTTCATTAAGCCCATCCGGACTCAAAGTCCCTAGTCTAAAAATCCATTTACTCTCCTGTTGAAGAAGTATCTTGTTCAGATCTCCTCCTCTAATACCTAGATGGATCTTTTCCAGGCCAAAGACTTTCAGACTCTTACCACCACCTCCATGTTTGACATGCATATGCCTTGCTACAGGGGAGAGTTTTTTCATCTTGTTTAAGTCGGTGGTTATGTTCCTTATATTGCCAATATGTTCCAGAACTCTCTGTTTCAAAGCTCTTGATGTCATTCCGACATATTTCATTCCACATTCACATTGCAAGCAGTATATGACTCCCGTGGTATTACAATTGAAAAAAGATTTAATTTCCACCCTCTTTCCTTGTCTATCATAGGTGTATTTTGTCTTAGCCATGTATTGGCAAGCCTTACAGCTTCCACATGGGAAGGACCCCTCGATTGTAGGTGTTTTTCTTGGTGTTCTTTCAAAATGGCTGTCTACCAGAATGTCTCTCAAATTTCGAGATCTCCTCCAGCCCATAATTGGTTTTGAGGTAAGTTGTCGACTCAAATCTCTATCGGTATGTAATACTGACCAGTGTTGTTGTGTGATATTCACTATCTCCTGCCATTCTTGGCAGAAGTCACCAACAAATCTGGCCTGATTTGTTGTACTGGTTTTGGCTTTGTTCTTGGGGAGGATCAACTCCTCCCTTGGGATTTTGGAAGTAATATACATTGCCTTTTTTATACTCCTGTTGCTATAACCCCTTTCTCTTAGGCGCTTGCCCAATTCTATACTTCTGCTCTTAAAGGTTTCCATATTAGAACAGTTCCGGCGTAACCTCAAAAATTCACCTTTTGGTAAGTTTCTAATCGTTGGTGGGAAATGACTGCTGTTTCTATGAAGAACACTGTTTGTTGCTGTGGTCTTTCTAAAGAGATCCGTGGTCAGTTCTCCTTCTTCATTTTTAATGATTTTTAAGTCCAAGAATGTTATTGAATCATTACTAATATCCGATGTTAATCTGAGATTCAGATGGTTATTGTTAAGATGTCCAATAAATTCTCTCAAAAGTCCCTCCGTATTACTCCAAATCATCAGGACATCATCGATGTACCTCAGCCAAACTGTAATGAATTGCGTGTACTTTTCGTTATTTTCTGTGAAAACGATCTCCCGTTCCCACCATCCTAGGTAGATGTTTGCGTACGTGGGTGCGCAAGCCGCACCCATCGCAGTTCCGCGAGTTTGCAGGTAAAAGGCATCTGCGAAAGTAAAATAATTTCTCATAAGGACAAATCTCAGCAGATCAATCAAGAACGTATTGAAATCCTCTGTATCTTTCATATTTAGAAAATACTTTACTGCTGATACCCCGTCCTGATGATTGATGCTCGTATATAACGATTCTACATCAAGGGAAACTAAAAGGTGTTCCTGTTCCACTCTGATGTCTTGTATCTTCCGTAAGACATCCGATGTATCTTGAACATAGGATGGTAGACTTACCACGTGTTCTCTTAGATGCAGGTCCAAAAAGATACTAGCCTGTTCACCAAGTCCACCAATTCCAGATACTATAGGTCGACCTGACGGTAGGTCCCTGTTCTTGTGTATCTTCGGGAGCATATAAAATGTTGGAACTTTTGGGTTTTCGACTGTTAAGAAGGTATGTTCTTGTTTGGTAATAGTGCCATCTTTCAGGGCCTTCTCAATCATTTTCTTATAGAGATGGAGATAATTCTCAGTGGGATTAAACATCAAACGCGTATAGCATGAGGTATCCTGCAACTGTCTCAATGCCTCTTTAGTATATTTATCCTTAGACCAAAGGACTACGTTGCCACCCTTGTCAGATTGTTTTATTATCGTATCATCCCAAGTTCGTATGTCCCTAAGTGCTTCTTTTTCTCTTTTAGTAAGATTATCCCCCAGAATGGGTCTTGTTTTTTGTGACAGTTCCAAGTTATCCAAATCCTTGGACACCATTTCTCTGAAAATTTTGACAGCTGGGCATAAGATCTCTTGTGGGTAAAAAGTCGATTTCTTTTTACAGGTCGGGCGATTTTTACTGCCTTCCTGAATATCCCCCATCTGTCTCTGATACATAGGATCTGACAGTTCTTCTAGATCTGACAGGGCCCTTAATTCCAAATCAGTCCATTCACACATCTCTTCACCTCTCAAAACCATGGATAAACTCTCATGGTCAGAATTTTTTCTCTGTTCATGAAACTTTATTAATAACAGCTTTCTACAGAACAAATTCAGATCCTTCTCCCATTTGAATCTATTCATCCTAGATACAGGGGAGAAGGAGAGTCCTTTACTTAGGACTGACTTATGGTCTTCAGTTAGAATTCTATCTGTCAGGTTTATAACTTGGAGAGAGTCACAGGCACTAAAGGGAGTTATTTCCTGAACCTCGGGGATTGTCTCTGTGGGAGTGATGTTCCCCAATTGTCTTGGTATCTTCCTCTTCTTTTTACTTCTCCTCGTCCTCCTCCCTGTTTTTTGTACCGACCCCTTTCCGTTCTTGGAAATTCTAAAAAATGTGCTTCTGAGGTATTCATCTGGGAGTAGGGGGTCCCTGTTTTCTGATATCGCTCTGAATATTCCTCTGTACCAGAGGAATCTGCTTCCGATGAAGAATATTGATGGCTGCCTGCCCTTTGTCGTTCCATTTGGTATGGCTTTTTCCACTTAAAAATGTCGCCGGTAGCGTAGTCCCTCTTGTCCCTAATTAATTTATTCTTTTTTCTATCCATTATCATTTGTTCATACCCCTCAAGTTCTTTTTTGTTTTTCTCAAAACTTTGCTGGAAGTGCACATCTTTTTCCCATACTTCCAGGTTCTTACCTAAGGCATCAATTTCCTTATCGATTTCTTCCAGGATTAGGAGGTCGTGTTTTAGTAGTATATGAAGGAGTTCTGTGGAGCACTTATGGAGTGTTTGTTCCCACTCTGATTTTAAAGAGGGTGTAGCCAATTCAAAAGTTGGAAAAATCCTTGGTCTAAGTCCTCTAGGAGAAATTTTATGTTTTATATATTGTTCAATTGTCGTATGATCCCATGTTGTTCTTTTCTGTTTTTGTAATAATTTTTTGAGGTTAGTAAAATCTTTTTCCCAACTACTTGTCCCCGTGGTATCGGAGATTGTATTGGGAAAAATGTTACTATAGTCCTCATTTGTCCTCCGTTTATTCACCAATTCATTCTTCAAACTGAACGTACTCATTTTTGGATAACTAAATATATTCTACTCACAGAGCACTTAATAGAATTCGTGCTCACAAATTAGCTTCCAATCATAGACCCAGCAGGTAAGAGTTATTAACTTGTCAGCTGCGTAGGTAACAAAAAAATATATATTCAACTGATCTACCACAAAGCGTATGTATCATTCTAAGCCCAGAATCAAAAAATAGAAACAATAATCAGACCAATATGTACAGAAAGCCTAAGCGAAGGCTTATGTCAAAATTACTCGTGCTGCACCCCCCTGAAAACTGGGATTACCCAGTAACATGCAAACGAAACCAGGATTGTTGTGGGAGAAATGGCGCACTGAGCTACCTGTCTAATGGTATAACAAAAATACAAAACCGGAATAAGAAAAATATGTTGTTGTCACTGATATCTAATGTTGACCATTACTTGTTGAATCATAAACTTGTCACAATAACTAACACCCGGCGGTGCTCCCTTGAGTTGTTAAAGACACAAATAAGCAAGAGAGAAAAGACAACTCCTTTTTATGGGGCACTCATTAGTAGTAATCTAATTAAAACGTAACTTTTATTGAAACGGACTCACAATGGACATACAACATAAAACACTCAATTTATGGGGATGTTAATGATATACCTGGCTGTATTAATTACAACTACCCCCTGCTAATGATTTGTTATTCCATTCATCTGTCAAATCACACAGCACTGCCTAATATATGGCTGATTGATTTACCCAATAGGGTAATAAATCAGTATTGTGTGAAAAGAATTACTGAAGAAAAAAGTCAGAAGGAAGATAGGGAAGGATAGATGATAATGCCTGGTTTCTGCTTTTGAAGATCTGCTTAGGTAGCATCGAATCCCCAATGAGAGAACCAACTGGAGCATATATGCATCACTCCCAAGACCTGTATCTGCTGTTAACTCCACCTAGCTAAGCTATGGCAGAGTTAATGAGAGTGCAGGGGAGAGGTCCCTAGCCAGTGTTAAATAACTGTGATACTGATTATTTACTAGCCCTTAATTGGTATCAAATGCAGTATACATTTAGGGCATCGCCCTCTTGTGAATATTCACAGTGAATTTATGTAACATTTAGTGAAGGAACACTCAAAAGATCAAAAAAGATACTTAGGTATGTGTCTGTGACACATTTGACGAATTGGTTTCTAAGAAATACAGCTTTCATATGCAGTGACACCCAGGATGTCTACTGTCCCCAATCTTATCCAATGACATCGAATTGTGGATGAGAGAGTCCTGATGGGTGTGAGTGCAATATGAAAAAAGTGTGCTTCTGCTGTCGTTGTCTCAATAGATGAGTCAAACCGATGAGAGAGCACTTACAAAGAAAAATAAATACAGATGAAAAAAATAAAAATGATAATACATTATGTGTTTTAGAATAAATTATATTATATTTTCTTGGTGTTTTTTTGTACTATGTTTCTTTGAGTGTATTTACTCCACATCATAAATATAAAGGGATTAGCTCAGTATCAACAAATTTATTTATTCCCATATAATTTATGTTTAAGACCAATAAAACAATGGGTTAATCTGCCCTACAAGATTTGATCAATTAAGTACATAATTATGCAAATGGGTTTATTCTGCCCTTAATGGGTTAATCTACCCAACAAACTGTACAATTAATCCCAATTAGAACACTGTACAATTAATCAATTAAGTGCATAATTTCTGTAGTATGTTAAGTACCCACACAATAAACAATGTGCGTTTAATCAATTAGGTATATGATTAATGTAGTATATTCAGTACCCGCACAGTAAAGATTATATCCAATTAGAACACTTTTGCATTATATTTGCTCTAATCAAAATAATTTACATTATATTTGCAGAAGGCGGATTTGTACATGCGGATGCGACCCTAGTCGCTCGTACCACAGTAAGAAGAAACACCCTACTATTCTATTCATCCACAATTATTCATATTATACTAATAGTAAATTGATTGTTAAATAATTAAGCATGTAATAGCCCATCAGTAATAAAAATGGTGCGATAATAGAATAAGAGTAGGGAATGTTGTTACTTATCCTCTGTGTGTTGTTATCGATTACCCTCTGCTGCTATCAGTGTGCGGCTCCTCATTACTCGTTTGGCTCCGAGGCCGTGATGCTAGGAGATGTAGTTACTAATGTCTCCGACATGCACCTCCCTTTAGGATATCCTTATTCTAGGGCGTCATCGAGATGGCTGGTCACAGTCAAATAACTGGCGTTCAAAACCACCGCGGGCAAAATGCAGCCCGTCGCTGCCGCTAGATCGGTGTATGAAGGCAGGAGAAGCAATTCTCAAATGGCATCCACGTACGCTGTCATCCGTCATTAATCCCTCACTGACATACACTTCCCTTCAGGATATCCTTGATCTAGGACATCCACGGGATGACTGGTCACAATCAGGAGCCTGCCGTCTTAGACTGCCGCGGGCAGCGTGCAGCCCGTCGTAGCCGCTGTACCTATGTATATGAGCAGGATAGGCAGTTTACGGGTAACATCCACATGCACTGTTATCCGCCGTTAACCCAACGTGCACGTTTCACCTGGACGGCTTCGTCAGGGGTAATAAAGCTCTTCCTGCCGGTAGTCTTATTTACCTGAAAAGGTGTAATTCACTCGACCAATCACTGTTATCCTGCGATCTGATACAGTGTGGATTGAATTAATTCATTAAGCATTGCTGCATTGTGGGATACGTAGTTTTAAATCCCCATCCATGTTCTGTGATTACTACAATTAAGGGTATAGTGCCTGATCTCGGCAGCTAATTAGGACACAGATTATCACATACTAAAGTTCGCATTGCAGCAATATATTTAGGTTTAGAAATTACAAAAATTGTAAACATATAGGGATACCAACAACCATATTCAACAACATATAAAGGGAATATTTTATATATATATATATATACACATAAGTATATTGAGAGTGTAATACAAAAATCGATTACAACATTAATTAATCTTAAAGCACAAATTCAGAAATAAAAACCCAATAATTACCCAGAAATGATAAATGTTCTAAAATAAAATATTAGATCTGATGAGACAAAAAAGAAGAATAATAATATACAGAAATAATAATAATGAAAAATTTTTTTTAAACATATATGAATAAATTTATAATCATTATAACAGATCATAATAAAATAAAGAATAAATAATAATAATTAATTTATAATAGAAAAAAATTATTATATAAGGTAATTCAAAAATTATAATAAACAATAATAATAATAAAAGCAAAAGTAATACAAAAAAACCCCAGATTTTGTCATTATTTGAGAAAAACATTTTTTTATATATATTATATGTGATTTATCTCTTCATATCAATTATCCTATAAATGTATATACATTTGGGACCAAGTTGATTACACTTTACTAGTATAAACATTGACATGCAATTTCACATGTACCTCTTTTTAATCGTATTTATGATCTTAGTAATTCACACATAGCTGGAGAACAGATCCATAACAGTTGTTTGAAAATAGCACAGTCATAATGTAGCCAGTAAATCATAGCTAATCTATACATTCTGTTGAGTCCTCAACTGATGGGAATATCTGTTATCAGACACCCCATCTATTATATAACTCCAAGTTTGCACATTGCTAAAACATTGTGACTTTATCTATAATAAGATGTCTTCCAGAATATTAGTATGATTAGCGTTAATTATGCGTATAATGTCGCCCTACAGCGACTTATTTCATGTTCTCCCACAAAAAATCTATTAAAGATTGATGATTTTAACTATTGGATTAATAGAGGATTAAGATAACTGCAGGAAAAAATTGCAAGAAAACATGTATACATATATATATATATGTGCTGAAAACAGCACATACATATATATATACATATACCCGGAAAAATATATATATGTGACCACATGCAAAGTGTACAAAAAGGGGGTCCATGCCCATTTATAGATCATTACACAAGGATCCTCCCATGTGTACACCCATCTACATATACCTACATGGATATGTATAAATGTAGATAACTACCCATATATAAAGATAGTGATTATCACAAATGGAGGGGAAAGGAAGGGGAAAGAACCGTACTCAGAAAGGTGGAAAGGAGAAGTAAAAAGAAGAGGAAGATACCAAGACAATTGGGGAACATCACTCCCACAGAGACAATCCCCGAGGTTCAGGAAATAACTCCCTTTAGTGCCTGTGACTCTCTCCAAGTTATAAACCTGACAGATAGAATTCTAACTGAAGACCATAAGTCAGTCCTAAGTAAAGGACTCTCCTTCTCCCCTGTATCTAGGATGAATAGATTCAAATGGGAGAAGGATCTGAATTTGTTCTGTAGAAAGCTGTTATTAATAAAGTTTCATGAACAGAGAAAAAATTCTGACCATGAGAGTTTATCCATGGTTTTGAGAGGTGAAGAGATGTGTGAATGGACTGATTTGGAATTAAGGGCCCTGTCAGATCTAGAAGAACTGTCAGATCCTATGTATCAGAGACAGATGGGGGATATTCAGGAAGGCAGTAAAAATCGCCCGACCTGTAAAAAGAAATCGACTTTTTACCCACAAGAGATCTTATGCCCAGCTGTCAAAATTTTCAGAGAAATGGTGTCCAAGGATTTGGATAACTTGGAACTGTCACAAAAAACAAGACCCATTCTGGGGGATAATCTTACTAAAAGAGAAAAAGAAGCACTTAGGGACATACGAACTTGGGATGATACGATAATAAAACAATCTGACAAGGGTGGCAACGTAGTCCTTTGGTCTAAGGATAAATATACTAAAGAGGCATTGAGACAGTTGCAGGATACCTCATGCTATACGCGTTTGATGTTTAATCCCACTGAGAATTATCTCCATCTCTATAAGAAAATGATTGAGAAGGCCCTGAAAGATGGCACTATTACCAAACAAGAACATACCTTCTTAACAGTCGAAAACCCAAAAGTTCCAACATTTTATATGCTCCCGAAGATACACAAGAACAGGGACCTACCGTCAGGTCGACCTATAGTATCTGGAATTGGTGGACTTGGTGAACAGGCTAGTATCTTTTTGGACCTGCATCTAAGAGAACACGTGGTAAGTCTACCATCCTATGTTCAAGATACATCGGATGTCTTACGGAAGATACAAGACATCAGAGTGGAACAGGAACACCTTTTAGTTTCCCTTGATGTAGAATCGTTATATACGAGCATCAATCATCAGGACGGGGTATCAGCAGTAAAGTATTTTCTAAATATGAAAGATACAGAGGATTTCAATACGTTCTTGATTGATCTGCTGAGATTTGTCCTTATGAGAAATTATTTTACTTTCGCAGATGCCTTTTACCTGCAAACTCGCGGAACTGCGATGGGTGCGGCTTGCGCACCCACGTACGCAAACATCTACCTAGGATGGTGGGAACGGGAGATCGTTTTCACAGAAAATAACGAAAAGTACACGCAATTCATTACAGTTTGGCTGAGGTACATCGATGATGTCCTGATGATTTGGAGTAATACGGAGGGACTTTTGAGAGAATTTATTGGACATCTTAACAATAACCATCTGAATCTCAGATTAACATCGGATATTAGTAATGATTCAATAACATTCTTGGACTTAAAAATCATTAAAAATGAAGAAGGAGAACTGACCACGGATCTCTTTAGAAAGACCACAGCAACAAACAGTGTTCTTCATAGAAACAGCAGTCATTTCCCACCAACGATTAGAAACTTACCAAAAGGTGAATTTTTGAGGTTACGCCGGAACTGTTCTAATATGGAAACCTTTAAGAGCAGAAGTATAGAATTGGGCAAGCGCCTAAGAGAAAGGGGTTATAGCAACAGGAGTATAAAAAAGGCAATGTATATTACTTCCAAAATCCCAAGGGAGGAGTTGATCCTCCCCAAGAACAAAGCCAAAACCAGTACAACAAATCAGGCCAGATTTGTTGGTGACTTCTGCCAAGAATGGCAGGAGATAGTGAATATCACACAACAACACTGGTCAGTATTACATACCGATAGAGATTTGAGTCGACAACTTACCTCAAAACCAATTATGGGCTGGAGGAGATCTCGAAATTTGAGAGACATTCTGGTAGACAGCCATTTTGAAAGAACACCAAGAAAAACACCTACAATCGAGGGGTCCTTCCCATGTGGAAGCTGTAAGGCTTGCCAATACATGGCTAAGACAAAATACACCTATGATAGACAAGGAAAGAGGGTGGAAATTAAATCTTTTTTCAATTGTAATACCACGGGAGTCATATACTGCTTGCAATGTGAATGTGGAATGAAATATGTCGGAATGACATCAAGAGCTTTGAAACAGAGAGTTCTGGAACATATTGGCAATATAAGGAACATAACCACCGACTTAAACAAGATGAAAAAACTCTCCCCTGTAGCAAGGCATATGCATGTCAAACATGGAGGTGGTGGTAAGAGTCTGAAAGTCTTTGGCCTGGAAAAGATCCATCTAGGTATTAGAGGAGGAGATCTGAACAAGATACTTCTTCAACAGGAGAGTAAATGGATTTTTAGACTAGGGACTTTGAGTCCGGATGGGCTTAATGAAAGTCAAAACTATGGAGCCTTTCTTTAAGATACAAACTGACCTTTCCACCTTTCTGAGTACGGTTCTTTCCCCTTCCTTTCCCCTCCATTTGTGATAATCACTATCTTTATATATGGGTAGTTATCTACATTTATACATATCCATGTAGGTATATGTAGATGGGTGTACACATGGGAGGATCCTTGTGTAATGATCTATAAATGGGCATGGACCCCCTTTTTGTACACTTTGCATGTGGTCACATATATATATTTTTCCGGGTATATGTATATATATATGTATGTGCTGTTTTCAGCACATATATATATATATGTATACATGTTTTCTTGCAATTTTTTCCTGCAGTTATCTTAATCCTCTATTAATCCAATAGTTAAAATCTTCAATCTTTAATAGATTTTTTGTGGGAGAACATGAAATAAGTCGCTGTAGGGCGACATTATACGCATAATTAACGCTAATCATACTAATATTCTGGAAGACATCTTATTATAGATAAAGTCACAATGTTTTAGCAATGTGCAAACTTGGAGTTATATAATAGATGGGGTGTCTGATAACAGATATTCCCATCAGTTGAGGACTCAACAGAATGTATAGATTAGCTATGATTTACTGGCTACATTATGACTGTGCTATTTTCAAACAACTGTTATGGATCTGTTCTCCAGCTATGTGTGAATTACTAAGATCATAAATACGATTAAAAAGAGGTACATGTGAAATTGCATGTCAATGTTTATACTAGTAAAGTGTAATCAACTTGGTCCCAAATGTATATACATTTATAGGATAATTGATATGAAGAGATAAATCACATATAATATATATAAAAAAATGTTTTTCTCAAATAATGACAAAATCTGGGGTTTTTTTGTATTACTTTTGCTTTTATTATTATTATTGTTTATTATAATTTTTGAATTACCTTATATAATAATTTTTTTCTATTATAAATTAATTATTATTATTTATTCTTTATTTTATTATGATCTGTTATAATGATTATAAATTTATTCATATATGTTTAAAAAAATTTTTTCATTATTATTATTTCTGTATATTATTATTCTTCTTTTTTGTCTCATCAGATCTAATATTTTATTTTAGAACATTTATCATTTCTGGGTAATTATTGGGTTTTTATTTCTGAATTTGTGCTTTAAGATTAATTAATGTTGTAATCGATTTTTGTATTACACTCTCAATATACTTATGTGTATATATATATATATATATATAAAATATTCCCTTTATATGTTGTTGAATATGGTTGTTGGTATCCCTATATGTTTACAATTTTTGTAATTTCTAAACCTAAATATATTGCTGCAATGCGAACTTTAGTATGTGATAATCTGTGTCCTAATTAGCTGCCGAGATCAGGCACTATACCCTTAATTGTAGTAATCACAGAACATGGATGGGGATTTAAAACTACGTATCCCACAATGCAGCAATGCTTAATGAATTAATTCAATCCACACTGTATCAGATCGCAGGATAACAGTGATTGGTCGAGTGAATTACACCTTTTCAGGTAAATAAGACTACCGGCAGGAAGAGCTTTATTACCCCTGACGAAGCCGTCCAGGTGAAACGTGCACGTTGGGTTAACGGCGGATAACAGTGCATGTGGATGTTACCCGTAAACTGCCTATCCTGCTCATATACATAGGTACAGCGGCTACGACGGGCTGCACGCTGCCCGCGGCAGTCTAAGACGGCAGGCTCCTGATTGTGACCAGTCATCCCGTGGATGTCCTAGATCAAGGATATCCTGAAGGGAAGTGTATGTCAGTGAGGGATTAATGACGGATGACAGCGTACGTGGATGCCATTTGAGAATTGCTTCTCCTGCCTTCATACACCGATCTAGCGGCAGCGACGGGCTGCATTTTGCCCGCGGTGGTTTTGAACGCCAGTTATTTGACTGTGACCAGCCATCTCGATGACGCCCTAGAATAAGGATATCCTAAAGGGAGGTGCATGTCGGAGACATTAGTAACTACATCTCCTAGCATCACGGCCTCGGAGCCAAACGAGTAATGAGGAGCCGCACACTGATAGCAGCAGAGGGTAATCGATAACAACACACAGAGGATAAGTAACAACATTCCCTACTCTTATTCTATTATCGCACCATTTTTATTACTGATGGGCTATTACATGCTTAATTATTTAACAATCAATTTACTATTAGTATAATATGAATAATTGTGGATGAATAGAATAGTAGGGTGTTTCTTCTTACTGTGGTACGAGCGACTAGGGTCGCATCCGCATGTACAAATCCGCCTTCTGCAAATATAATGTAAATTATTTTGATTAGAGCAAATATAATGCAAAAGTGTTCTAATTGGATATAATCTTTACTGTGCGGGTACTGAATATACTACATTAATCATATACCTAATTGATTAAACGCACATTGTTTATTGTGTGGGTACTTAACATACTACAGAAATTATGCACTTAATTGATTAATTGTACAGTGTTCTAATTGGGATTAATTGTACAGTTTGTTGGGTAGATTAACCCATTAAGGGCAGAATAAACCCATTTGCATAATTATGTACTTAATTGATCAAATCTTGTAGGGCAGATTAACCCATTGTTTTATTGGTCTTAAACATAAATTATATGGGAATAAATAAATTTGTTGATACTGAGCTAATCCCTTTATATTTATGATGTGGAGTAAATACACTCAAAGAAACATAGTACAAAAAAACACCAAGAAAATATAATATAATTTATTCTAAAACACATAATGTATTATCATTTTTATTTTTTTCATCTGTATTTATTTTTCTTTGTAAGTGCTCTCTCATCGGTTTGACTCATCTATTGAGACAACGACAGCAGAAGCACACTTTTTTCATATTGCACTCACACCCATCAGGACTCTCTCATCCACAATTCGATGTCATTGGATAAGATTGGGGACAGTAGACATCCTGGGTGTCACTGCATATGAAAGCTGTATTTCTTAGAAACCAATTCGTCAAATGTGTCACAGACACATACCTAAGTATCTTTTTTGATCTTTTGAGTGTTCCTTCACTAAATGTTACATAAATTCACTGTGAATATTCACAAGAGGGCGATGCCCTAAATGTATACTGCATTTGATACCAATTAAGGGCTAGTAAATAATCAGTATCACAGTTATTTAACACTGGCTAGGGACCTCTCCCCTGCACTCTCATTAACTCTGCCATAGCTTAGCTAGGTGGAGTTAACAGCAGATACAGGTCTTGGGAGTGATGCATATATGCTCCAGTTGGTTCTCTCATTGGGGATTCGATGCTACCTAAGCAGATCTTCAAAAGCAGAAACCAGGCATTATCATCTATCCTTCCCTATCTTCCTTCTGACTTTTTTCTTCAGTAATTCTTTTCACACAATACTGATTTATTACCCTATTGGGTAAATCAATCAGCCATATATTAGGCAGTGCTGTGTGATTTGACAGATGAATGGAATAACAAATCATTAGCAGGGGGTAGTTGTAATTAATACAGCCAGGTATATCATTAACATCCCCATAAATTGAGTGTTTTATGTTGTATGTCCATTGTGAGTCCGTTTCAATAAAAGTTACGTTTTAATTAGATTACTACTAATGAGTGCCCCATAAAAAGGAGTTGTCTTTTCTCTCTTGCTTATTTGTGATATACAGGCCACCAGGACAGGAAGAAGTACTGGACAAGAACCTATTGCAGGACATAACTAAAATGGCATTAAAAGGAGAGGTAATAATCATGGGAGACTTTAATCTTCCTGATGTTAACTGGGAGGTGTCTGTTGCTAGTTCCACTAGAAGTAGAGGCAATTTAAATTCCCTTCAGGGAGCATCCCTCCACCAATTGGTGAGGGAGCCCACTTGGAAAGACACAATATTAGACTTAATACTTACAAATGGAGTGCAGGAGAGGTGGGAAACATTAAAAAGTGCAATATTAAAGGCAACAGACCTTTGTATCAAAAGTGTTAGGAAAAACACAAGGAAAAGGAAGCCAGTTTGGTTTGCGAAAGGAGTAGCAAATATTATGAAAGAAAAAAAGATGGCTTTTAGGAAATATAAGCAGACACAAAATAATGAAGACAAAGAGATATATCCTGTTGGAGAGAAGGAGACTAAGAAGGTAATCAGATGTGCAAAGGCACAAGCTGAGGAGAAAATGGCCCAGTTAGTGGGTAAAGGAGGCAAAACTTTTTTAAGTATATAAGCGAAAGGAGAAAAACAAAAGGCGGAATTATAAAACTAAAGCCAGAGACTGGGGGGGGGGGGGGGGTAATTCCAAGTTGATCGCAGCAGGAATTTTTTTAGCAGTTGGGCAAAACCATGTGCACTGCAGGGGGTTGGGGGGGGGGGCAGATATAACATTTGCAGAGAGAGTTAGATTTGGGTGGGTTATTTTGTTTCTGTGCAGGGTAAATACTGGCTGCTTTATTTTTAGACTGCAATTTAGATTGCAGATTGAACACACCACATCCAAATCTAACTCTCTCTGCACATGTTATATCTGCCCCCCCTGCAGTGCACATGGTTTTGCCCAACTGCTAACAAAGTTCCTGCTGCGATCAACTCAGAATTACCCCCTGGGAGTCTTGTTGAGGGAGACAATGTAATAGCAGATCATCTTAATAATTATTTTTGCTCAGTATTCACTACTGAGAGAGAGGGGAAGGGGCCACAGTTAAGTTGCAGGGATATCAAGAAAATTAAATAAGTACATTTACAGAGGAGAAGGTCCTAACAGAACTCTCAAAGCTGAAAGTGGACAAATCTATGGGGCCAGATGGGATACATCCAAGAATACTAAAAGATCTTAAAGAGGTGCTGGTAGTACCATTGACAGAATAATTCAACCAGTCATTAGCTACAGGAGTAATTCCAGAGGACTGGAAAAGAGCGAACATAGGCCCTCATTCCGAGTTGTTCGCTCGCAAGCTGCTTTTAGCAGCATTGCACACGCTAAGCCGCCGCCTACTGGGAGTGAATCTTAGCTTAGCAAAATTGCGAACGAAAGATTCGCAATATTGCGAAAAGACTTCTCTGTGCAGTTTCTGAGTAGCTCGAGACTTACTCTTCCAGTGCGATCAGTTCAGTGCTTGTCGTTCCTGGTTTGACGTCACAAACACACCCAGCGTTCGCCCAGACACTCCTCCGTTTCTCCAGCCACTCCCGCATTTTTCCCAGAAACGGTAGCGTTTTTTCACACACTCCCATAAAACGGCCAGTTTCCGCCCAGAAACACCCACTTCCTGTCAATCACACACCGATCTCCAGAACGAAGAAAAAACCTCGTAATTCCGTGAGTAAAATACCAAACTTCATAGCAAATTTACTTGGCGCAGTCGCAGTGCGAACATTGCGCATGCGCAATTAGCGAAAAATCGCTGCGATGCAAAGAAAATTACCGCGCGAACAACTCGGAATGACCACCATAGTCCCATTGCACAAAAGTGGAAGCAAGGAAGAGGCAAACAACTACAGACCAGTGAGTCTTACATCAGTAGTAGGGAAATTGATGGAAACACTCTTAAAAGAAAGAGTTGTAGATTATGTCAAATCCAGCAATTTACAGGATCCCAAACAGCATAGATTCACTGGTGGGAGATCATGTCAAACAAATCTTATTGACTGTGTTACTAAAGTGATGGATAAAGGTGGAGCCGTGGATATAGCTTATCTAGACTTTAGTAAGGCTTTTGACCCTGTTCCACATCGCAGACTGCTATATAAACTTGGAAGGTTAGGATTGGATACTAGGATTATTGAATGGATAAGATCTTGGTTGCAGGATAGAAAACAGAGAGTTGTGATAAATGGAGTGCATTCACAGGAGGGAAATGTTACCAGTGGAGTACCCCAGGGATCTGTACTTGGACCAATGCTTTTTAATATCTTTATTGGTGACATTGCAAATGGCATTAAAGGGAAAGTATGCCTTTTTGCAGATGACTTAAAGGTATGCAACAGGGTAAACACACCAGGTGGGGTAAAACAAATGACTGAGGATCTAGGTAGACTAAAGGAATGGTCAAGAGTGTGGAAATTACAGTTTAATGCCAAAAAATGCAAAATCATGCACTTGGGTCTCAAAAATCCAAAGGCTAAATATAGTATTAATTAGAGATGAGCGGGTTCGGTTTCTCTGAATCCGAACCCGCCAGAACTTCATGTTTTTTTTCACGGGTCCGAGCGACTCGGATCTTCCCGCCTTGCTCGGTTAACCCGAGCGCGCCCGAACGTCATCATGACGCTGTCGGATTCTCGCGAGGCTCGGATTCTATCGCGAGACTCGGATTCTATATAAGGAGCCGCGCGTCGCCGCCATTTTCACACGTGCATTGAGATTGATAGGGAGAGGACGTGGCTGGCGTCCTCTCCGTTTAGAATAGATTAGAGAGACACTTGATTTACTAATTTTGGGGAGCATTAGGAGTACTCAGTACAGTGCAGAGTTTTGCTGATAGTGACCAGTGACCACCAGTTTTATTTATAATCCGTTCTCTGCCTGAAAAAAGCGATACACAGCACACAGTGACTCAGTCACATACCATATCTGTGTGCACTGCTCAGGCTCAGGCCAGTGTGCTGCATCATCTATTATCTATATATAAATAATATTATATATATCTGTCTGACTGCTCAGCTCACACAGCTTATAATTGTGGGGGAGACTGGGGAGCACTACTGCAGTGCCAGTTATAGGTTATAGCAGGAGCCAGGAGTACATAATATATTATATAGTGAGTGACCACCAGACACACAGTGCAGTTTATTTAATATATCCGTTCTCTGCCTGAAAAAAGCGATACACACAGTGACTCAGTCAGTCACATACCATATCTGTGTGCACTGCTCAGGCTCAGGCCAGTGTGCTGCATCATCTATATTATATATCTGTCTGACTGCTCAGCTCACACAGCTTATAATTGTGGGGGAGACTGGGGAGCACTACTGCAGTGCCAGTTATAGGTTATAGCAGGAGCCAGGAGTACATAATATTATATTAAAATTAAACAGTGCACACTTTTGCTGCAGGAGTGCCACTGCCAGTGTGACTAGTGACCAGTGACCTGACCACCAGTATATATAATATTAGTAGTATACTATCTCTTTATCAACCAGTCTATATTAGCAGCAGACACAGTACAGTGCGGTAGTTCACGGCTGTGGCTACCTCTGTGTCGGCACTCGGCAGCCCGTCCATAATTGTATATACCACCTAACCGTGGTTTTTTTTTCTTTCTTTATACATACATACTAGTTACGAGTATACTATCTCTTTATCAACCAGTCTATATATTAGCAGCAGACACAGTACAGTGCGGTAGTTCACGGCTGTGGCTACCTCTGTGTCGGCACTCGGCAGCCCGTCCATAATTGTATATACCACCTAACCGTGGTTTTTTTTTTTTTCTTTATACATACATACTAGTTACGAGTATACTATCTCTTTATCAACCAGTCTATATATTAGCAGCAGACACAGTACAGTGCGGTAGTTCACGGCTGTGGCTACCTCTGTGTCGGCACTCGGCAGCCCGTCCATAATTGTATATACCACCTAACCGTGGTTTTTTTTTCTTTCTTTATACATACATACTAGTTACGAGTATACTATCTCTTTATCAACCAGTCTATATATTAGCAGCAGACACAGTACAGTGCGGTAGTTCACGGCTGTGGCTACCTCTGTGTCGGCACTCGGCAGCCCGTCCATAATTGTATATACCACCTAACCGTGGTTTTTTTTTCTTTCTTTATACATACATACTAGTTACGAGTATACTATCTCTTTATCAACCAGTCTATATATTAGCAGCAGACACAGTACAGTGCGGTAGTTCACGGCTGTGGCTACCTCTGTGTCGGCACTCGGCAGCCCGTCCATAATTGTATATACCACCTAACCGTGGTTTTTTTTTCTTTCTTTATACATACATACTAGTTACGAGTATACTATCTCTTTATCAACCAGTCTATATATTAGCAGCAGACACAGTACAGTGCGGTAGTTCACGGCTGTGGCTACCTCTGTGTCGGCACTCGGCAGCCCGTCCATAATTGTATATACCACCTAACCGTGGTTTTTTTTTCTTTCTTTATACATACATACTAGTTACGAGTATACTATCTCTTTATCAACCAGTCTATATATTAGCAGCAGACACAGTACAGTGCGGTAGTTCACGGCTGTGGCTACCTCTGTGTCGGCACTCGGCAGCCCGTCCATAATTGTATATACCACCTAACCGTGGTTTTTTTTTCTTTCTTTATACATACATACTAGTTACGAGTATACTATCTCTTTATCAACCAGTCTATATATTAGCAGCAGACACAGTACAGTGCGGTAGTTCACGGCTGTGGCTACCTCTGTGTCGGCACTCGGCAGCCCGTCCATAATTGTATATACCACCTAACCGTGGTTTTTTTTTCTTTCTTTATACATACATACTAGTTACGAGTATACTATCTCTTTATCAACCAGTCTATATTAGCAGCAGACACAGTACAGTGCGGTAGTTCACGGCTGTGGCTACCTCTGTGTCGGCACTCGGCAGCCCGTCCATAATTGTATATACCACCTAACCGTGGTTTTTTTTTCTTTCTTTATACATACATACTAGTTACGAGTATACTATCTCTTTATCAAACAGTCTATATATTAGCAGCAGACACAGTACAGTGCGGTAGTTCACGGCTGTGGCTACCTCTGTGTCGGCACTCGGCAGCCCGTCCATAATTGTATATACCACCTAACCGTGGTTTTTTTTTCTTTCTTTATACATACATACTAGTTACGAGTATACTATCTCTTTATCAACCAGTCTATATATTAGCAGCAGACACAGTACAGTGCGGTAGTTCACGGCTGTGGCTACCTCTGTGTCGGCACTCGGCAGCCCGTCCATAATTGTATATACCACCTAACCGTGGTTTTTTTTTCTTTCTTTATACATACATACTAGTTACGAGTATACTATCTCTTTATCAACCAGTCTATATATTAGCAGCAGACACAGTACAGTGCGGTAGTTCACGGCTGTGGCTACCTCTGTGTCGGCACTCGGCAGCCCGTCCATAATTGTATATACCACCTAACCGTGGTTTTTTTTTCTTTCTTTATACATACATACTAGTTACGAGTATACTATCTCTTTATCAACCAGTCTATATTAGCAGCAGACACAGTACAGTGCGGTAGTTCACGGCTGTGGCTACCTCTGTGTCGGCACTCGGCAGCCCGTCCATAATTGTATATACCACCTAACCGTGGTTTTTTTTCCTTTCTTTATACATACATACTAGTTACGAGTATACTATCTCTTTATCAACCAGTCTATATATTAGCAGCAGACACAGTACAGTGCGGTAGTTCACGGCTGTGGCTACCTCTGTGTCGGCACTCGGCAGCCCGTCCATAATTGTATACTAGTATCCAATCCATCCATCTCCATTGTTTACCTGAGGTGCCTTTTAGTTGTGCCTATTAAAATATGGAGAACAAAAATGTTGAGGTTCCAAAATTAGGGAAAGATCAAGATCCACTTCCACCTCGTGCTGAAGCTGCTGCCACTAGTCATGGCCGAGACGATGAAATGCCAGCAACGTCGTCTGCCAAGGCCGATGCCCAATGTCATAGTACAGAGCATGTCAAATCCAAAACACCAAATATCAGTAAAAAAAGGACTCCAAAACCTAAAATAAAATTGTCGGAGGAGAAGCGTAAACTTGCCAATATGCCATTTACCACACGGAGTGGCAAGGAACGGCTGAGGCCCTGGCCTATGTTCATGGCTAGTGGTTCAGCTTCACATGAGGATGGAAGCACTCAGCCTCTCGCTAGAAAAATGAAAAGACTCAAGCTGGCAAAAGCAGCACAGCAAAGAACTGTGCATTCTTCGAAATCCCAAATCCACAAGGAGAGTCCAATTGTGTCGGTTACGATGCCTGACCTTCCCAACACTGGACGTGAAGAGCATGCGCCTTCCACCATTTGCACGCCCCCTGCAAGTGCTGGAAGGAGCACCCGCAGTCCAGTTCCTGATAGTCAGATTGAAGATGTCAGTGTTGAAGTACACCAGGATGAGGAGGATATGGGTGTTGCTGGCGCTGGGGAGGAAATTGACCAGGAGGATTCTGATGGTGAGGTGGTTTGTTTAAGTCAGGCACCCGGGGAGACACCTGTTGTCTGTGGGAGGAATATGGCCGTTGACATGCCAGGTGAAAATACCAAAAAAATCAGCTCTTCGGTGTGGAGGTATTTCACCAGAAATGCGGACAACAGGTGTCAAGCCGTGTGTTCCCTTTGTCAAGCTGTAATAAGTAGGGGTAAGGACGTTAACCACCTCGGAACATCCTCCCTTATACGTCACCTGCAGCGCATTCATAATAAGTCAGTGACAAGTTCAAAAACTTTGGGTGACAGCGGAAGCAGTCCACTGACCAGTAAATCCCTTCCTCTTGTAACCAAGCTCACGCAAACCACCCCACCAACTCCCTCAGTGTCAATTTCCTCCTTCCCCAGGAATGCCAATAGTCCTGCAGGCCATGTCACTGGCAATTCTGACGAGTCCTCTCCTGCCTGGGATTCCTCCGATGCATCCTTGCGTGTAACGCCTACTGCTGCTGGCGCTGCTGTTGTTGCCGCTGGGAGTCGATGGTCATCCCAGAGGGGAAGTCGTAAGCCCACTTGTACTACTTCCAGTAAGCAATTGACTGTTCAACAGTCCTTTGCGAGGAAGATGAAATATCACAGCAGTCATCCTACTGCAAAGCGGATAACTGAGGCCTTGGCATCCTGGGTGGTGAGAAACGTGGTTCCGGTATCCATCATTACTGCAGAGCCAACTAGAGACTTGTTGGAGGTACTGTGTCCCCGGTACCAAATACCATCTAGGTTCCATTTCTCTAGGCAGGCGATACCGAAAATGTACACAGACCTCAGAAAAAGAGTCACCAGTGTCCTAAAAAATGCAGCTGTACCCAATGTCCACTTAACCACGGACATGTGGACAAGTGGAGCAGGGCAGGGTCAGGACTATATGACTGTGACAGCCCACTGGGTAGATGTATGGACTCCCGCCGCAAGAACAGCAGCGGCGGCACCAGTAGCAGCATCTCGCAAACGCCAACTCTTTCCTAGGCAGGCTACGCTTTGTATCACCGCTTTCCAGAATACGCACACAGCTGAAAACCTCTTACGGCAACTGAGGAAGATCATCGCGGAATGGCTTACCCCAATTGGACTCTCCTGTGGATTTGTGGCATCGGACAACGCCAGCAATATTGTGTGTGCATTAAATATGGGCAAATTCCAGCACGTCCCATGTTTTGCACATACCTTGAATTTGGTGGTGCAGAATTTTTTAAAAAACGACAGGGGCGTGCAAGAGATGCTGTCGGTGGCCAGAAAAATTGCGGGACACTTTCGGCGTACAGGCACCACGTACAGAAGACTGGAGCACCACCAAAAACTACTGAACCTGCCCTGCCATCATCTGAAGCAAGAAGTGGTAACGAGGTGGAATTCAACCCTCTATATGCTTCAGAGGTTGGAGGAGCAGCAAAAGGCCATTCAAGCCTACAATTGAGCACGATATAGTAGGTGGAATGCACCTGTCTCAAGTGCAGTGGAGAATGATTTCAACGTTGTGCAAGGTTCTGATGCCCTTTGAACTTGCCACACGTGAAGTCAGTTCAGACACTGCCAGCCTGAGTCAGGTCATTCCCCTCATCAGGCTTTTGCAGAAGAAGCTGGAGGCATTGAAGAAGGAGCTAAAAGGGAGCGATTCCGCTAGGCATGTGGGACTTGTGGATGCAGCCCTTAATTCGCTTAACAAGGATTCACGGGTGGTCAATCTGTTGAAATCAGAGCACTACATTTTGGCCACCGTGCTCGATCCTAGATTTAAAGCCTACCTTGGATCTCTCTTTCCGGCAGACACAGGTCTGCTGGGGTTGAAAGACCTGCTGGTGACAAAATTGTCAAGTCAAGCGGAACGCGACCTGTCAACATCTCCTCCTTCACATTCTCCCGCAACTGGGGGTGCGAGGAAAAGGCTCAGAATTCCGAGCCCACCCGCTGGCGGTGATGCAGGGCAGTCTGGAGCGACTGCTGATGCTGACATCTGGTCCGGACTGAAGGACCTGACAACGATTACGGACATGTCGTCTACTGTCACTGCATATGATTCTCTCAACATTGATAGAATGGTGGAGGATTATATGAGTGACCGCATCCAAGTAGGCACGTCACACAGTCCGTACTTATACTGGCAGGAAAAAGAGGCAATTTGGAGGCCCTTGCACAAACTGGCTTTATTCTACCTAAGTTGCCCTCCCACAAGTGTGTACTCCGAAAGAGTGTTTAGTGCCGCCGCTCACCTTGTCAGCAATCGGCGTACGAGGTTACATCCAGAAAATGTGGAGAAGATGATGTTCATTAAAATGAATTATAATCAATTCCTCCGCGGAGACATTGACCAGCAGCAATTGCCTCCACAAAGTACACAGGGAGCTGAGATGGTGGATTCCAGTGGGGACGAATTGATAATCTGTGAGGAGGGGGATGTACACGGTGATATATCGGAGGGTGAAGATGAGGTGGACATCTTGCCTCTGTAGAGCCAGTTTGTGCAAGGAGAGATTAATTGCTTCTTTTTTGGGGGGGGTCCAAACCAACCCGTCATATCAGTCACAGTCGTGTGGCAGACCCTGTCACTGAAATGATGGGTTGGTTAAAGTGTGCATGTCCTGTTTTGTTTATACAACATAAGGGTGGGTGGGAGGGCCCAAGGACAATTCCATCTTGTACCTCTTTTTTCTTTTCTTTTTCTTTGCATCATGTGCTGATTGGGGAGGGTTTTTTGGAAGGGACATCCTGCGTGACACTGCAGTGCCACTCCTAGATGGGCCCGGTGTTTGTGTCGGCCACTAGGGTCGCTAATCTTACTCACACAGTCAGCTACCTCATTGCGCCTCTTTTTTTCTTTGCGTCATGTGCTGTTTGGGGAGGGTTTTTTGGAAGGGACATCCTGCGTGACACTGCAGTGCCACTCCTAGATGGGCCCGGTGTTTGTGTCGGCCACTAGGGTCGCTAATCTTACTCACACAGCTACCTCATTGCGCCTCTTTTTTTCTTTGCGTCATGTGCTGTTTGGGGAGGGTTTTTTGGAAGGGACATCCTGCGTGACACTGCAGTGCCACTCCTAGATGGGCCCGGTGTTTGTGTCGGCCACTAGGGTCGCTAATCTTACTCACACAGCTACCTCATTGCGCCTCTTTTTTTCTTTGCGTCATGTGCTGTTTGGGGAGGGTTTTTTGGAAGGGCCATCCTGCGTGACACTGCAGTGCCACTCCTAGATGGGCCCGGTGTTTGTGTCGGCCACTAGGGTCGCTAATCTTACTCACACAGCTACCTCATTGCGCCTCTTTTTTTCTTTGCGTCATGTGCTGTTTGGGGAGGGTTTTTTGGAAGGGACATCCTGCGTGACACTGCAGTGCCACTCCTAGATGGGCCCGGTGTTTGTGTCGGCCACTAGGGTCGCTTATCTTACTCACACAGCGACCTCGGTGCAAATTTTAGGACTAAAAATAATATTGTGAGGTGTGAGGTATTCAGAATAGACTGAAAATGAGTGTAAATTATGGTTTTTGAGGTTAATAATACTTTGGGATCAAAATGACCCCCAAATTCTATGATTTAAGCTGTTTTTTAGTGTTTTTTGAAAAAAACACCCGAATCCAAAACACACCCGAATCCGACAAAAAAAATTCGGTGAGGTTTTGCCAAAACGCGTTCGAACCCAAAACACGGCCGCGGAACCGAACCCAAAACCAAAACACAAAACCCGAAAAATTTCAGGCGCTCATCTCTAGTATTAATGGCACTATACTGGAATCTGCCGAGGAGGAAAGGGATCTAGGAGTCATTATTTCAGGTGACTTAAAGACAGGTAAGCAATGTAACAAAGCAATGAGAAAGGATAGTCAGATGCTTGGCTGCATTGGGAGAGGAATCAGCAGCAGAAAGAAAGAAGTAATAATGCCATTGTATAGGTCATTGGTACGGCCTCTTCTAGAATACTGTGTTCTATTCTGGAGGCCATATCTTCAAAAGGATATTAATACATTAGAGATTGTATAAAGAAGGGCAACTTATACCCCTTTTCCACTAGCTGTTTTTACCCGTGTTTTTGCACGGGGGCGCGCATCGACACGGGTTTTTAGTAGGTGGAAACGGGTCAACACAGGTTGAGTGACCCGGGAATCCTACCCGGCTATTTACCTGGGTAGAACACGGTAATGACACGGATAACGGTGCAGTGGAAACGGTCATTACATTTCAGACCCGAGTAACGCTCTGAGACGCTGATTGGTGCTTCTGGGGCACTGGAAGATGATGTCATCCCTGGGAGACATGCTGGGCACTTGCAGGCACCGCAGCAGCAAACAAACAAACGCTGATGCACATCTATTGCAGCAGCTACAACACTACGCTGGGCACATGCAGGCATTGAGGCAGCTTGCAAACAAAACTCTCTGAAGTCACGCTGGGTACATACAGATATTTTTATTGCAGCAGCTTCCAAACAAACACACTATACAGCAGCAGAAGCTCCAGCACAGCTGGCTAGCCATACCTGGTCAGAAACAGAGATCAAAGAGCTGCTTAATATTCGGGGAGAGGAAGAAATTAGAAGGCAGGTGACTGGAACAGTTAAGGATGCTATCGTCTACAAGAACATATCCCTTATGCTGGCAGAAAGGGGCATCCAAAAAACTCAGCAACAAGTCGTTAATAAATTGAAGGCACTACGCAGACAATTCACCAAAGTACACAACCATAACCGCAAGAAAAGTGGTGCTGGGCGTATGGAGTGTGCATATTATGACCTATGCTATAGTGTCTTCGGCAAAACTGCGATAACAAATCCCATAGCACTATCGTCATCCAGCTCTGCCAGTCGCCAGATGTCAGTCGACGAGGACTGTGACGAAACACAGCACAGCCTTCCCAGCTCACAATGCAGCCCATCATCCCCGCTGCTTATATCGGACAGCAGTTTTGAAGACTCGACCGTCAATGATGATTCCATCAGTGCCACTATTGAGGACGTACCACAGTCTCAGGCGGAGACGTCGCAACCCCCCAAGACCACGACTTTGCGCTCAAATAGTAAGTATTACCATTACAAATACAGTTGCAGCAGTCCCTATACAAAATCTATGTAAAGGCATGGTAATGTTGCAGAGTATAGCTAGTGTGCAGGTGGGAGAAGGCCACAAACACGTATATGCTACCACTGCTATTTGTTAATAGAATCATGGTAATGTTGCAGAGTATAGCTAGTGTGCAGGTGGGCGAAGGCCACAAACACGTATATGCTACCACTGCTATTTTTATATTGTTGCTTACATTCTGTTTCATCCCCTTCACAGTCTACAACGTTCCACAGCGGAAAAAGAAACTGAACAAAACAGAACAAACGGTCAGAGCAATAAAGTCCATTATCGTGGATCACCTGCGTGAGGCGGATAGTGAGCTCAATGCCCAGGAAGATGCACGGCTTGAGAGATTTCTTGCGTCAGAAAAAGAAATGCATCAAACTTGTATGAGGCAGTTAATGACCATGCATGATAGGCAGATGAAATTTTTTGAACACACGTTTGCACGTACCATAGGGAATACCACACAAGCACAACAGCAAGACACAGCCTACCCACAGCACCCATATGGTCCATACAACTATGAGCCTCCCTCAAATCCCCCAACACAAATCCCGCAATCCTCAGAATATCGGGTATATAGACAATTGCCTTAGAGCAGTGGGTGATAAAACAATGTTTGTGTTTTAAGGTTCTGTTTGCACTGTATCCTCAACCCTGATACCTACAAATCCAAACATTATTTTGATTTTACAGAGTGCCCTGTTGGCACTTTAAACTTTTATATTGTTACCTCAGAAAATGGGCAGTGGGATCCAGATATTGGGGTTACCTTTTATATTGTTACCTCAGAAAATGTGCGGCAGTGTGATCCAAATATTGGGGGTACCCCGATACCTGCCAAACCAAACATTAGGTTTTTTTTTACAGAGTGCCCTGTTTGCACTTTACTCTTTTATACTGTTACCTCAGGGCAGGTGTCTTCACCATGTGGCCCTCTAGCTGTTGTGGAAATACATAGCAACACATGCTGGTACATGTTGTTCCACAACAGCTGGAGGGACACATGTTGAAGACCCCTTGCGTTATGTGGAATTTTACAGTGTCATGTTTGCACTTAAATATTTTATATTGTTACCTCAGAAAATGTGTGCCAACTGTTTAAAAGAAAACATATAATAACATAACTTTTGAACCAAATTTTTATAACTGAAAAACAAAATAAACAAAAATTGTTTGCACACAAAAACTTGTCTGTCTTCTCTACTGCAACATTGTTTGAAGATTAGCTGCAATGGTGGCCCTTATGCACTCGCTGGCAGCGTCATGCCCCCCCCACCAAGCCTGGTGCATCATGTACAGTGACCCCCGCCCCATGATCATGTACATTCCACTCGGGGAGAAAGTTTTCCTTTTGAATCTCACATATGTTATGGAGAATGCAGCAGGCTGCTACTATATCTGGCATTATTTTCAAGTCCACATCATTCCTCTTCATGAGGCAGCGCCAGCGTCCTTTTAAACGACCAAACGCATTCTCCACTGCCATACGGGCCGAACTTAGGGCATGGGTATATGATGTCTGTTCGGGGGATAAGTGAACATGCTGGGTGTAGCCCTTCATTAGCCAGCGCTGTAATGGGTATGCTGCATCACCAATGAGGTGGACCGGGATGTCCACACCATGTACGATCACAGATTTCTGTTAATAAAACATTAATATTATTACAGGGATAAAACTTGACTATTGGTTTATGGGCGAACATTAGTTTAAGTAGTAAATAATCTTACCTCTCGAGGGAAAAGCCATCCACCAAGCTTGTCCTCAGCAATACTGTAAAGATCGGAGTTGGCGAGAACCCTTGCATCATGTGACCGTCCGGGCCACCCTATGAAGACAGCTGTGAAACTAAAAATAAAGGTTTATGCATTATCATAAAACAGGCCAAGCCTATTTCAAACACATTAGTGAAACAGTGCTTACCAGTATTTGTGGTCCACTACAGCTTGCAGAACAATGTAATGCCAACCCTTACGATTGTAATAGTCTGCTGGGTTGTCACGGGGGGCAATGATGGGGATGTGGGTCCCATCTATGGCACCAGCACACTGTGGGTAGCCACGCTTCTTAAACCCTTTTATAGTCGCATCTAGCCGCTGTCCTTGTGGCAAGGAAATAAAGCGATGGTACATGGTATCCAGCAATGCCCGCGTGACCTGGTAGACAATCTTGCAGACCGTGCCAATCCCTACTCCAAATAAACTGGAAACTGTGCGATACTCTCCAGGGGTAGCATACCACCAGAGAGCAATCGCTAATCTCCTGGCTGGCTCAATGGGCTTCCGGAACCTGGTGGTCTGCATGGTTATTGCGGGGGACAGTAGTTCCAAAGCATACTCGAATGTAGCGCGAGACATCCTGAAGTTTTCCATCCACTGCTCCTCCTGATATGCTAGAATGGTCTGCATGAATGCTTCTCCATGTCTGCGATCTCTCCCCCACATTCTTCGGCTTGGTGTAGAGTTCATTGTTATGAGAGAAATAACAACAGTGGATGATATACGCGCTCTCCACCTTTTCAAATATTTGCGTCGATAGGTAGCCCTCTCTGCAAAGAATTGAGCTCTCCTTCTCCAGCTCTGCAGTAGGTAGCACAAGGTGAAAAGCTGCATCAAGCTGTCTGTAGCAGAAATAAGCAGCAGTAAACTGCAAACAGTCTGCGACTCCATGCTAGACACAGCTACTGCACCGGCGTCCATTGCTGCAATGCTGTGAGCAGGCCCCACCCCTCCCTTTTGGTCCTTTTGATGACATCATCTTGATGAGACAGTAAAAAGTCCATTTGTAATGACAGCAATAGGCTTTTACAGAGCTTACCCGGGTTAGGTGGAAACAGATCAGACACGGGAATAACCCGTGTCGAAGTGTAGTGGAAACGGGGTGGCCGACACGGGTTGTAGCTGTGTTAAACATCCCGGATCGGACACGGTACTTAGGTGGAAAAGGGGTATAAAATGGTGCATGGCCTACATCACAAAGCATACCCAGAAAGATTACAAAACCCTAATATGTATAGTTTGGAGCAAAGAAGGGAAAGGGGGGACATGATAGAAACTTTCAAATATATCAAGGGTTTTAACAAAGTCCAGCAGGTAAACAGTCTCCATATGAAGAGAAGCAATAGGACACGAGGACATGCACTGAGACTAGAGGGGGAGGGGGGGGGAGGTTCAGTGGAATAGCCTCCCATCAGAGACAGTAGAGCAATTTAAACATGCATGGGATAGACATAAGGATATCCTTACAAAGAAATAAGGATCAAATATGTTTTGAGATAGAAATACGGTTAAAAAAAGGGCAGACTAGATGGGCCAAGTGGTTCTTATCTGACGTCAAATTCTATGTTTCTCCTGTGTCTCTGCCTGCACTGCATACTGTCCTGCTCACATTCTGGCAGCCTGGTTCTGCTGCTGCATAAGAGGGAAAGCTAGTGGTGTCAGTGTCCACCAGCCAGGGTGCCCCTTGACAGTGGGGCTTGGGGTACAGTATGTCCTACATCCCTCCCTTAATCTGTCTATGCTTTTGCTCGTGATCTTTTACCATGATAGTTTGAGCCTCACTCAAAGATGGACACTAATGCAGCCGTGACAACATCTGTTTACTCAGCGCAACTGCGTATTTAAGCTAATGCCATAGTTGAAGAAAATCATACAAAGACACCCACCTGCTGCGGCTCTAATCCAGCACTTTGCGTAAAAAGGCAGACCATCTGCACCATTCGTCCACACATCTGAAATTGTCTCTTTCTGCATCCCCCCAGTGGTAACCATCATGATATAATCATATGCAGACTGAAAACATTGGCTGCTTGCGTATGAAATCCGCATTGCCTCCACGGGCCTTTATCACTTATAAAATACACTACTTTATAATTTTCCATTACCAGTGTGACTACAGAGCCCAAGATAGGGAGACATGCAATAGAGCATGAATTCTATAGTTTCCTCTCTCAGCTAGTGATTCACTGGTTATTTATAGATAGATCAAGTGCGCTGTCAGAAGCAGCTGGTAGAGGAATGGTAAATATGTAAAACAAAAGCAAGAATGTACCAGCGCTGGCTGTAAAAGAACATAAAATGGACTTTTAAATAATCACAATTTATTAAACTACAATGTATATCTAGATAAAAAATTGCGAAAGCCCTCACTCAATCACTGACCGACTGACTGATCACTAAGGGGGTTATACAGAAATTAATGCAGATTGCTGCATATATGCTGCCAGATCTGCGTTCATCTCTGCACATGCAAGGCCGCCCAGCATGTGTGGGGCTGCTTTCCAATGCGTCCACAATCTAATTGCAAATGCATCAGATTTAAGGTTGACCCCTGGCAGTGCAGCCAGTCGGTCAGCAGCCTTTTTTTTTTAAATGGCTGCATGTGATGTGACATCACGCAGTCATCCCCGTGCCGGATTTGAGAGGGCACCGAGAACTGTGCCCATTTCCTCGGCCAGCTGCTCCTTCACCCCCGCCCACCATGATCACCTCCAGCACCGAAAAATGGAACAAATTTGTTTCTAAATGAAATGGCACAAGTAGGAATTAATTTTAAAAAATTAATTACTGACCACTATTACTACACTAAGTGATACATTTAATTAAAAAAATACCTAAATTAAATAAATAAAAAAATAAATGTAAAAAAAACATAAAAATTGGGTTAATCAAAAAAACTAATATAACATGGACTGAACATTTAAAAAAAAAGTTAAAAAACGTTAATTTCAAATTGCAATCATTTTTTTAAAATATACTTTTACCTGATACAGAAACTATATAATTAGACCCAAATAAAAATTTTAAAAAGTCGTAAAACAACATTATTATATCACACAAAACATAAACAGATGTTTAAAATTACCAGTGCTTATTGCAAAATAATATTCATATTTTGATAATAACAATCTTAAATAAAAAAAATAAAAAAAAATCAAAGAATATCATTTGTGAAAAAAACCTTGATAAGCATAAAATTTCATGCAAATATTACATATAAGCTTTAAGAAAGATTATTTTTGAACAAAGTAATCCTATGCATGCCATTAGAGGAAGAAATCAGGTCTATGCATGGCATTAGAGAAAGCAAATCAGGTCTAAATTCTTTTATACACAAATAAATTCTAACTTAAAATTTTTATATTAATTTATGGTGGAGGGAAGAATTTTTTTAAATGCATATTCTACATATATACAGTATATATATTTATCATTAAAAAAATAGGATTTAATTACCTACCGGTAAATCCTTTTCTCGTAGTCCGTAGAGGATACTGTGGTCCACATTAGTACCAAGGGGTATAGATGAGTCCACTAGGAGCCATGGGCACTTCAAGAATTTGATAGTGTGGGCTGGCTTCTCCCTCTATTCCCCTCCTACCAGACTCAGTCTAGGAAACTGTGCCCGAGGCGATGGACATACTTTGAGAGAAGGATAGAAAAAAATAGTGGTGAGATTCCGAACCAGCACACACAAACTAGAGGAAAGCCAAGCTAACCAAACTTTAAACCAGGAACAGCAACAGCTGAACCAACAATACTTAACCAAGTAACAGTGCAGGAATAAATGAAGCACTGGGCGGGCGCCCAGTATCCTCTACCGACTACGAGAAAAGGATTTACCAGTAGGTAATTAAAATCCTATTTTCTCTTACGTCCTAGAGGATACTGGGGTCCACATTAGTACCAAGGGGATGTACCAAAGCTCCCAAACTGGGTGGGAGAGTGCTGAGGTTCCTGCGGAACTGATTTACCAAACTGAAGGTCCTCAGAGGCCAAAGTATCGAACTTGTAGAACTTAGCAAACGTGTTCAAACCTGACCAAGTAGCTGCTCGGCAGAGCTGTAAAGCAGAGACACCCCGGGCAGCCGCCCAGGAAGAACCCACCAACCTTGTAAAGTGGGCCTGTACAGATTTTGTAACTGGCAGACCTGCCGTAGAATAAGCATGCTGGATAGTAAGCCTGATCCAGCGAGCAATACACTGCTTTGAAGCAGGACACCCAATCTTATTGGGATCATAGAGAACAAACAGCGAGTCAGATTTTCTGTGACGAGCTATCCGCTTCACATAGATCTTCAAAGCCCTTACAACATCCAAGGACTTTGAAGTAGCAGAGGTGTTGGTAACCACTGGAACAACAATAGGTTGGTTAATATGAAACGCAGACACCACCTTAGTAAGAAATTACTGATGAGTTCTAAGTTCAGCTCTATCTTCATGAAAAATCAAATAGGGGTTCTTGTGAGACAACGCCCCCAGCTTCGACACACGTCTTGCTGAAGCCAAGGCCAACAGTGTGACGGTCTTCCACGAAAGAAACTTTACGTCGACGTCCTGTAAAGGCTCAAACCATTCCGATTGCAGGATCCCAAGGTGCCGTAGGAGGCACAAAGGGCAGTTGGATGTGCAGAACCCCCTTCAAAAATGTCTGAACCTCAGGGAGAGAAGCCAATTGTTTCTGGAAGAAAATGTATAAGGCCGAAATCTGGACTTTTATGGAGCCCAAACGTAGGCCCACATCCACACCTGACTGCAGAAAAAGGATAAAACATCCCAGTTGAAATTCCACCGCAGGAAATTTCCTGTTCTCACACCAAGAGACATATTTTTTCCAAATACGGTGATAATGTTTAGACGTTACCCCCTTTCTGGCTTGGATCAAGGTTGGAATAACCCTATCCGGGATCCCTTTCCGAGCTAGGATTTGACGCTCAACCTCCATGCCGTCAAACGTAGCCATGGTAAGTCTTGATAGACGAACGGCCCCTGTTGTAGAAGATTCTCGCAAAGAGGTAGAGGCCACGGGTCCTCTAGGAGCATCTCCAGTAGATCCGCGTATACGGGCCTTCTTGGTCAGTCCGGAGGAATGAGAATTGCTTGAACCTTTTCCCTTTTTATTCTTTTGAGAATTTTTGGGATCAATGAAAGTGGTGGAAAAATGTACACCATCTGGTAGACCCAAGGAGTCACCAGGGCATCCACCCCCACTGCTCTGGGTTTCTCGACCTGGACAATACCACTTGAGCTTCTTGTTGAGACAAGATGCCATCATGTCGATTTGTGGCATTCCCCACCGACGTATCAAGCACCCGAACACCTCCGAGTGAAGGCCCCACTCTCCTGGGTGGAGGTCGTGTCTGCTGAGGAAGCCTGCTTCCCAGTTGTCTACTCCTGGGATGAAGATTGCCAACAACACCACAGCGTGTCTTTCCGCCCAGAGGAGAATCCTTGACACCTCTGACATTGCTGCTCTTCATTCCTCCCTGTCGGTTTATGTATGTTACCACCGTCATATTGTCCGACTGAACCTGAGTGGCATGATCTTGTAGAAGATGTGATGCCTGTAGAAGGGCATTGTATATGGCCCTTAGTTCCAGAATATTGATTCGAAGGATGGTTTCCTGACTTGACCATTTTCCCTGAAACTGTTCCCCCTGGGTAACTGCTCCCCAACCTCTGAGGCTTGTGTCTGTGGTTAGCAGAATCCAATTTTGAATCCCAAACCTTCGGCCCTTGGTCAGGTGAGAAGTCTGAAGCCACCACAGAAGAGAAATCCTGGCTTTTGGCGACAGACGGATCCTCTGGTGCATGTGAACATGCGTTCCGGACCACTTGTCCAACAGATCCAGCTGGAAGGGCCTTGCGTGAAACCTTCCATATTGTACTGCCTCGTAAGAGGCTACCATCTTCCCCAGGAGGCGAATGCATACATGCACCGATATCCGGGTTGGTTTTAGAACATCCCGTACCATCCACTGGATTACCATTGCCTTGTCTAAAGGAAGGAATACCTTCTGTGCCTCCGTATCCAGTATCATCCCCAAAAACGGAAGCCTCCGTGTTGGTTCCAGATGAGATTTTGGTAGGTTCAGAATCCACCCGTGATCCTGGAGTAGTCGGGTTGAGAGGGCAATGTTGTCCAACAACCTCTACCTGGATGGTGCTTTTATCAGCAGATGGTCCAGGTACGGTATTATGTTCACTCCTTGTTTGCGGAGGAGAAACATCATCTCTGCCATTACCTTGGTAAACACCCTCGGTGCCGTAGAGAGGCCGAATGGCAGAGCCTGGAACTGGTAGTGACAGTCCTGTAATGCAAACCTTAAATAAGCCTGAAGAGACGGACAAATCAGAATATGAAGGTACGCATCCTTGATATCCAGAGACACCAAGAATTTCCCCTTTTCCAGACCTGAGATCACTGCTCTCAGAGACACCATCTTGAACTTGAACACCTAAGTACGGGTTCAACGACTTGAGGTTTAAAATGGGCCTTACCGAACAGTGCGGTTTCAGTACCACAAACAGGTTGGAATAATAACCTTGGTTTTGCAGCTGAAGTGGAACTGGAACAATGACCTGAGCCTGTAACAGTTTTTGAATTGCTTCCTGTAAAGTCATACTTGCTTTTTGAGAAGCAAGTAAGTCTGATTTGAAGATTCTGTGAGGTGGGCATTCCTGATACTCCAGTCTGTAGCCCTGGGCGATAAGATCGTTGACCCCGGGATCCTGGCATGATGTTGTCCATATGTGACTGAAATATCTTAATCGGGCTCCCACCTTCATGCTGAAGGCTTAAAGGAAGCAGAACCGGGGTTCTGTTCCTGTGAACCTGCAGTTGCTGGTTTTCTGGGTTTACCTCTATTGCCTTTAAAGGCCGTAGAAGAGCCTTTGGTTTTATTTTTAAATTTTGCTGTCCGAAAGGGCTGCAGCGTTGGAGCAGAGTAGGTTTTCCTAGCTGGGTGGGCTGCAGAAGGAAGGTATGTAGACTTACCCGCCGTAGCCTTGAAAATCCTTGTATCCAGTTCAGCTCCAAACAAGGCCTCACCTATAAATGGTAGGTTTTCCACGCCTTTCCTGGAATCCGCATCCGCAGTCCACTGGCGTAGCCATAGGCCCCTGCGTGCTGACACTACCATGGACGTGGTGCGTGCATTGAGCAAACCTATTTCTTTTATTGCCTCTACCATAACATTTGCAGAGTCCTGTATATGCTGTAGGAGTAAAACTATCTCCCCCCTGGATAAGGAATCTAACTCATCAATTAGATTACCTGACCATTTAGCAATGGCCCTAGTGATCCATGCACAAGCAATAGTGGGTCTCTGGGCCACCCCAGCAGCTGTCTACAGGGATTTCAGAGTGTCCTCAATTTTGCGGTCAGCCGTGTTCTTTAAGGTTGACTATCTTACGTGACAACCTAGATACCGATGCGTCAACAATCGGTGGGTTCTCCCATTTTTTTCTATCATCCTGAGGAAAAGGGAAGGATTTGAGTAATCTCTTAGGGATATAAAACTTTTTATCAGGATTAACCCAGGTTTCTTCAAACAGAGAATTCAACTCTTTTGATGCAGGAAAAGTAGCGAGGATTTCTTTTTTACATTAAAATAAGACACCTTATCCTCCTCTGTCACTTTATCAGGAATATGCAGAACATCTCTAATAGCTTCTAACAGAGTCTGTACCCCCTGTAACAGAGCTGCATCCCCCCCACTGAGTCCACCTCACCCTCCTCTACGTCTGACACGTCGTCTTCAGTGTCAGTCTGCAGGATCTGGGCTAGTGTACGCTTTTGTGGATAAATGGTAGGGGTCTGAGACTCTGGTATAGGAACTGAATCTCTATGCATCAGGTCATCCACAGACTGTCTTAGGTATTGTGTCTCTTTCTCATTCTGGGATAATTTATTAGAAAAATTCGAGATCATCCCTTTTAGAGAATCCAACCATGTTGGTTTGGATCCACTAGCCTGAGAATGTGTACTATCCTGAGTACATTGTAGTGATCCCCCTGGGGAAGAAAAACTCTCTGCCGTGCATGAAACACACTCCTTACACGAGAAAGGTTAAGCACAGTTAACCCACACAGAGTGGGCATTGCAGGACTTTGGCCCAGGACGCTCGGTTCCAATACCAGCCCATACAGAGAGGTAAAAACAGCATCTTTTATTAAACATGGGGGGTAATTCCAAGTTGATCGCAGCAGGAAATTTTTTAGCAGTTGGGCAAAACCATGTGCACTGCAGGGTGGGCAGATATAACATGTGCAGAAAGAGTTAGATTTGGGTGGGTTATTTTATTTCTGTGCAGGGTAAATACTGGCTGCTTTATTTTTACACTGCAAATTCGATTTCAGATTGAACACACCACACCCAAATCTAACTCTCTCTGCACATGTTATATCTGCCTCCCCTGCAGTGCACATGGTTTTGCCCAATTGCTAACAGAATTCCTGCTGCGATCAACTTGGAATTACCCCCATGGTGAGACTGATTAACTGAAATCCCTGGGACGGCTGTAATTGCCTATCAGCCATTATCTTCATTACCAGCATTCAGTGACTGTGGACTTTTATCAAAGATTGTTCCTACATGTTGAAAGAGAGACTTCTTTATAGAGACCATCAAGGTGTGCCTATAGATTACATGAATGTTCATTTACAACTAGTCTTTTTTTAACTCTTTTTATGGTTAATAAATCTATATTGTTTATAACGGCTTTCATCCGTTTATTTATTTTATTTTTTCTCCTGAGACACAGCGCAGCCGTTTTTTTGCTCTTTATTCTCATTTCATCACGTCCACAAACTGTGTACGGCAGCGCAGTCCCTCAGGAGTTCTCTTCATTTACTTATATAAATTCATTAATTCTCTGTAGGCGCTGACAGCAGTATTTTGGTTTATCTTACTTTGCAGCATTTTGTCCACTCCTGCCTAAAACTTTCACACAGTACTGTGTGTGTGTGTCTCTATATATCTAGATCTATCTATTTATATATATATATATATATATATATGTATATACACACACACTTTCTCATACATCCTAGAGGATGCTGGGGACTCCGTAAGGACCATGGGGTATAGACGGATCCGCAGGAGCTTGGGCACACTATAAAGACTTAAACTGGGTGTGAACTGGCTCCTCCCTCTATGCCCCTCCTCCAGACCTCAGTTAGACTTTGTGCCCAGGAGTGATGGGTCACACACTAGGGGAGCTTTCCTGAGTTTCTCTAAAAGACTTTATGTTAGGTTTTTTATTTTCAGGAGGACCTGCCAGCTACAGGCTCCCTGCAGCGTGGGAGTGAGGGGGGAGAAGCAGGACCTACTTCTTAGTTCAAGGGCTCTGCTTCTCAGCTACTGGACACCATTAGCTCCAGAGGGTTCGATCACTTGGTGCGCCTAGCTGCTTGCTCCCGGAGCCGCGCCGTCATCCCCCTCACAGAAGCCAGAAGAAAGAAGCCGGGTGAGTATTAGAAGAACACAGACTTCAGTGAAGGCAGAAGACTTCAGTAACGGAGGTACAGCGGTCGCGCTGCGCTCCATGCTCCCACACACCAACGGCACTCACAGGGTGCAGGGCGCTGGGGGGGGGGGAGCGCCCTGGGAGGCAGGTTGCTGTTGTTTTACTAAGACTGGCTTTGAAAGCGTGTTCTGTGCCTGGGCACCGTGTCCCCCCCCCCCAGCATGTTAGAGCGCGCTACGCGCCATTGATCCCCTGCCGCCGGCTTTCACGGGTGCAGGGCGCTGGGGGGGGGGGGGGGGGGGGAGCGCCCTGAGCAGCAAGTTACAATTTCTTTGTTGAGGGCAAAAAGTGTTTTATGTTGGCGCTGCCGGGGCTCCGTGTCCCGAACCCCCGCCAGCGCGTGTTAGCGCACTGCCGCCTTTTCTCCCCCGCCGCCGGCTTCTGTGGGTGCAGGGCGCCGGGGGGGGCACCCTGGGCAGCATATGTAATATGTAGATATGAGCCCCCGGCGCCGCACGCGATTCCTCCAGTCATAGCGGCGGTCGCGCGCCGCGCCGGTGCTCCCACACACCGACATTCTACTTGGGCGCAGGGGGGGCGCCCCGAACGGCAGTTTTCGATGGTATATAGTGTATTTACACTATATACGAGTCCAGCCTGTATATTTTTGATAAGGGGCTAGAGTGCGCCGGGAAGGGGCGGAGCTTAGCCCTCATAGTGGAGTCAGCGCCATTTTCCTCAGATCCCCGCCAGGACTTGCTGTATATTAAGATGGAGGGGGGGCACAGTGTTTTAATGCTATATGGGGGTCATATAGCATTATGTTTGATAATGGATGCATAATCCCTGTTTGTTTACCCACTATCGGTTAGTCGACATATGTCGGCAGGTGTGAGGGCTTTGTCACAAGCTACTGTGGGGATAACTGTCGGCTTCGCCGGCGCATGGCGATACTTGATTCGGTAAATTAAGTATTAGCAAATTGGTGGTTGTGTGCCTAAAACAGTAAACACGATAGGGGAGATACAGTTGTTTGTGGATGCCCTGTCGGCATCAACGGTATTTCCTGGGTAAAAAAAAAAGAAAGGAAAATTATCAGGCTGTTATTGCCTTGTACCTGTGTGTGTGTGTGTGTGTGTGTGTGTGTGTATATGTATATATGTATGTATGTATATATATCTATATATATATATATATAGGGGGGGAGTGTTATCAAAATTGTATTTGTATGCTTCCCTCAGACCCCTCGGGGTTCCAAGATTATTATTATTATTATTATTATTTTTTTTGCCTGCTTACTATTCCTTGCTGTCGACATTTACTAAGTTTCTGTCGACCATAACGTTCCTGGTAGATCCACATCGGGGGCATGTCAGTACATGGTCATACACATTCACAACACATTACTGTCACTAGGGACCTGACAGGTCTGGACAATCCACTTGCGTATAGGTTATATCTATATGTGTATATATGTAGATATAGGTTTATATATGCATGGTTAGGATATGTGTTTTATTGTGTATTACATGATGTATATCCATGAATGCTGAAATAATGGTATTCTTATCATGTGCTGGTCGCTCTGTTGATTAAGCTCTAGATTGGCTTTCGATACTCTCAAGGAGTCCGAATATTATTCTCTTCACAACGCGGAGAAAAAATTATGACAGTCAACTCCTGGTCGACGCAAAGCCCTGTCGCAAGGATCATACACAGGCAGCTAAGTGAAATTTTATTTCTGTACTTTGACCTTATTGGCACTGTATGCACTTGAGGGAGTGTTGTATTCGGGTAGGCATCCGACAGAATTACCCTACCCAGAGTGGGTAGGCTTGCCTATGTTGATTCTACCTTATAACATTACAGCAGGCTGCCACGTGACAGCAGGAGGTGTGACCGGAAAAATGCTGAGGATGTCTCCGGGAGATGCTGGAGGGAGGTATACAGCTGAGAAAAGACAAACGGCTGCGCTGTATGTCAGGAAGATGAATGAATATACTAAACAGAGAGCCAACGTATAAAATAACAATATTTATTAATAAAGAATGAAATTAAAATATTAAGCCGATGATATAATTAAAAAGAGTCACTAATATAGTGAACCTATGGTGACTTATATTAGCTCAGGGTCAATATGGTAAGCGTAACCTTATTGGAGAAGTTCCGTGTTCCACTTGGTGCAGTTGGTTACTGTTGAAAAACAAGGTGCAAGGGGAATGTCCCAGTAGAATGTAGGTCCTTCGATTAAGGGTGAATCTCTATACCTCTCCGATGGGCTGGTAAAAGCCGAGCGTCCTCGGCTTAAATGTCCTGCGGTGCCCACATATGCTGTGCAGCAGGAGGGGAGATTGCTGTCTTTCTCACCCACTGGCTGTTGCGGCGTGTGTTCTGAAGCCGCTGATGACGGAAGCTGTGAGCGGAGGGTGCAGTGGAGATCTGTGTGCACCTGATGATTACACCTGAGCTAGGTGTGAATGGGGGGCGGGTCCTGACACGTTTCGTCACGCTCCACGTGACTTTTTCAAAGGTAGACAGCTGTTTGGTGTGGCCTCTGTTCAGTCAATCTCGGCAGATACCGCTGGTAAATCTAATTTCGTGAGTTAGTCTCCTTCACAACGGTTGGTGACTCATTCTTTTGTGGGATGCAGTCATTTTGACCAGTTCAATACCGTTCTTTTTTCCTTTTCTGTGCAGACAGTGGAAGGTGAAAAGGTAAGAGTGCTGCAGCCTTGTTAGGTTCGCAGTAGTGGATGTAGTTTTCTGTTTCCTCCACATCCACCACTTGTCGCTGAGTCTATAGGGCTGGTCCACACTCCAGTGGGCACTCGTTTACTAATTTTCAGTTGGTCCAGGAATAGACTAGGACCTGTGGGTTATTTATAGAATCCAATGGGGAACATTCTGAGTTACGGTTGTTTCCCCTTGCTGTTTTTCTAATAGTTCTTGCCGTTCCACTCTGGAAGGGAAGATAGTACGCGATGCCATACAAAGGTGCGTCAAGATCAGGACATTGTCCGGTTGTCACTGTATAAAGGTGCATATCGTTGTTTCTCTATGACTGTTCTTCGACACAGGGATTGGCTGTTGTTTCCAACGACACAGAGGTCGGAGGTGGGTTTCAGAGTAGATAATGACCGGTTGAGGTTCGGTGTTTTTCCATGTGGAAAGAGGTCTAAAGATTCAGAGTTGTATTGGCTTTACTGTGACACTTCATCAATGTGTTCCGTTACTAAACCGTTTGGGTGCGGCCTGAGAGGATTTTTTTGGTGAGCGGGTCTAATGTCAGAGTGGCTTTCAAGAGACCAGTTGGCAATGTGGTCAGGTTCTCACCTGCACATGCACCTGAATATAATCCTAACGGCCAGGACATCGCTCCTGAGGTGTCTGCTCGGTTCTCTCCTTCTAGAGGGATGAAGGTTCGGGTTCCAGGTGTAGATCCTGGTGTCCGTGCATACAGATCTCCGAGACGGGGGAGCAGTACTTGCAAGGGACGTGTTTCCAGGGGATAAGGTCAGGTTGGAAAGCTTGTCTGCTATAAGCTTTCTTGAATTAAGAGTTAGTTTCGACAAACGTATTCTTCATGTTCTGCCCGTGTTAGTTCTGGTAGACGACTTGTCAGCAGTGGCGTAAGTAAACCACTATGGCGGAACAAGGAGCAAAGCGGCAATCGCAGATGATGCACAGTTTTGCCGTTGGGTGAAAAGTCTGGTAAACGCTATATTAGCAGTCTTCGTTCCGGAGGTGAATGGCGGAGAAATTGATTTCTTCTGCTGATGCGATCTCCATCCGGCAGAAATTCAGTCATCATTGAAGTTTTCACAGACGTGACAAGTCTTTGAGGAATGTCGCAATTGGATATGCTGGCGTTTCGCCTCAACGAGAGGCCTCAGGGATATTGTTCCAGGTCAAGGGATGCTCAAGCTATAACTGTGGACACCCTCGGGACACCGTGGGTGCTTTTAGTCGGTCTATGTGGCCTCTCCGCTTTCATTTTTTCTGAAGGTGATCAACGTGAGATGAAAAAAGGTTCAGGCGATCCTCTTGGATCCGGTCTAGACAAGGAGGGTTTGCTATCCAGTTTTTCATGACTTACTCATGGAAGATTCCTGACCTCTTCATCTACGTGAGGATCTGTTACAACAAGATAAGGGCGTGTTTCAAGACTTACCGCGGCTGCGTCCGACGTCATGGCGGTTGAATGCCATATCCTAAGCCGAAAGGGTGTTCCCAGTGACGTCATTTCCTCAATTCTTCAGGCTAAGAAAGAAGTAACGGCTAAGCTTTACCACCGTAGTTGGCGTAACTATGTGTTTTGATGTATATCCAGGAAGGCTCCTATGGAAGGCTTTCAGCTAGGTCGTTCTTATCCATATTTTACAAACTGGTGTGGATGCAAGCCTTAAGTTGGGCTCCATTTCTGTGCAGTGTGGCCTAATAATTTCTTTACAAAAATTTCTCTCTTGGAAAGTGGTCATGCCCTTGGCTTTGACATCCGCAAGGCGGGTGTCGGAAGTGGTGGTTTTGTCTCACAAGAGCCTTGTTTGATCTTTCAGGTGGATAGAGAGGAATTGAGAACTCGGTTAGTGGTTCTGCCAAGAATGGTTTCTGGCTTTAGCAGAAATTGGCCTATTTTGATGCCGCTGTTTACTTAGGCATTAGCTGATTCGAATTCTCTCGATGTAGCCAGGGATTTGAAAATATTTAGGTCGCCAATTTGGATCAGTTTGGAGAAACAGAGGCTCTGTTTGGTTTGTTCCCAGCAGGGTTTGGGTGACTGTGTTATGCAGTCTGTTACACGCTGGATCTGTGAGCATATTTGGCTTGTTCGTTCTACGGCTGGATTGCCGTCACCGAAGTCGGTGGAGGCCCGTTCTACTGGGAAGATGGGCTCTTCTTGGGCGGATGCCCGAGAAGTCTCGGCGGTTCAAGTTTGCCGAGTGGATACTTGGTCGGGTTCAAACATTTTGGCAAAATTCTACAAGTTTGATACCCTGGCTGATGAGGACCTCATGTTTGCTCAATCGTTGCTGCAGAGTCGTCCGCACTCTCCCGCCCGTTTTGGAGCTTTGGTATAATCCCCATGGTCCTTACGAAGTCCCCAGCATCCTCTAGGACGTATGAGAAAATAGGATTTTAGTACCTACCGGTAAATCCTTTTCTCTTAGTCCATAGAGGATGCTGGGCGCCCGTCCCAGTGCGTACTGTGTCTGCAGTTATTGCTTTTGGTTACACTTTAGTGATGTTTCTTCTCTGTCAGACTGTTGCTGACGTTGTTCATGCCATGGCATGAGGTGTCTTATTATTGGTTGTGTTGGCACACAGGTTGTGTTACATATTCTCTCAGCATGCGGCTGTGTATTTTTCATGCCGCAGGCTGGTTTTCTATTGAATGCCACGTTCTGCGGTATGTTCGTGGTGTGAGCTGGTATGACACTCTCACCGTGTTTATAAATTCTTTCCTCGAAATGTCCATCTATCCTGGGCACAGTTTCTAACTGAAGTCTGGAGGAGGGGCATAGAGGGAGGAGCCAGTTCACACCCAGTTTAAGTCTTTATAGTGTGCCCAAGCTCCTGCGGATCCGTCTATACCCCATGGTCCTTACGGAGTCCCCAGCATCCTCTACGGACTAAGAGAAAAGGATTTACCGGTAGGTACTAAAATCCTATTTTTTTTTGAGTGAGATAGTCAAACCTTTGTTTTCTGATGGCTCAACGTACAGAAACTTTGTTTAATGCACAAGGTTATTAAAAATATTGGCTACAATTACCTTAAGGCTGTGTGTATAAGGTGTATATGAATCACAAATGCATTCTGTGCTTAGACTTGGGTCCCATCGCCATGATAACTCATTATGGTATGCAATTATTCTAAAATACAGAAAAATCCAATATCCAAAATATAGGGTCTGGTCAGTGGCGTAACTAGAAATTTTTCTCCCCCAAGCCAAGAAATTCTTTGGCGCCCCCCATAATTGGCACTAGTAAAGGGACAAACATGCGCGCGCCGCCAAAAATGGGGTGTGGCTTCGTTTAAATGGGCGTGGCTTCACATAAAGGGGCGTGGCATTGCAGGAAAAGACTACCTTATACTCCAGTTTTGCAACCTGCACGCCCAGACGTTAGCCACCACAGGAAAGAAAAATAATCCTGATTCATGCCCCTTACATTATTTGTCATTTTTCCTCCTTATAGTAATGCCCAGTATACATTATGCCACATACTGCAAAGGCCTTCAGACATTATGACACAATATGCACACACTGTAATGCCCCCGACACATTATGCCACACACCGTAATGCCTGTGACACATTATGACAGGAATCGCAATGCCCGTTATACATTATGCTACACACTGCAATGCCCCTGTTACATTATAGCACATACAATGGGGTATATTTACTAACATTCGTATTTTTCGGAAAAAGGTCAAAGTTCAATCACGAATGACATCGAAAGTGTAAAACTGCAACTTTTTGAATTAATTACGCCTAATTTACTAAGCTGCCGTATTCGGATTTTTCATTTGTTCCGATGTCGATGTCATTCGTGTTTTTTTCCCGTTTTTTACGGCAGTGATTAGCAAAACACTGCCGACTTTATCACAATGAATCTCGGCCGGATCTGTGTGATCCGTGCTGGGGTTCATTTTTTTTTTTTTTTTTAAATAAACACTGTAAAACGGAGAAAAAAAATGCGTGGGGTTCCCCCTCCTAAGCATAACCAGCCTCGGGCTCTTTGAGCCGACCCTGGTTGCAGAAATATGGGGGAAAAAATGACAGGGGTTCCCCCATATTTAAGCAACCAGCATCGGGCTCTGCGCCTGGTCCTGGTTCCAAAAATACGGGGGACAAAAAGAGTAGGGGTCCCCCGTATTTCTAAAACCAGCACCGGGCTCCACTAGCTGGACAGATAATGCCACAGCCGGGGGTCACTTTTATATAGTGCCCTGCGGCCGTGGCATCAAAAATCCAACTAGTCACCCCTGGCCGGGGTACCCTGGGGGAGTGGGGACCCCTTCAATCAAGGGGTCCCCCCCCAGCCACCCAAGGGCCAGGGGTGAAGCCCGAGGCTGTCCCCCCCATCCAATTGGCTGCGGATGGGGGGCTGATAGCCTTTTGTGAAAATGAAAAGATATTGGCCCTCATTCCGAGTTGATCGGTCGCAAGGCGAATTTAGCAGAGTTACACACGCTAAGCCGCCGCCTACTGGGAGTGTATCTTAGCTTCTTAAAATTGCGACCGAAGTATTCGCAATATTGCGATCACAAACTACTTAGCAGTTTTAGAGTAGCTCCACACTTACTCTGCCTGTGCGATCAGTTCAGTGCTTGTCGTTCCTGGTTTGACGTCACAAACACACCCAGCGTTCGCCCAACCACTCCCCCGTTTCTCCGGCCACTCCTGCGTTTTTTCCGGAAACGGTAGCGTTTTCAGCCACACGCCCATAAAACGCCGTGTTTCCGCCCAGTAACACCCATTTCCTGTCAATCACATTACGATCGCCGGAGCGAGGAAAAAGCCGTGAGTAAAAATACTATCTTCATAGCAAAGATACTTGGCGCAGTCGCAGTGCGAATATTGCGCATGCGCACTATGCGGAATTTCACTGCGATGCGATGAAAAATACCGAGCGAACGACTCGGAATGAGGGCCATTGTTTTTAGTAGCAGTACTACAAGGCCCAGCAAGCCTTCCCCGCATGCTGGTACTTGGAGAACCACAAGTACCAGCATGCGACGGAAAAACGGGCCCGCTGGTACCTGTAGTACTACTACTAAAAAAATACCCAAAAAAAGACAAGACACACACACCTTGAAAGTAAAGATTTATTACATACATCCACACAAACATACATACATACTTACCTTATGTTCACACGAGGGTCGGTCCTCTTCTCCAGTAGAATCCATGGGGTACCTGTTGAATAAATTCTACTCACCAGATCCAGGGTCCCAGGCTCCTCGTAGCATCCATTTGTAATCCACGTACTTGAATAAAATAAAAAAACGGAAAGCCGAGCCACGCACTGAAAGGGGACCCATGTTTGCACATGGGCCCCCTTTCCCCGAATGCCAGAAACCCACTCTGACTGATGTCTAAGTGGGTTTCTTCAGCCAATCAGGGAGCGCCACGTTGTAGCACCCTCCTGATCGGCTGTGTGCTCCTGTACTGTCTGATAGGCGGCACACGGCAGTGTTACAATGTAGCGCCTATGCGCTCCATTGTAACCAATGGTGGGAACTTTGTAGTCAGCGGTTGACCGAAAGTGACCTCACCGCTGACCACAAAGTTCCCACCATTGGTTACAATGGAGCGCATAGGCGCTACATTGTAACACTGCCGTGTGCCGCCTGTCAGACAGTACAGGAGCACACAGCCGATCAGGAGGGTGCTACAACGTAGCGCTCCCTGATTGGCTGAAGAAACCCACTTAGACATCAGTCAGAGTGGGTTTCTGGCATTCGGGGAAAGGGGGCCCATGTGCAAACATGGGTCCCCTTTCAGTGCGTGCCTCGGCTCTCCGTTTTTTTATTTTATTCAAGTACGTGGATTACAAATGGATGCTACGAGGAGCCTGGGACCCTGGATCTGGTGAGTAGAATTTATTCAACAGGTACCCCATGGATTCTACTGGAGAAGAGGACCGACCCTCGTGTGAACATAAGGTAAGTATGTATGTATGTTTGTGTGGATGCATGTAATAAAACGTTACTTTCAAGGTGTGTGTGTATTGTCTTTTTTTGGGTATTTTTTTAGTAGTAGTACTACAGGTACCAGCGGGCCCGTTTTTCCGTCGCATGCTGGTACTTGTGGTTCTCCAAGTACCAGCATGCGGGGGAGGCTTGCTGGGCCTTGTGGTACTGCTACTAAAAACAATATCTTTTCATTTTCACAAAAGGCTATCAGCCCCCCATCCGCAGCCAGTTGGATGGGGGGGACAGCCTCGGGCTTCACCCCTGGCCCTTGGGTGGCTGGGGGGGGGGACCCCTTGATTGAAGGGGTCCCCACTCCCCCAGGGTACCCCGGCCAGGGGTGACTAGTTGGGTATTTGATGCCACGGCCGCAGGGCACTATATAAAAGTGACCCCCGGCTGTGGCATTATCTGTCCAGCTAGTGGAGCCCGGTGCTGGTTTTAAAAATACGGGGGACCCCTACTCTTTTTGTCCCCCGTATTTTTGGAACCAGGACCAGGCGCAGAGCCCGATGCTGGTTGCTTAAATATGGGGGAACCCCTGTCAATTTTTTCCCCATATTTCTGCAACCAGGATCGGCTCAAAGGCTGGTTATGCTTAGGAGGGGGGACCCCACGCAATTTTTTTTAGGAAAATAACCACTTTCCCACCCCTTCCCACTGATATACATGCACGGATCTCATGGATCCCTGCATGCCTATACAATCACGGATTAAAAAAGCAGGTCTGTTTTTTTTTAGCACTTTTTTACGAGTTGTAATTTTTCACGGCAGTGTTTTTTTTTTTTTTGCTTTGCACTTCTTAGTAAATTACCGAGATTCATACTTATACAGCCGCGTTTTGAGCGATGGTGTATTCATTCGTAATTTTTTTCTTGGACTTCCAAAAAATTACGAATGCCCTCATCACTGCCGTGATTATTGCTTAGTAAATTACCGAGATGACACTTTGATGAAAAAACGGCATCTCGGTCAAAATCGGGACCTTAGTAAATATACCCCAATGTCTGTGACACAGTATGACACACACCGCAATGATCCTGAGACATTATACCACATACCACAATGCACGTGATATAGTATACAACACACCGTAATGCCTGACACATTATGACACACACCGCAATGTCCGTGATACATTATGCCACACACCGTAATGCCCATTACACATAAAGTTCTACAGTAAGGCTTCTAATTACTTTTAAATTACCTGCTCGTTGCCAGGGGTTTCATGCTCTTGGTTCCATGCACGGTGCCAGGGATTTTCATGCTCGGGGTGTCATGCTCGTTGCCAGGGGTTTCATGCACTGGGTGTCATGCTCGTTGCTAGGGGGTAGTGCTTGTTGCTAGGGCCATGCTCCCAGTGCCACATATGCCCCCAGTGCCAGATATTCCCCCACAGTGCCAGGTACATGCCCCCAGTGCCAAATATACCCCCCCCAGTGCCACATATGCCCCCAGTGCCAGGTATATGCCCCCAGTCCCAGATATTCCCCCACAGTGCCAGGTACATGCCCCCAGTGCCAGATATCCCCCCACAGTGCCACATATGCCCCCTCAGTGCCTGCTCCCCTCAGTGCCAGATATTCCCCCACAGTGCCAGGTATATGACCCCAGTGCCAGATATGCCCCCACAGTGCCGCATATGCCCCCACAGTGCCTGCTCCCCCCAGTGCCAGGTATATGCCCCCAGTGCCAGATATTCCCCCACAGTGCCACATATGCCCCCTCAGTGCCTGCTCCCCCCAGTGCCAGATATTCCCCCACAGTGCCAGGTATATGCCCCCAGTGCCAGATATTCCTCCACAGTACCAGGTATATGCCCCCAGTGCCAGATATGCCCCCTCAGTGCCTGCTCCCCCCAGTGCCAGATATTCCCCCACAGTGCCAGGTATATGCCCCCAGTGCCAGGTATATGCCCCCAGTGCCAGGTATATGCCCCCAGTGCCAGATATTCCCCCACAGTGCCAGGTATATGCCCCCAGTGCCAGATATTCCCCCACAGTGCCAGGTATATTCCCCCGGTGCCAGATATTCCCCCCCAGTGCCAGGTATATGCCCCCAGTGCCAGATATTCCCCCACAGTGCCAGGTATATGCCCCCAGTGCCAGATATTCCCCCACAGTGTCAGGTATATGCCCCCAGTGCCAGATATTCCCCCACAGTGCCACATATGCCCCCTCAGTGCCTGCTCCCCTCAGTGCCAGATGTTCCCCCACAGTGCCACATATACCCCCTCAGTGCCAGATATTCCCCCACAGTGCCGCATATGCCCCCTCAGTGCCTGCTCCCCTCAGTGCCAGATGTTCCCCCACAGTGCCACATATGCCCTCCTCAGTGCCTAACCCCCCCCCCCCCCCCCCGCTCCTTTGTGTTGGAGGGACACGGAGGGCACAGCGCGCGCCTCTCTCGTGTCCCTCCTGGCTCTCCGGCCGGTCTAATAAAGGAAGTGCCGGTTCGTGAGCCAATCAAAGCTCACGAACGGCACTTCCTTTATTAGACCGGCCGGAGAGCCAGGAGGGACACGGGAGAGGCGCGCGCTGTGCCCTCCGTGTCCCTCCAACACAGCAGCGGAGGGAAGGAGACCGCAGATTGACATGCGGACGCTCGTCCGCATGTCAATCTGTGCTAAATCAGTGGCGCCCTCGCCCCCAAGCCACCGCGAGGACTGCGGGGGCAGTAGTTACGCCACTGGGTCTGGTACTCAACACAAATATATCCCACCCAAAATGGGCAAATGGCCTGGGTGCTCCCCAAAGGAAAAAAATGCAGAAGGGGTAGAGGCGGCACTCACAGGATTTATACAGTAACATCAGCAACTGCTCACTCCAGTGCTCTTTTTCAACATTTCAGATTTTACTTTATAATATATGAAAGCCATGGATGTAATAAAGTTAATTTCTGCTGCGGGGTACACTAGGGCTCCACAAGGATTAACTTCGGGGTGTAGAGTAGGATCTTGATCCGAGGCACCAACAGGCTCAAAGCTTTGACTGTTCCCAAAATGCACAGCGCTGCCTCCTCTATAACCCCGCCTCCATGCACAGGAGCTCAGCTTGTAAGTTGGTGCCATGCAGTAAGCAGGCAATCAACAGGAGGGCTGCCATTGCAGCCCATATTATAGCTTATTCAGAAGAAAAAAAGACATTTTGAAGACTTCAAGGGCTGCAGCTTGTATGTATGTCAGCTAAGACATTCTTAGCTGCAGCTCCATCACTCCCCCAGCGGCGCTGTATACTCCTGTGCCCTGGTTGCTGGGTAACTACAGCAGAGGCTCCGGTGTCCTTCTGTTAGTCACACACACTCGCTGCTGACCTCCGAGATCGCATGGCCGCAGGTACAAGGGGAGATAAGGGGTCTCTTTCGCCCGCTTTTAACCGCGATCCGGCGAGGCCGTGGACATTGTAAAGGGCATCCACTCCACAAGTCATCGGGACACAGGTGGGGGTTTTTCTCTTATAAAAATCCTGTTTTTAACAAGCCTGCAGCGCCCAGTGGGGAAGCCAGCAGGGGGATATGGCCTGACCTGTAGCCCCTCCCCCAGACCCAGGGTGCCATTTGGGTAAATGTTCCCGCCCTGGAGCTGCATATCTCTCCCACACTCCCTGTCAGCCGCCATCACAATGGAGCTGCACTGTTCCTGGGACTGCTGGGGCAAATCCTCTGTAAAGCCGCCTGATCTCCAGCGCTGTGCATTTTACAGGACACTTAAGTATTCTACCTGTCAAGGGACAGTGTTCGTTAAGAAAGAGTACATAGATTCAGGGTTGTGTGGTACAAACACCCTGTGATATACATCCAGTATCTACTGTGTTTTGTTATATCTACTGTTGACATATTATATAGCCATACTTAGTATTACTTTGAATTGCTAGTCCAGTGCAGTTTTATGGTGTATAATTTCTGCATGGTACGTTTGTGACACATATATATATATATATATATATATATATATATATATATAAATGTGTGTGTGTGTATGTAGCTGCTGCGTGGCTGCCATATCTGGTCCTATATTCTGTAACCTGAAGGGGCTAAGTGTGTCAGGTTTCTAATCAATATAGGCATTTCACAGGATATACTTGCTGTGTATTTTTCCTTTTGATTTATAGTCACTATCTATCTATCTATCTATCTATCTATCTATCTATCTATCTATCTATCTATCTATCTATCTATCTATCTATCTATCTATCTATCTCCTGGATTCCCGGTTTGTGCTGACAGGAAAATCTCACTGCACTGGGAGTTCTTGCTAGGTATATCGCTGCTAAAGAATTGTACCAGGTTGCCTGATATTGTGCTTATATTATGTCGGCTACATGAGGCAACGAAACTGGGGCTTCTCCCACATTGCGTGGTGGTGATGCTGCAGACATTTTGGAGGAAAATATGGCAGCAGAGTTCAGGTTCAGGGGGTTCCTTACCCCCCAGTGGGTCTGTAGCACCGGGGGTAACAAATGACCCACCTTGGGCTACCTTTTCCACGTTGTTGAATACGCTAGTAACTAAACTGACACCCCCTGTGGGATCACCTGTGCCACTGCAGCAGTTTATTGTCCCTGCAGTTAATCCGCCATGGGTGGATCAAATTTCAACTTAGTTACAGCACTTGAACCGGTCACTGACTAAATCCAAATCTCACTCTTGCCCACCTTAGACTAAGACGTCTTCTAAACGGGCCGCTACTTCCTCACAATCCACTGCTATTCCGGACACATCCTCTGAGGAGGATGGTGCATATACTGACCCCACAGACACTGACTCAGATGCTTCTGATGGGGAAGGGAAGTCCGTGGTGGATGTCCCTGATTTGATTAAGGCTATCAGGCTCATTCTTCAGGTCTCTGATGAACCTGAGCCTGTGGCTGTCTCTAAAAATCCGGATAGATTTAAATGTAAGAAAGTGGTTAAACAAGTTTTACCTCATTCTCAACACCTGGCTGACATTCGTCAGGAATCCTGGGAAAACTCGGGAATGAAATTCACACCGCATAAGAGACTGTTGGCTCGCTATCCTCTCTCTGCGGAGCTATGTAGAAATTGGGAAACTCCTCCGCCTGTAGATTCTCATGTGGAAAGCATGGTAGTTTCCTCTGCTCTGCCAGTAACTACCGTCACCTCTCTAAAGGAACCGACGGATAGACGTGTGGAGGGTTGTTTGAAAGCGATTTACACCCTAACAGGGGCTGTGCATAGGCCAACCATTGCAGCAACATGGGCTGCTGAAGCTGTTGAAGCATGGGCTCAGGAGCTTGAGGTGGAGCTGCCTTCCAACGCATCTGAGCATGCTCGACAATGTCTCTCATATATTACCACGGCTTCTCTATACCTTAAGGAGGCAGCCTCCGATGCTGGGGTGCTGGCGGCCAAGGCTGCTACTATGCCCGTCTTGGCCAGACGTGTCCCTTGGTTGAGATCCTGGTCAGTGGATATGGATTCCAAGAAAACTCTGGAGGTGCTTCCTTTCAAGGGAAACATTCTCTTTGGAGAAGACCTCAATAAGATTGTGGCTGATCTGGCTACTGCTAAAACAGCTTGCCTACCTAGTACGGCTCCTTCTGCACAGAAGGCTAAAAGTAATTTCCCTTTGCCCTTTCGTCCTCCAGTTAAAAGCAAAAGGTCAGGCGTACCCAAACCAAGCTCGTGCTTCCAGACCTGCAAAGCCCAGGCCGAAGCTTGAGCCTGGGCTGCCCATCAGCCTGCTTCCAAAACTGACAAGCCTGCCACATGACGGGGCGGGCCTCCCTCTGGGGGATCCCAGGGTGGTGGGCCGACTTCTAGGTTTTGCCCAGTAATGGTTGAAGACCACTTCCGATGCTTGGGTAAGGGAAGTCGTCGCTCGAGGTTACGCTGTACCCTTCAAGAATCGTCCCCCTCGTCGATTTTGCCTGACTGCTTTTGAAGGATCCAGAGGAACAGCTAACACTCTACATTCGGTGATACATTCCCTCCTGACCACAGGAGTGGTAGTACAGGTGCCACTGGCTCAGAGAGGCAAGGGGTACTATTCACCGCTGTTTCTAGTCCCGAAACCGAACGGGTCCTCGCGGCCCATTCTCAATCTGAAGTCCTTGAACAAGTATGTGCGGGTCTCCAAGTTTCGTATGGAAACTCTGCACTCTATTGTTCTGGCCTTGGAGCCTGGGGACTATATGGTCTCCCTGGACATACAGGATGCCTACCTGCATATTCCTATTGCAGTGTCTCATCAGCAGAACCTGAGGTTTGCAGTGGGCAACCTTCATTACCAATTTCGGGCGTTACCCTTTGGTTTGACAACGGCTCCCCGAGTTTTCACCAAAGTAAAGGCGGTCATGACGGCTACACTCCGCCATCAAGGGTTCAGGATCCTACCGTACCTAGACTATTTGTTGATCCTGGCAAATTCCCCAGAAATTCTCCTGTGTCATCTTGATCTGGCTGTCCAGGTCATGACAGCCCACGAGTGGCTTGTCAACTGAAAGAAATCATCCCTGGTTCCGGCTCGGAGCATGGTACACCTGGGAGCATTATTGGACACTCGCAACCAGCGGTTGTTCTTGTCTCAGGAGAAGGTCCTGAAACTTCAGGACAGGATTCGATGCTTCCTATCTCATCCGCAAGTGTCTATTCATTTGGCAATGCAAGTGTTAGGTCTAACGGTGTCTGCTTTTGACATGCTCAATTCTATTCTCGCCCTCTGCAGAAGTTAATTCTGACCAAGTGGGACGGCCTGCCTCACCGGATCAGATCTCCTTGTCTCCGGAGGTCCGCCTGTCACTGAGCTGGTGGCTTCAGGACCATCGATTGAGCAGGGGCCGTCCCTTCTGGATATCCAACTGGGTCCTGCTGACGACGGATGCCAGTCTGAGAGGTTGGGGCGCGGTGTTGGAACACTCCCTTCCTTCAGGGTCGGTGGACCGAGGAGGAATCTCTACTCCCGATAAACATTCTGGAACTGCGGGCGGTGTTCAATGCATTGACAATGGCCCAGCATTTGATACATAACAGACCTGTTCAAGTACAATCAGACAACGCCACCACGGTGGCCTACATCAATCATCAAGGCGGCACTCAAAGCCTCATGGCAATAAGGGAAGTATCAAGGATTCTTCAGTGGGCAGAACGCCATCTGCCGGCCATATATCCGCAGCATTCATTTCAGGGGTCCTAAACTGGGAAGTGGACTTTCTGAGTCGTCAGGACGTACACACCAGAGAATGGAGCCTCCATCCAGAAGTGTTTTCAACTTCTTGTGGACAAGTGGGGCCTTCCAGATGTGGACCTGATGGCGTCTCGACACAATCACGAGATTCCGGTCTTCGGAGCAAGGACAAGGGATCCTCAAGCAGCTTTCGTGGATGCTCTGTCAATCCCATGGAACTTTCGGCTGTCGTATGTGTTCCCTCCGGTGTCATTACTGCCCAGAGTAATATGGAAGTTCAAGCAAGAAGGAGGAAACCTACTTCTAATCGCTCCAGCGTGGCCCAGGCGCCACTGGTTATCCGATCTACAGGGTATCTCGCTAGATCGTCCCCTTCTACTTCCACAACGACCGGGCCTCCTCGTTCAGGACCCTTGTGTTTACCAGGACTTGGCCCGTCTGGCTTTGACGCTTCCATCCTGAGGGCCAAGGGTTTTTCTGAGGCGGTCATTCAAACTATGTTGAAGGCCCGTAAGCCGGCTTCTGCTCGGATTTACCATAGGGTCTGGAATGCTTACTTTACTTGGTGTGCGTCTCGCAATCATGATGTTTTCAAGTTTAGTACGGTCAAACTGTAGGCCTTTCTACAACAGGGCCTGGACTTAGGCCTTCGTCTGGTCTCCCTCAAGGTTCACATCTCTGCCTTGTCAGTTTGGTTTCAGAAAAAGATTGCTGCCCTACCTGATGTTCATACATTCACTCAGGGTTTGTTGCGGATTCAGCCTCCTTATGTGCCACCTGTGGCCCCTTGGGATCTGTCGGTGGTTTTGGAGGCCTTGCAAGAGTCTCCGTTTGAACCTCTTGTCTCTGCTGACCTTAAGTGGCTTTCCCTTAAGGTGCTATTTTTGCTGGCTATTGCTCCAGCTAGAAGGGTCTCAGACTTGGGTGCCTTATCCTGTAAGTCTCCCCATTTGATTTTTCACTATGACCGGGCGGTTCTTAGAACGCGGCCAGGTTATTTACCCAAGGTGGTGTCTTCCTTCCACCTTAACCAGGAGATTGTGGTTCCGACCTTTAATTCTCCTGAGTTGTCTTCCAAAGGGCGGTCTTTGGATGTGGTACGGGCTCTCCGTATCTATGTGAAGAGAATGTCCTCCGTTAGGAAATCTGATTCTCTTTTTGTACTGTTTGGTTTTCACAAACGTGTCTGGCCTGCTTCCAAGCAGACACTGGCCAGATGGATTAGAATGGTGATTGCACATGCTTATGTACAGGCTGGTCATCCAGCTCCTGCTACCATCAAAGTCCATTCTACTCGGTCGGTTGGACTTTCTTGGGCGGCCCACCGTGGTGCGACCCTTGAACAATTGTGCAAGGCGGCTACGTGGTCCTCAGGGACCACGTTCATTAGCTTCTATGCCTTCAATACTTCCGCCTCCATGGATGCTTCCTTTGGACGCCGGGTTCTTGTGCCCGCTACAGTGCGTCCCCCTCCCATAAGGAACTGCTTTAGGACATCCCCGATGTTAATCCTTGTGGAGCCCAGTGTACCTTGCAGCAGAAAACAAGATTTATGGTAAGATCTTACCATTGTTAAATCTTTCTGCGAGGTACACTGGGCTCCACAAGGCGCCCACCCTGACGCACTTAGCTTCTTTGGGTTGGTGTGGATTTAGCCGCTGACACCCTCTCCTGTGGTGAGTGTGTGGTGAAATTGGCTACGAGCAATTGTCGTCTCTAGTACCTGCTTCTGCATTGGGCTGGTTAACGAAACTGAGCTCCTGTGCACGGAGGCGGGGTTATAGAGGAGGCGGCGCTGTGCATCTTGGGAACAGTCAAAGCTTTGAGCCTGTTGGTGCCTCGGATCAAGATCCTACTCTACACCCCGATGTTAATCCTTGCAGAAAGAGATTTAACAATGGTAAGTTCTTACCATAAATCTCGTTATCATGAGGTATCATTTTATTTTAGCCTGGTCATGGTTACAGTGGTTATATTGTTATGGCTTGTGGCTAGCAATGCTTGTATTCCTTACTCTTGCAGTAGCCTATTCTTTTCTTCAACGTATAGTTGTAGGGTCAGGTTACTAGGATGGCACTCAGCACTTTTTTTTATTTTTATTTTTTATTTGAAAATACTAACAGTCAGTGTTGTAGTCAGTGTTATAGAGATACTCACTCACTCACTCACTCACTCACTCACTCACTCACTCTCTATCTTTTTTTTTCCCCCCAAGACAAAGCAACAATACAAAACATTATATACCTGGGACATTATGGAGCAGAGTCCCCCTTTTTACACATTACGGCAGGCAGAGTCCCCTTTTTACACATGGCAGGCAATGGGAGGGAGAGAGCGAGAGACAGAGAGAGTGTTATACTTAGGTTACTTCGGGGCAGCAGCATCCACCGGCCAGCAGTCCTCTTGTCTTTACTGTCCTACGCTGCAGCTCTTTGTAGCGCAGGGCACCTGTGGGTGGGCTGGGGATGGACTGGGAGAGACATCATCACACAGTCTGTCCCCTACACATGCAGTCTGTTCCCCCAATCCCCCCCACACATACACACTCAGCCTGTCTCCTGTACGCAGTGTGTTCCCCCAATCCACACACACAGCCTGTCACACACACACCTGTCCCTTACAGACACACGCACACAGCCTGTCCCCTCCACGCACAGTCTCCTACCCAAAACCACACACGCACTCACTCTCCCCACCCTACCCTGTTCCCACTGTGTTACCTCCAGAAGAGCCGATGGATGCAGACACTACAGACCACCAGGAGCGTGGCCTGATCATGGACCTGTACATGGAAGGAAGAACATATACAGTAATCACCGGGCAGCCTGGCAGAGGAGGAGCAGGAAAAACTGCAAACTCACCCTGCCTCACGATCCACTGCTGATGGGTGCTGCAGTTACTGAAACTTCCGGACACACTGAGCAGTGCGGACCTGCAGGTGTTGCCGGCGGTCCTGCGCCCTCAGTGCACATGCACTGTGTGCCAGGTACCACCAGCACACACCTAGTTACGGCCCTGCCTGCAAATAATACATAAAAATATATTTAAAAATGAACATAGAGCTAACCTTGAGAGCAGTGGCGTAACTAGAAATTTTTCTCCCCCAAGCCAAAACATTCTCTGGCGCCCTTCCCCCCCAACCTATAATTGCCACTAGAAAAGGGATGAATCTGAGCGTGCCACAAAAAGGGGTGTGGCCTTGCTGAAATGGGTGTGGCTTTGCATAAAGGGGCGTGGCATTGCAGGAAAAGACTACCTTATACCCCAGTTTTGCAACCTGCACGCCCAGACGTGGCCACCACAGAAAAAAATAATAATCCTGATTTATGACCCTTACATTATTTGTCATTATAGTAATGCCCAGTATACATTATGCCACATACTGCAATGGCCCTTAGACATTATGCCATACACAACACACCGTAATGCCCCCGACACATTATGCCACACACCGTAATGCCTGTGACACATTATTCCACACATCGCAATGTCCTTGATACATTATGCCACACACTGCAATGCCCGTTATACATTATGCTACACACTGCAATGCCCCTGAGACATTATACCACATACCACAATGCCCGTGATATAGTATACCACACACCGTAATGCCTGTGATACATTATGCCACACACCGCAATGCCCATTACACATTAAGCCCTACAGTAAGGCTTCTAATTACTTTTAAATTACCTGCTCATTGCCAGGGGTTTCATGCTCTTGGTTCCATGCACGGTGCCAGGGGTTTTCATGCTCAGGATGTCATGCTCATTGCCATGGGTTTCATACGCTAGGTGTTATGCTTGTTGCCAGAGGAATCATGTGCTGGGTTTCAAGCTTGTTGCCAAGGGGTAATATTCGTTGCCAGGGGTTTCATGCACTGGGTGTCATGCTCGTTGCTAGGGGTAATGCTTGTTGCCAGGGATTTCATGAGCTGGGTGTTGTGCTTGTTACTAGGGGTAATGCTTGTTGCTAGGGCTGTGCTCCCAGTGCCACATATGTCCCCAGTGCCAGATATTCCACCACAGTGCCAGATAAAAATATGCCCCCATAGTGTCAGAAACACATATGCCCCCAGTGCCAAATATGATCCCCTGTGCCCCATATGCCCTCCAGTGCCAGCTACACATATACCTCCGGTGTTAAATATGCCCCCCCAGTGCCAGGTACACATATACCCCCAGTCCAAAATTTGCCCTCCCAGTGCCAGGTACACATATACCCCCAGTGCCAAATATGCCCCCCAGTGCCAGTTGCACATATACCCCCAGGGCCAAATATGTCCCCCAGCAGAGGCAGGCTGGCCCAGGGAGGCAGGGAGGCAGGGTGCCATGTGCCCCCCCCGTGCCATGCTACTGCCAAGGGTCATGGGCCGGCCGTCACCTTCCACTACACCAGCGGTGGCCAACCCATGGCTCTCGATCTACGCATGCGGCTCGTAAGCTCCCGCGGCACCTCCCGCTGCCCTAGTCTGCAGTGTCCGGTGCTGGCCCGTGAGCCAATCAGAGCTCGCAGACCAGCAGCCAATCAGGAGTCTTAGCTGCCGGTCCATGAACTCTGATTGGCTCACTGCCTGGCGCCTAATTAGAGAGAATCACTGCAGCTGGAGAGTGGAGACTGAAGGGCAGGAGAGGCGCATGCTGCGCACTCCTCCCCTCACAAGCAGTAGAGTGAGCAGTGCAGCAGCGCGGCGGTGAGCATCACTTGGGGGGGCGCAGTGTGGGGACATGTGTATCTTACACTGGGGGCATATCTGGCACTGGGGGGATGTGTATCTTACACTGGGGGCATATCTGGCACTGGGGGGATGTGTATCTGGCACTGGGGGCATATCTGGCACTGGGGGGACATGTGTTTCTGGCACTGGGGGGACATGTGTTTCTGGCACTGGGGGCATATCTGGCACTGGGGGACATGTGTTTCTGGCACTGGGGGCATATCTGGCACTGCTGGCATATCTGCCACTGGGGGGGATATGTGTTTCTGGCACTCGGGGCATATCTGGCACTGGGGGGGGATGTGTATCTGGCACTGGGGGCATATCTGGCACTGGGGAGTTGTGTATCTGGCAGTGGGGGCATATCTGGCACTATGGGGACATATATGTATCTGGCACTGTGGGGACATATATGTATCTGGCACTGTGGGGGCATATATGTATCTGGCACTGTGGGGGCATATATGTATCTGGCACTGTGGAGGAATATATGTATCTGGCACTGTAGGGACATATATGTACCTGGCACTATGGGGACATATATGTATCTGGCACTGTGGGGCCATGTATGTATTTGGCACTGTGGAGGCACCCATTTTTCTCTTATGTCCTAGAGGATGCTGGGGACTCCGTAAGGACTGTCAAAGTCGAAAAATATTGTAATGTATATGCCTTGTACTAACCCCATGCACATGCCCGCTGCTCGTGCACTCAGTCCTCCGTGCGTGCACATATCTGCAATTTGCGTAGGATCGCTCTGGCTATCATGCGCGTGATATGGGTATTTACGGCGGAGTTTGTGAGCGCGTAGCGGGTTATTAGAACATTGCATATTTAACCCAAATAGTGCATTTTGTACCCATAGTTCCCTTTCACCATGTCAGCCAGCGAGTATTAATAGTTTAAACAGTTCCTGGACTAAGAGATTCGCCTTTGCATGATAGGAAGGGTCAGATAAAGGTTGGAAGGTGATGTCTAGTATCCAGCTGTAGGGTATTTTGAGGGTAACATTCCGGTGTTAGTTAGAGAAAGATCGCATGTTCCTGCGTATAGTTATGTGCAAAAGTAGAATATGAACATTAACTGTAATTACTGTATATTATGTATGCGGCGGGAATCCAGAGGATACCACCCACAAGAGCAGTTGGGGAGAGACATCGCCCACCCTTTCAAATCCACCTATGACCTCTTCTGTAATGTAAAGACACATCTCTGTGTCCAATGGACAATGAGATTACAGTGACCATTGTATTGTGTATGCATGTTGTGTATAAAAAGACCATTGTTGCCTGGCCGGTCAGAAGACTCTGAACGCTATCTGTATGACCAGCGGAGGACCGGCCGGATTGCGCTTGCGAACATTCTCACGTATGTACATTCTCTGTAGCCATTATTCTGTTTAGATTTATCTTGTTAGCCTGTAGTGTATGATTTGTACTGTTTTACCTTTTGGAATTAATCCACTGTGGCCTTAGAACCCTGTGGTTGCAACTACAAATCGGTGTGATGTCTTCACTTTCCTGCAAGGGGTTTAAAGTGTATTTATCTGTATAAGGTGTATAAGTATTGATAAGGTGTACACACTGCGGGTACTTTATACCGTCAGCGCTACTTAAGGTTTAAGAGATAACATTGTTGCAGTACTTTGCTGCTAAGGGTTTAAAGTGCAATCAAATCATTACAGTATATCATTAACAAGGTTTAAAGGTTATCAATTGTGTGTGCGCTCGCTGTGTGTTCTCTGTACACTCAGCGCGGCGTGTGTACGCCAAGTACGCACCACATGCAGGACTCTGTACGCAAATAGCGTACAAACTGCGTAGCACGTGTATTCAGTCTAGAGGCCATAGCGGCTCCACGGTAAAAGTGTATTTAGAGGTATAGCTTTGCGGTCTAAGGTAATATCGACATTATCAATGGGAGCTCGTCCGGTTCTTCCTCATACCCGCAGCCTAGCAAGTTTTCGCAGACTTTATCTATCAGCAAAGGGCGGAAAGGTATCCCCTGTAAGCCTTCTCTTGGTCGGTGGATACAATAAGTGCTGATTAGATAAGCGTCTGCCCTGCATGGTTTGAAGGGATGCTGGAGGGATCCGTAAGGTAAGAACGCAAAAGCTAATTTTTTTTTATCTGCAAATTTCTGTTTGGCGCCAAATGCGCACGCAACATACGCATACACCTGTATTTTGTACTTTGCATATCTGATCACATTTTTGCCATAAGCATTGATTACTAGATTCATTTTGACCTGTACTGAGAAAATTTGTTGCTATTTAGTTAAAATATAGAGTTAATAGTTAAAGAAGTAAGTGTAAGACGCACACACAGCCTGGCCTAGTTGTAAAGGTTTATACAGTAGAAACTGTGTGTTGTGTTAAGTGAGCGATTATAGTTAAATATCGCTTACATTTATAGAAGTGTGGGATTTGTAGTACTGCGGACGTACGGCCTTTGTACACGTGTCTCGGGCAGCGTACGGGACTGCGTACGCAACGTAAAGGCATACACACGTGGCGTGTTCACGCAACGTGCGTAAAGGTACGCCCACTAAGTACAAATCACACCATAGTATTGTTTTAGTTTAGGCGCAAGACGGTAGCCACGCGATAATAGCACAAATTGATCAGTTTCCAATATTTAGTTTAAATACCTTCTTTACTGTATCACCTCTGGAATTAAGGCTGTGTTTCCTGAATGAAAGTTAATTTTATGTACAGAAAAACCAAAGTGTATATGAGTGAACGTGCGTGAGTGTGCAAACAATAAAGGTTTTGTGGACCCAGGGAATTCGGGATCCCGTCGGAGACCACACCAGGTGAGTGGACACTTGGTGGCGTGAGAGTGGCTTGCTCACGTTAACATTGATTAAGGTATAAAGGAGCAGTTAGTATAACAGCAGACCAAGAGGTCAGCGAAGTCAGAAAACCGCTGACAGAGTCACGCGAAGCTCTGAATACCGCGGCCTAAAAGGTCCGCGAGGTTTTGTGTAGAGAGTGCAGCCCAGGGGGTTGGCGTAGTACCCATATAGGCCCGTTCAGATACGCTCCGGCTGAGGTTTCGCAGCCTGAAAAACGATTCCATTGGTCGTACAGCGGATAAGTAACAGTTACCTATACGCTGTGCGATTGTACCGCACGTTCGTGAGTGCAATACTTAGCCCACCGCAATACCCTTTTACGAGTTGTGCGTAAAAATCGCGGGATCATTGGCGCTAAGTGTAGCACACGCAACGTGATTTGTGTAACAATTTTTTTTGTTTTAAGGGAGTTTCACTGGTCACTCAGGAAATCTCCAACGACCAATATTTTCTGGGAAAGGTAAGTCACTCCCACACACTCTCAGTAAATAAAGGTTACACAGGGGCCCTAGGTTGGGTACGTACCAGCGCTGACGACAGTGTTTAAGTGTATTGGCCAACGTGGGCGTGAGTGGGTGAGAGCGCTCGGAGGACTTTCACCATTGCCTTACCACTGAGTATTTTGTTTTTTTGTAGGAATTAGCTGAGAAGGCAATACCTGCAAAAGATGGGGGCTAGTTGCTCAAGTAAGGGACGATCAACCAGGGTTCAGGTTGATATTCCGCGGCCCAAGGGGTCGGCGAGGTACATAATGTGTGAGAAATATGGCTCACACGCAGAGGTTTTATGCAATGAATGGGAAAGTATGACTGCGGAAGATAGGGAACCATTCCCTAAGGTAGGCAGTTTTAATCCAGAAGTGTTGCAGAATTTAAGGATTAGGATATGTCTGTTAAAATCCCGAAAAGAAAGGATCAGACACGCAAACTGTTTACATTTATGGCAACAAGAGAGTGATATGCAAAGGGAACTAGCTCACGCAGCCGGTTCCAACCCTAGCAGGAAACTGATTGCAACTGCACCACCACCACCGTATATTACAGGGGAGCAAGTGGCTACAGACAATGGCATACTGATATATGATAAGAGTGAACTTGATAAATGTATTAATGCTAACCCGTGCAAGTTGTATCCCATCTTAAACTTCCCTCAGGACTGCGACCAAGAAGATGAGCCCAGCACGATATCGGCACTCTCTCTGGCAGCCACCATACAAGACACACAAGTGGGCACGGCCCAACCAGTAAGAACAGTAGCAAAGGCCCCTAGCGGAGGGACAGGTGAGGTCGTGTCCACAGGTAAGTACGGTACAGTACATTATGCAGAGGCAATTGCACCTCACATTGTAGAAGCAACCCAGAATGATGTAATTGAACTAAATCCTGTCAGGGTGATCGCAGTCCCCAATGGGAAGACTGACGCTCAGGGAATCACTCCCGTCAGGAACATTGCTATGCATTGTCCTTGGTCCCGGACAGAATTGAGGACAATTATGTCTGAATTTCCCGATCCCAGAAAGGATCTAGCCGCATGTCAGAGGTTTATTAGAGAACTAGGTAACGCCACCGAACCCACAAACAAAGATTGGCGGACAGTGCTACGGCCATGTTTACCCTCCAATATTGACCCTGTGAAATTCATTGCTGATTGTAAATTAGACGCAGAAGTACCTCTCACTGATGAATACACTCAGGAGAATGTACGACAGATCAATCTGCAGTTAGGAGTATATTTCCCTACTGTTGTGAAGTGGAATAAAATCTTTTCCATAAGACAAAAAGAAGGTGAAACTGCTTCTGAATATTTCCATCGAGCACTGCAGGAAATGGCTAGATACACTGGGGTCGAGGACATTAAGGAAAATGTACATCATAGAGAGGTAGCTGTGTCCGTATTAATGGATGGTTTAAAAGAAACGTTGAGAACAAGGGTACAAACCACTCAACCTAACTGGAGAGGTATTTCGGTGGCTGCATTAAGAGAGTCCGCTCTCGAGCACGATCGGAACATCATTAAGCACAGGGAGTCACAGGGGGATAAGCTGATGACCGTAAGTATCAAAGCCCTGACAACGAAGCCACATCAGCCAAAACCCCAGACCCCTGATGGTAAGTCGTATGTAGTGAAATGTTATAATTGCAAGAGGGAAGGACATTACTCAACGTATATCGACCCCCTAGACCAGAACATGACTCACAGCATAACACACGTAATTGGGATCAGGGACCGCATAGGAGGAATTATGAGCCACATGCAGGGGAAACAAGGAGGTATCCACCTAGGAGGGACTGGCAGACCTCTGAAAATTCTCAGCTACCCCCTCACATATTGTAGCTGCCAGCGTGCTGTGGGAGGGTCACAAAATACAATAGGGGTTAGGCCACACCTGTAGTTTGCAGCCAGTGAAGTTGATTGCTAGCCTTGGAAATGAACCCGAGGTTACAGTTGATGTAGCTGGTAGATCACTACCTTTCCTTGTAGATACAGGCGCGGCCAGGTCAATGTTAAATTCAACGGTAGGTATGAAAACAACGGGTAGAACAATTTCAGCAATGGGGGTAACAGGAGTAGTGCAACACTACCCTTTAAGTAAACCAGCGGAGATTACGATAGGGCCTTTGCACACCAAGCACTCCTTTTTGCTAGCTGCATCGGCTCTGACTAATCTACTTGGGAGAGATTTATTGTGTAAGATGAGGTGTGTCATATATTGTACTCCTGAGGGTGTCTTCTTAGATATACCCGAGAATCACGTTCAGGAAGTGCAGGATATGTTAGACACCCCACAAAGGTTGATGTCACACTCTGCTGTTATAGACAGGTGTCCATCCAAGGTAGAGGAAATGATCTCCCAGATACCGGAATCCCTCTGGACCAAAGATGGTCAAGACACTGGATTGATGGCAAATGTAGCTCCTGTAGTAGTGCAAGTAAAAGATGGTAGGATAGCTTCAAAAATCCCACAGTATCCTCTGAAGCCAGAGGTGGAATTAGGAGTGTACCCAGTCATAGAGCGCTTGCTACAACAGAGCATCCTAGTTAGGACGTCCAGCACTGCCAATAGTCCCATCTTCCCTGTGAAAAAGAGTGGGGGGAGGGGTTACAGGCTAGTGCAGGATCTAAGGGGGATAAACAAGATAGTTGAGAGCCAATTCCCCGTAGTGCCAAATCCAGCTGTCATCCTCATACAAATTCCCCCTACTGCGAAGTTTTTCACTGTCATTGACCTCTGTTCTGCTTTCTTTTCGGTCCCTCTGCACCCTGACAGACAATATTTGTTTGCATTTACATACAGGGGAGTACAGTACACCTGGACTCGCTTACCCCAAGGTTTCATTAACAGCCCAAGTATTTTCTCCCAGGCTTTGCATGACTGTTTACTGTCACGATCCGGGTATCTGGACGCCATTACTTACCCTTCAGATGCCTCCTAAGGCTGGCTCAGCGTTCCAGGACCGGATCCCGCTGTTCCTGAGTTTCCACATGCAGAATGTCAGAGTGGTGATTTCATCAGCCGCGGCCTCCGCTGTGCCCGCGTGGTTAAATGTGCGCTTGTCAGTCTGGCGTCTCCTGTCTCCTGTGGCCGGCGTCGCCATTACTGTTTCAATTCTCACATGGATTACAAACCAAACTTCCCTCCAAGTGTCTGCATGGGCGCAGCCATCTTGGATTTTGTCATCTGAGCATTTCCACCAATCTGCTGTCTGTATTGTTGATTTGCATAATTGCCTAGCCAACCCCTTCCTTGCTGCAGGTATAAGTAAGCTGTGCCTGAGCAAGGAAGGCGTCAGTGCTTTGGTTGTCTAACCTAGTTCCAGTTTGTCTCTCTCCTGTGGTTGTCTTCCAGGTTCCAGCTCCTGTCTCCAGACTTCTGCTATAGAGACCCGCACCAGCATTCCATCTGCGGTGTAGCCTGACTCTCCGATCCATTCTGGACTCACCTGTTTCCAGTTACAACAATCACCTGCTTCCAGCCCAGCTTCCAGCAGTGTACAGCTTCTCTTAAAGGGCCGGTGTCCTTTCTGCAGTTTACCACTCTCCACCGGTATTATTATTTCACCGCTCTCAAACTCCAAACTTCATCAATCACCTGCTTCCAGCCCAGCTTCCAGCAGTGTACAGCTTCTCTTAAAGGGCCGGTGTCCTTTCTGCAGTTCACCACTCTCCACCGGTATTATTATTTCACCGCTCTTAAACTCCAAACTTCATTATTATTTCATCGCTCTCAAGTTCGTTTATTATTTAACTGGTTCCAGCCAGTATCCACTCCGTACCAACAACAGTCTGGTTCCAGCCAGTATCCACAGCAGCCGTTTTATCTTCAGCAACCCAGCCTTTCCTGGAACACCAGCTGGTATGATCCTGGGTTCTCTCCATTGCTACAGTCAGGTCTGGTAAGGACTTTCCAACTAGAAGATTATAAGAACTGTCTCACTCTACCAGTGCCTGTGGCCCTTGCCACCCTGTAGTACCCAGGAATTGTATTTATCCTCTGTTGACTTTTATGTTTCCTTTACTGCTGCTGTGTTACGGAGTTTGTCATAATAAACATCATTGACTTTTATCCTGGTTGTCGTGGTCACGCCTTCGGGCAGTTATTCTACATGTTACTTACATGTCTAGGGGTCTGATACAACCTCCCAGGTTCCGTTACATCTCAGCCCCTACAACTGAGGCTGCCTCCCGTCAGCTCAGGCCCTCAGTTGTGACAGTAAGCACTGACCTAATGAATCCAGCCGGAGACCAGGATCAAGCGGCCAGGCCAATGCAAGAACTGGCAGCCCGACTTGAACATCAGGAGGCTGCACAGGGCCACATCATCCGCTGTCTCCAGGATCTCTCTACACGGCTGGATGGGATTCAAACGACCCTCCGTGGACCTGGCACGTCCGGTGCGTCCACTACAGTGACACCAGCTGTAACCCCACCCACCTTACCCATTTCCAGTCCACATCTTCATCTTCCAACGCCAGCAAAATTTGATGGATCTCCAAGGTTCTGCAGGGGATTTCTCAATCAATGTGAAATCCACTTTGAGCTTCTACCTGGCAATTTCTTCAGTGACCGTACCAAAATTGCCTATATCATCTCCCTTCTCAGTGGCTCAGCCCTTGACTGGGCATCACCTTTATGGGAGAAGTCTGATCCCCTGCTATCCTCCTATACTGACTTTGTAGCTACATTCAGGCGCATCTTCGACGAGCCAGGCCGGATAACATCTGCTTCATCTGAGATTCTCCGTTTACGCCAGGGAACACGTACTGTGGGACAGTATCTTATACAGTTTAAAATCCTGGCATCCGAACTGGCATGGAACGACGAGGCCCTGTATGCTGCATTCTGGCATGGCTTATCAGAACGCATCAAGGATGAGTTAGCTACTAGAGACTTGCCCTCTAAGTTGGATGAGCTAATTTCTCTTTGCACGAAGGTTGATCTACGTTTCAGAGAGAGAGCAACTGAGCGAGGAAGATCATCTACTCCTAAATCTTCTGCTCCTCCTCCTCGTCAACCATCTCCATCCAAGGATGAGCCTATGCAAATTAGTCGTTCTCGTCTATCTCCCGCTGAGCGCCGAAGACGTCTCTCTGAGTCTCTCTGTCTCTACTGTGCAGCTCCGTCGCACACTATCAATGCCTGTCCCAAACGTCCGGGAAATTCCAGATCCTAGCTCGCCAAGGAGAGGGCCGGCTAGGAGTAATGATCTCCTCTTCATCTCCTCATGACTGTAACCTCCCAGTGTCGCTCCAAATTGCTCAACGTTACAGGAACGTCATTGCCCTCCTTGATTCCGGAGCAGCTGGGAATTTCATAACCGAAGCTTATGTTAAACGGTGGTCCCTACCCACCGAGAGACTGTCCTCGTCCATCTCTTTGACTGCCGTGGATGGCAGCAAGATTTTTGACGCAGTCATTTCCTTAAGGACTCTTCCAGTTCGTCTGAGAGTGGGAGTTCTTCATTCTGAGTATATTTCTTTTTTAGTGATTCCAAGAGCCACACATCCAGTGGTTTTAGGCCTTCCATGGCTCCGTCTCCACAACCCATCAATTGACTGGACGACTACGCAAATACTGGCATGGGGTCCCTCCTGTGCTGAGACTTGTTTAGCCAAAGTTCTTCCTGTTTGTTCTTCCTTCCCCAGGTCATCTGATGTTCCGCCTCCTCCATATCAAGACTTCACGGACGTGTTCAGTAAAGCCTCTGCTGATATCCTTCCTCCTCATAGAGAATGGGACTGCCCAATCGACCTCATTCCAGGGAAGGTTCCACCGCGAGGCCGAACTTATCCGTTGTCTCTGCCTGAGACACACTCCATGGAAGAGTACATCAAAGAGAACCTGGCGAAGGGTTTCATCCGACCATCTTCTTCTCCAGCCGGCGCAGGCTTCTTCTTCGTTAAGAAGAAAGACGGTGGTCTGCGTCCGTGCATCGACTACAGAGGTCTGAACGACATTACCGTCAAGAACCGATACCCTTTACCCCTGATTACCGAGCTCTTTGATAGAGTTAGTGGTGCAACTATTTTCACAAAGCTGGACTTGAGAGGTGCCTACAATCTCATCCGAATCCGTGAGGGTGACTAGTGGAAGACCGCCTTTAACACCCGTGATGGACATTATGAGTACCTCGTCATGCCCTTCGGATTGAGCAATGCTCCAGCAGTCTTCCAGCACTTCGTGAATGAGATTTTCAGGGACATCTTGTACCGCCATGTCGTGGTTTATCTAGACGACATCCTCATCTTTGCTAATAATCTCGAAGATCATCGTTTCTGGGTAAAAGAGGTTCTTTCCCGTCTCCGTGTCAATCACCTCTATTGTAAATTGGAGAAGTGTGTGTTTGAAGTTAAAACCATTCCGTTTCTAGGTTACATTGTGTCCGGTTCCGGACTAGAGATGGATCCTGAGAAACTCCAAGCAATCCAGAATTGGCCTATACCCTTAAGCCTCAAAGGGGTCCAGAGGTTCTTAGGGTTCGCCAATTATTATAGAAAATTTATACGAGACTTTTCCACCATTGTGGCGCCTATCACTGCATTAACCAAGAAAGGTGCTAATCCGTCCAAGTGGTCCGAGGAAGCTACACAGGCCTTTCACCTTCTGAAGCAACGGTTCATCTCTGCACCAGTTCTGAAACAGCCCGACACCGACTCTCCTTTTATCTTAGAGGTAGATGCCTCCTCCGTTGGAGTAGGAGCAGTGTTATCCCAGAGGGCCAAAGATGGACATCTACATCCTTGCAGTTTCTTCTCCCGGAAGTTCTCCCCAGCTGAGCGCAACTATGCCATTGGCGATCAGGAGTTGCTAGCCATCAAGCTCGCTATGGAGGAGTGGAGATACCTGTTGGAGGGAGCTTCCCACTCAATCACCATTCTTACCGACCACAAAAATCTTTTATATCTCAAAGGCGCACAATGTCTGAATCCTCGTCAGGCCAGATAGGCACTTTTCTTCTCTAGGTTTGACTTTAAACTCCAGTTCTGTCCGGGTTCTCAGAATCGTAAGGCCGATGCCCTTTCCCGCTCATGGGAGCAAGAAAATGAGTCCGAGTCTGCAGACAAGCATCCTATTATTAATCCGTTGGCATTCTCCACGGTAGGGATGGACTCTACGCCTCCACCAGGGAAAAGTTTTGTTAAGCCAGTTCTAAGGAAGAAGCTCATGCATTGGGCCCATGCTTCCCGTTTTGCTGGACATACAGGCATTCAGAAAACCCTTGAATTTATTTCTAGGTCCTACTGGTGGCCAACTCTGAAGAAGGACGTTATGGAATTTATTGCCTCCTGCCCAAAGTGTGCCCAACACAAAGTCTCCCGCCAGTCGCCTGCGGGGCAACTGGTTCCATTATCTGTTCCCCGTCGACCTTGGACCCATTTGTCGATGGACTTTGTTTCCGATCTACCTATCTGCAACAAGTTTAATACCATCTGGGTGGTAGTTGACCGGTTCACCAAGATGGCACATTTCATCCCTCTCACCGGTCTTCCGTCAGCTTCCAAGTTGGCTCAAGTGTTTATACAAGAGATCTTCCGACTTCACGGTCTTCCTGAAGAGATCATCTCGGATCGTGGAGTACAATTTGTAGCCAAATTTTGGCGAAGTTTGTGTCAAGCCCTCCAAGTCAAGTTAAAGTTTTCCACGGCTTACCATCCTCAGACCAATGGTCAAACCGAGAGGGTGAATCAGGACTTGGAGGCCTTCCTCCGTATATATGTGTCTTCCTCTCAAGATGACTGGGTTCAACTCCTTCCTTGGGCCGAGTTCAGCCACAACAATCAATACCATTCCTCATCTTCTTCTACACCATTCTTCATTAATTATGGATTCCACCCTAAAGTCCCAGAATTCCAACCGCTTCCCGCAACTTCTGTTCCAGCAGTGGATGTCACCTTGCGTCAGTTTTCAAATAACTGGAGGAACGTCCGCGCAGCCCTGCTTAAAGCCTCATTCAGGTATAAGAAGTTTGCCGATAGAAAGCGTAGAGCGGTTCCTGCTCTCAAGGTGGGTGATCGTGTGTGGCTGTCCACGAAGAATTTGAGGTTGAGAGTTCCCAGCATGAAATTTGCACCTCGCTACATCGGACCCTTCAAGATTGAACAAGTCAATAATCCTGTTGCCTACAGGTTACAGTTACCATCCTTCTTGAAAATACCCAGGACATTTCATGTTTCTTTGTTGAAACCGCTGATCCTGAATCGGTTTCATTCCGCACTTCCTCCAGCTCCCAAAGTTCAGACTCAACGGGGAGTCGAGTACGAGGTGGCCAAGATTTTGGACTCACGTTTCCGTTACGGTCAGTTACAATACCTCATTGACTGGAAGGGCTATGGTCCTGAAGAACGCTCTTGGACCAATGCCTCAGACGTCCATGCTCCTGCCTTGGTCCGAAATTTCCATGCAAAGTTTCCTTTAAAGCCTAAGAAGTGTCCTGGGGCTTCTCCTAAAGGGGGGGGTGCTGTCACGATCCGGGTATCTGGACGCCATTACTTACCCTTCAGATGCCTCCTAAGGCTGGCTCAGCGTTCCAGGACTGGATCCCGCTGTTCCTGAGTTTCCACATGCAGAATGTCAGAGTGGTGATTTCATCAGCCGCGGCCTCCGCTGTGCCCGCGTGGTTAAATGTGCGCTTGTCAGTCTGGCGTCTCCTGTCTCCTGTGGCCGGCGTCGCCATTACTGTTTCAATTCTCACATGGATTACAAACCAAACTTCCCTCCAAGTGTCTGCATGGGCGCAGCCATCTTGGATTTTGTCATCTGAGCATTTCCACCAATCTGCTGTCTGTATTGTTGATTTGCATAATTGCCTAGCCAACCCCTTCCTTGCTGCAGGTATAAGTAAGCTGTGCCTGAGCAAGGAAGGCGTCAGTGCTTTGGTTGTCTAACCTAGTTCCAGTTTGTCTCTCTCCTGTGGTTGTCTTCCAGGTTCCAGCTCCTGTCTCCAGACTTCTGCTATAGAGACCCGCACAAGCATTCCATCTGCGGTGTAGCCTGACTCTCCGATCCATTCTGGACTCACCTGTTTCCAGTTACAACAATCACCTGCTTCCAGCCCAGCTTCCAGCAGTGTACAGCTTCTCTTAAAGGGCCGGTGTCCTTTCTGCAGTTTACCACTCTCCACCGGTATTATTATTTCACCGCTCTCAAACTCCAAACTTCATCAATCACCTGCTTCCAGCCCAGCTTCCAGCAGTGTACAGCTTCTCTTAAAGGGCCGGTGTCCTTTCTGCAGTTTACCACTCTCCACCGGTATTATTATTTCACCGCTCTTAAACTCCAAACTTCATTATTATTTCATCGCTCTCAAGTTCGTTTATTATTTAACTGGTTCCAGCCAGTATCCACTCCGTACCAACAACAGTCTGGTTCCAGCCAGTATCCACAGCAGCCGTTTTATCTTCAGCAACCCAGCCTTTCCTGGAACACCAGCTGGTACGATCCTGGGTTCTCTCCATTGCTACAGTCAGGTCTGGTAAGGACTTTCCAACTAGAAGATTATAAGAACTGTCTCACTCTACCAGTGCCTGTGGCCCTTGCCACCCTGTAGTACCCAGGAATTGTATTTATCCTCTGTTGACTTTTATGTTTCTTTTACTGCTGCTGTGTTACGGAGTTTGTCATAATAAACATCATTGACTTTTATCCTGGTTGTCGTGGTCACGCCTTCGGGCAGTTATTCTACATGTTACTTACATGTCTAGGGGTCTGATACAACCTCCCAGGTTCCGTTACATCTCAGCCCCTACAACTGAGGCTGCCTCCCGTCAGCTCAGGCCCTCAGTTGTGACATTTACAATCCTTTCAACCTGAGAGCGGATCAGTATTAATACAGTATGTAGATGACTTACTGCTGTGTTCAGATTCACTCGAAGCATCCTTGAAAGACACGAAACAGCTTCTGTTTCACCTTTCTAATACGGGACACAAGGTTTCAAAGGATAAGTTACAGTTGTGCCAGACCAAGGTGAAATATTTGGGACATTGCGTTACACAAGGACTGAGACACCTCACCGCTGATAGAATACAGGCGATTCGCGACATGACTCTGCCACAAACCCAGCAGCAGATCCGCACTTTCCTTGGAATGTGTGGGTACTGCCGAAACTGGATCTCAGAGTTCTCCATACTGGCTTTACCTTTACAGGATATGGTCTCCTCGAACAAACCAGATCGGATTTCTCACACAGATGAGTCCGAACTGGCATTTGAGAGACTTAAACAATGCCTATCACAGGCACCTGCATTAGGCATGCCAGATTATGGGAAATCTTTTGAGTTGTACGGTACGGAAAGTGCTGGGTGTGCGGCAGGTGTCCTAACCCAGAGACATGGTGATGCTAGCAGGCCGGTAGCTTACTACAGTGCACAGTTGGACACCGTAGCACGGTCTCTCCCCACATGCTTGCGAAGTGTTGCAGCGATAGCTTTGCTAGTGAGTAAAAGTGAAGATGTAGTGTTGGGACACAACCTGACCATCCATACACCTCATGCAGTATCAGCCTTACTGAATTCTGCCCAAACCAGACATGTCTCATCAGCACGGTTTACAAGGTGGGAATTAGCACTAATGGCCCCTGTAAACATCACCATAAAGAGATGCAGCGCACTAAATCCTGCAACGTATCTCCCAGGTGTGCCTGGACAGGCACAAAGGGTGGGGGATGAGAGTGATGGTAAAGGAGTATTTAGTACAGACACTGACACACATGATTGTATGGAATATCTGAACCAAACGTTCACTGCAAGACCCGACATTAGTGACAACCCACTGGAAGGCGTAGATTTTACTTTTTACACTGACGGTAGTTGCCACAGACAGATGGACTCGGGAGACTTGTGTACTGGATACGCAGTCGTAGATGACAGAGGTACCATAGAAGCTGAACCCCTGGGCCCACCGCACTCAACACAAGTTGCTGAGCTGGTCGCCCTAACCAGAGCGTGTGAATTGGCTAAGGGTAAGTCAGCCAATATATATACAGATTCTAGGTATGCCTTTGGAGTAGTGCATGATTTCGGGGCCCTATGGCGCCTCAGAAATTTCATGATGGCAGCTGGCACACCTGTAGCGCATGCATCCCATATAAAAAGGCTTCTAACAGCGATACAGGAACCTGACAGAGTGGCTGTTATCAAGTGCAAAGCCCACAGTTACAGTCAAGACCCAGTGTCACTTGGTAACAGCCGGGCAGACGAAGCTGCTAAATCAGCAGCCAGTACCCCCATACAGACAGATATCACACAACTGATGGTATTCAATACCGTCAACACACAAAAATTAAGTGAAATGCTAAATTTGTGTTCTCCACAGGAAAAGGCAGTCTGGAGGTCAAAAGGATATGGCCAGGAGTCCTCAGGACTCTGGACAGATGGACAGGGTAAGCCAGTAGCCCCCAGAGCATATCTTCCAAGCTTAGCTGAGGTGGCACACGGTCTGACTCATCTGGGCAAAGAGGGTATGTGTAAGCTGGTGAGAGCCTACTGGTGTGCGCCAGGATTCTCTTCTCATGCGGGTAAGAGAGCAATGACATGTCTTATCTGCTTGAGGAAGAATATTGGAAAGTCAATACCAACAGAACCATCCCATATCCCGCCAACAGACGGCCCTTTTCAGGTAATACAAATTGATTTCATACAGTTGCAACCCTGCAGAAATTTAAAGTATGTGTTAGTTTGTATTGACGTGTTTTCAAATTGGGTAGAAGCGTTCCCCGCTGCCACAAATACTGCTACGTTCACTGCAAAGAAAATTGTGCAGGAATTTGTGTGCAGATATGGTATCTCTAGGATAATTGAAAGTGATAGGGGTACCCATTTTACAGGTGAAGTCTTTCAGGTTATGTGCAAACTAATGGGAATTAATAGTAAGCTGCATACTCCGTACCGCCCACAGGCGAGTGCGAAAGTGGAAAGAGTAAACAGCACTATTAAGAACAAGCTGAGCAAAGTGATGTCTGAAACTGGATTGTTATGGCCAGAAGCTTTGCCACTTGTATTGTACAGCATCAGAACCACTCCCAGGTCCCCCCTTAACCTATCACCCTTTGAGATTCTTTTTGGTCGACAACCCCATGTAATGATTGACCCCCAGGATGATTTGAAATGCAATAATGAGGTGACTGTAAAATATATGGTTAAGATGAGTCAGCAGTTGAGGAATCAAAACAGCAATCTAAAGCTGGTGATTCCTGACCTACCAAACAGTAATTGTCATAACATTGAACCTGGGGATTATGTAATGATTCGAAATTTTCTACGCTCAGGTTGCCTTATTGACCGGTGGGAAGGACCGTACCAAGTCTTACTGACCAGCACGACAGCATTAAAGGTTGCCGAGAGAGAGACTTGAGTCCACTCATCCCACTGTAAGAAGGTCGCTGACCCAGAGAAAGCCTGTGACAAAGAGCAGAGTGTAGAGGAAATCGTATCACTGGAGTGCCTGTTCCGGGAAAGTTGAGAGGCAGGACTGTTGTCACGGCACCTGAGCACAGAGAACTACAAGACCAGAGGCGGTTATCGCACCAAATTTCTTTTTACTTTTTATTATTTTCTCCATCTCCCATTACCCTCCTCCCCCCCCCCCTTCTTTGCTTCTTTTTCTCTCCCCTTAGCAAGATGGACTTACCCCAAGAGACTGCATTCCAGGTTTTCCTGTTGACCCTGTTGTTGACCAGAGCAGTCTATTTCGGTGAGAGTACCAGAGAGGTCGAGAAAGGATCTGGAATGGGTTCTGATGGCAAGGACGGATTTGTAGAATTCCAAGAGCAACACATCCATCGAGCAAAGGCGAGTATCAGAAAACGATTTGGTAGTCAAAAAACTGGGAGGCACTGTGAAGGGTTATTGGCTGAGGAAAATTGTATTTGTAGAAACTGTGAAAACATAGTTGAGGACGGGTGCATCCAGAGATGTCAGTCCAGCCTTAATATCAACATGGACCATCATCCATTGAGTGATTATCACTCATTAGTGGGTAAGGTTTTAAACCAAACAGAATGCTGGGTGTGCTCACAAGTACCTCAAGGTCAGAGCAAGTCAGGACTAGTACCGTATCCATTAACAATAGATGAGGTACTTGAATTAAGGGGTGGGAGACCGGTGGACAAGAAATTTAATATTACTAGGCCCCCTAGTTTGAAGCTCCACCAATATCATGTGGATAGATCCTTAGTATGTTTCAACATTTCCAATTCCCGAAAGCCGGGAAATTGGGAAGTGACATGGAATAACCAAACCATGGCATTATCACTGACCTGGTTTGGGAGTGTTGTGGACTCGGGGCTTCTTCCGATGACCGGGAAGAGGAACCGCCACTGGGTCGTAGTAGAGATGGCCGGATGTAGGTCTTCCTCATGCAGGACTAAGACGGCAGGCGGGAGGCCCAGAGGAATTCTTGAAGGTCTCCTGTAAGACAAGACTTGTAGAAATACTGAAGGCTGGGGTACTGAGATATTGGAGACACTGTGGTATTGGAGGCACTGAGGTGCTGGGAGTACAGGAAGTGCAGGGAGGCCCTTGGAGGCACGGAGGTGCTTGGAGGCACGGAGGTGCTTGGAGGCACAGAGGTGCTTGGAGGCACGAGGTGCTTGGAGGCACGAGGTACTTGTAGGCACGGAGATAATTGGAGGCACGGAGATAATTGGAGGCACGGAGGTAATTGGAGGCACGGGGATAATTGGAGGCACGGAGGTGCTTGGAGGCTCAGGATGCTTGGAGGCACAGGATGCTTGGAGGCACAGGATGCTTGGAAGCACAGGATGCTTGGAGGCACAGGATGCTTGGAAGCACAGGATGCTTGCAGGGACGAGGGAGCTCTGGAATCACAGCTTCCGCAGGAGAAACGAAGATACTCAGGCACCGGATCTCTGCCTGGTATCTGATTTTAAATTCCCCGCCCTAGCCTGATTGGCGGAGCAGGCAGGTGACGTCAGACCTGCTCCGCCTCCTTTCCCTCGCTTGTGATGGCGGCGTCCTTGCTTCCGGGAAGCCGCCGGAGAGCAGCGCCGACCCGCCGCTGAAGCCGGAGACCGTCAGGGGAAGAGAGGCGCCGGGCAGACCAGGCCACCCGCAGGGACAAGCGCGGTCGCCGCTGCCCGAGGTTCGTGACAGTACCCCCTCCTCCAGGAGTGGCCCCTGGACACTTCCCGGGCTTAGTCGGATGTCTGGAGTGGAAGATCCGAATCAGACGAGGAGCCGTTACTTCAGTAGCCCCAATCCAACTTCTCTCCTCAGGACCATAACCCTTCCAGTCCACCAAGTACTGTAATTTTTTATGAAGATAACGAAAGTCAAGAATAGCTTTGATTTCAAACTCCGCTCCAGCTTCTGCCACTACGGACGTTGGCCTAGGGAGTGCTGAGTGGAACCGATTCAGAATGAGGGGACGGAGTAGAGAAACATGAAAGGCGTTAGGTATTCGAAGATGGGCAGGCAAACCCAGTTTACAGACCACGGGATTTAAGACTTGTAGCACAGGGTAAGGACCGATGAACCTTGGAGCGAATTTCATGGTGGGCACCTTCAACCGGAGATTCCGTGTGGACAGCCATACCCTGTCCCCAACTTTATATTGAGGTGCGGCTTGCCGTTTCTTATCTGCGAAGAACTTGTACCGAACAGAAACCTGCTTAAGATTAGCATGAACCTTTCTCCAAATTTGTCCAAAGTGTCGTAGAGTGGACACTACAGCAGGAACCTCTATTATCGGAAGGCTTGGAAATTCCGGAACACGGGGATGGAACCCGTAGTTGACGAAAAATGGTGATTCCCCAGTGGAAGAATGAAACAAATGGTTATGGGCAAACTCCGCCCAAGGCAACAACTCCACCCAGTTGTCCTGTGAAGGAAAGAGATACAAACGAAGAAAAGTCTCTAGATCTTGATTGACTCGTTCCGTTTGCCCATTAGTTTGGGGATGATAAGCAGACGAAAACTTAAGTTTAATGTGTAGAGTTGAACAAAGGGCTTTCCAAAACCTGGCGGTGAACTGTACTCCACGGTCAGAAACAATCTCTTGTGGCAACCCATGCAAACGAAAATGTTCTCGGATAAACAATAGAGCCAGTTTCGGTGCTGTCGGGAGACCAGTCAAGGGCACAAAGTGTGCCATCTTCGAAAAACGGTCAACGATAACCCAAACGGTGTTGCAACCCTTGGAACAGGGCAAGTCAGTGATGAAGTCCATGGAAATGTGAGTCCAGGGTCTCACAGGGATAGGCAGAGGACGAAGTAACCCTGCAGGAGGCAGACGAGGAGATTTATGTTGTGTACATTGGGGACACGAATTAACGCAATCTTGTACATCCTTCCTCATGGTGTTCCACCAGTAAGACCTTTGCAGAAACTTGTACATCTTCTGAGCGCCGGGATGACCGGAAAACTTGGAGTTATGGGCCCACAGTAGTATTCCTGGGCGGAATCTAGCTGGCACGGACATTCTTCCAGGAGGAGGAGCTGGAGTAGTTAAAGCAGCAGAGACAGAAACTGGATTCAGAATTAAACCCCGCTCCGGAGGTTCATCCTCGTCTGTGGGAACTTGTGAACGAGAAAGCGCATCTGCTTTAATATTGAGAGTCCCGGCCCGGTACTTGATAATGAACGAGAATCGGGAAAAGAAAAGTGCCCATCTCGCCTGGCGAGGATTCAAGCATTGTGCGGATTTGATGTACAGCAAATTCTTGTGATCCGTGTAGATGGTAAACACATGTTTAGCCCCTTCAAGAAGATATCTCCATTCTTCCAAGGCAGATTTGATTGCCAAGAGTTCCTGGTCTCCAATAGTGTAATTTCGTTCGGCTGGAGAGAATTTACGAGAATGGAAGCCACACGGATGTAATTTTTTATCAGAGGAATACTGGGAGAGAACAGCCCCAACCCCGACTGAAGATGCATCAACTTCTAAGAAGAAGGGTTCCTCGAAATTTGGTTGTTGGAGAACTGGAGCCGTCATGAAAGCTAACTTTAAGCGAGAAAAAGCTACAATGGCTTCCGGAGGCCACAAACTAGGATTAGAACCCTTCCTCGTCAGGGCAGTAATGGGCGCAACAATGGTGGAGAAACCCTTAATGAATTTCCTGTAGTAGTTCGCAAAGCCCAGGAACCTTTGTATTGCTTTCAGGGAAAGAGGCTGAGTCCAGTCACGAATGGCCGACAACTTTTCCGGATCCATGCGAAGCTCCGTCCCCGAGATGACATAACCGAGGAACGGAATAGATGTTACTTCAAAGGTACATTTGTAAAGCTTGGCGTAGAGATGATTCTCTCGTAAACGGTGTAGCACCTCTTTGACTTGAGTCCTGTGTTCGACAAGATTCTTGGAAAAAATCAGTATGTCGTCCAGATATACCACAACGCTCTGATACAGCATATCACGAAAGATTTCGTTGACGAACCCCTGGAAAACCGCGGGAGCATTACTAAGACCAAACGGCATCACCAAGTATTCGTAATGCCCATCTCGGGTATTAAAGGCAGTCTTCCATTCATCCCCCTCTCGGATGCGTATAAGATTGTAAGCTCCTCTCAAGTCGAGTTTTGAAAAAATGCGGGCACCACGAACCCTATCAAATAACTCTGTGATTAGTGGCAAGGGGTATTTATTCTTAATAGTAATGTCGTTTAGGCCGCGGTAGTCGATGCATGGTCTCAACCCCCCGTCCTTTTTCTTCACGAAAAAGAAGCCTGCACCGGCAGGGGAGGAAGAGGGGCGAATGAATCCCTTGAGCATATTGGACTTAATATACTCCGACATGGCTTGAGTCTCGGGAAGAGACAGAGGATATGTGCGACCACGAGGTGGCGTCTTCCCTGGGACAAGGTCAATAGGGCAGTCCCAAGGCCTGTGAGGTGGTAACAGGTCAGCAGCTTGTTCCGAAAATACGTCCTTGCACCCTTGATATGCCTCCGGAATGTGCTCTTCATCCGTTTTGGAGGTAACACGGAGCGGACAAACAGGAGTAAGACAATTAGTGTGACAAAAGGGACTCCAGGACAGAATTTGTGACGACTTCCAGTCGATGTGGGGATTATGACTTTTCAGCCAAGGCATTCCAAGAACCAGATCATGAGGCATTTCTGGGATTACCAAGAGTTCCAAATCTTCCTGATGTAGAGCCCCGACCTGCAGCTTAACTGGCCCCGTGCGCCACATTATAAGACCTTTGGAAATTCTAGTCCCGTTGATAGCCGTCAGTGAAATTGGCCGCTCGATAGGCCGTAACTTTAAACCCAAACTTTGGGCACAGAAAGAAGAAACGAAGTTCCCTGCAGCTCCGGAATCCAATAGGGCTTCACAAGACCTGGAGACAGAATTGGAGACTAGAGTTACTGGAAGCAAGCAGTCCGAAGTTGGAGAAGCTTTTGTCGTAACTCCCAGCTTGACTCCTCCGGAACAAGCTAGGCCTGCCCGTTTCCCGGACGGGCTTTACAAGATTTAAGAAAATGATCTGCAGCTCCACAGTAAAGGCAGAGTTTACCCTCACGACGACGCTGTCGTTCTTCCGGAGACAGTCGGGAGCGGTTAATTTGCATGGGCTCATCTGAGCTGGGTGAGGCCACCGGCCTAGGAGTAGGATTCCGGAACCTGGAACGATCCGAACGGCTGCGTTCTCTTCCACGCTCCTGCATCCGAAGATCCACCTTGACGCAAAGGGAAATCAAATCTTCTAATGGATCCGGCAGATCTCTAGTAACCAGCTCATCTTTCAGCCGGTCGGAAAGACCGTTCCAGAAGGCAGCTCTCAGGGCGTCATTATTCCAGCGTAGTTCGGAAGCAATGGTCTGGAAATGAACAACGTACTGGCCCACGGAACGGGCGCCCTGCCGAACACGGAGCAAATCGGAAGAAGCAGTGGTCATTCTGCCGGGCTCGTCGAAAATCCTTCGAAAGGACGAGATGAAGTTGGTGTAGTTGGAAACCATGGGATCAGATCGTTCCCATAATGGAGACACCCAATCCAAAGCAGAACCTTCCAACAGAGAAATAATATATGCTACCTTGGACCGGTCTGTAGGAAAGTTGTGTGCAAGTAGCTCGAAATGTACCTCGCATTGGTTCAAGAAACCACGACAATTTTTGGGATTCCCATTATAGCGGGACGGAGTAGGCAACTGAAGGCGTGGAGTGACACCGGCCGATGGTTGAACATTGCTGGCAACGGCAACTGGTGCGACTACTGGAACAGGTGCCGGAATTACTGAGGCCAGAGACGCCTGAATCTGATCCAGACGCCCGGACAACTGCTGGAGGTACTGCATCACCTGGCCTTGCGCTGCTTCCTGACTTTGCACTCGAGAAGCCAGGTTCTGAATGGCACTCGAGTCCGTGTTCCGATTCCCCGAGTCCATGTGGCCTGAGTATACTATCACTGACCTGGTTTGGGAGTGTTGTGGACTCGGGGCTTCTTCCGATGACTGGGAAGAGGAACCGCCACTGGGTCGTAGTAGAGATGGTCGGATGTAGGTCTTCCTCATGCAGGACTAAGACGGCAGGCGGGAGGCCCAGAGGAATTCTTGAAGGTCTCCTGTAAGACAAGACTTGTAGAAATACTGAAGGCTGGGGTACTGAGATATTGGAGACACTGTGGTATTGGAGGCACTGAGGTGCTGGGAGTACAGGAAGTGCAGGGAGGCCCTTGGAGGCACGGAGGTGCTTGGAGGCACGGAGGTGCTTGGGGGCACGGAGGTGTTTGGAGACACCGAGGTGTTTGGAGGGATGAGGTGCTTGGAGGCACGAGGTGCTTGGAGACACGGAGGTAACTGGAGGCACGGAGGTGCTTGGAGGCACGGAGGTGCTTGGAGGCACAGAGGTGCTTGGAGGCACGGAGGTGCTTGGAGGCACGGAGGTGTTTGGAGACACCGAGGTGTTTGGAGGGATGAGGTGCTTGGAGGCACGAGGTGCTTGGAGACACGGAGGTAACTGGAGGCACGGAGGTGCTTGGAGGCACAGAGGTGCTTGGAGGCACAGAGGTGCTTGGAGGCACAGAGGTGCTTGGAGGCACGAGGTGCTTGGAGGCACGAGGTACTTGTAGGCACGGAGATAATTGGAGGCACGGAGATAATTGGAGGCACGGAGGTAATTGGAGGCACGGAGATAATTGGAGGCACGGAGGTGCTTGGAGGCTCAGGATGCTTGGAGGCACAGGATGCTTGGAGGCACAGGATGCTTGGAGGCACAGGATGCTTGGAAGCACAGGATGCTTGGAGGCACAGGATGCTTGGAAGCACAGGATGCTTGCAGGGACGAGGGAGCTCTGGAATCACAGCTTCCGCAGGAGAAACGAAGATACTCAGGCACCGGATCTCTGCCTGGTATCTGATTTTAAATTCCCCGCCCTAGCCTGATTGGCGGAGCAGGCAGGTGACGTCAGACCTGCTCCGCCTCCTTGCCCTCGCTTGTGATGGCGGCATCCTTGCTTCCGGGAAGCCGCCGGAGAGCAGCGCCGACCCGCCGCTGAAGCCGGAGACCGTCAGGGGAAGAGAGGCGCCGGGCAGACCAGGCCACCCGCAGGGACAAGCGCGGTCGCCGCTGCCCGAGGTTCGTGACAGGCATTTTCACACAGAGCTGACAGAATGCCCGTAGACACTGAACTTATACACCAAATAGCCGACGGTGGAAGGTATTTTCGGTACAGGTTTACTCGAGGAAGTAGGACCATGCGGGTTGGAGAAGTATCACCAGGATACTGTGCGCATATCATACAGCCTGATACGTGTACTGAACAGATGAGAGAGTTAGGGATAGGATTTTTCACTTGGAAGGTTTGCAATATGGTAATGTCATATTCTGTCCCATATGTTCTCCCCGATGATGCATATTTCATATGCGGGAGGAAGGCGTATAAGTGGCTTGCCCCAAACTCAGAGGGATTGTGTTACATTGGAAGAGTGTTGCCAGAAGTTATGACCATAACCCATAATAAGATGAAAGATGTTCACCGCCATGCTCAAGCTCCTTACACTCACACTCACTATGAACACATCGTTAAGAGACACCTTATAGATAGGACAGAGCACGCAGCCTCTGATTTGATCCACGAATCCACCGGGATTCAATTCCTTCTCGCGTTAGACATCACCCGTACCGCCAGAGGAATTATAAATTATAGGTATATTCGTGCGCTAGCGAACCTGATAGATAATATCACCGAGATGTATGATGACACCTTCAGGTATACAGGGAGGGAGTTGCAAGCTTACAAAACGGAACTGATCCAGCACAGGATGGTTCTCATTTATATCACAGCGGTGACAGGCGGGTACTGTGTCACCTTGGCAACTCAGTATGGTGTGAAGTGCTGCACGTACATCACAAACAGCACTGATGACCCTACCGAGGTCATAGATCAAAAGATGGACGATATCTTGCAATTGAAGTGGGAGTTTCGAAGGAGACACAACCTTACCCTTACTGCTGTGAGTAATGAACTGACCGTCTGGGTCTCATGGTTGAACCCACGCAATTGGTTCTCAGGTTTAGGAGAATGGGCTCAAAATGTTATCGTGAGTGTAGGAAAGTTTCTCCTTTGTATCCTGGGAGTTGTCATAATGATTGGTTTGATATTTAGGTGTGTTCGAGTTTTAACGCGGCGCAAGCGCAGTACCAAAGTGATGAGTTTGAGGAGAGGGGGCATTGTTACACAAACTGATTTAATTTATGACCCATCAGTCGAGACAATGTTGTGATAAGACATGATTCCACGGTCCGTTTCTTTCACCCGTTTCTCCTTTGTTTTCCCTAAAGCAAAAATACATCCATTCGGAAAAGACTTTGATGAACAATACATCCATCCAGAAAAGACTTTGATTAACACTTTCAGCAAAGATACACCCATCCGGACAAGACTTCGACCAACACCCAAGAACGATTGCACAAATGTTATGTGAATGTACTTGTGATACGTGTCTAATCTTCATCTCTACAACCTTCAGGTAGTGTCACACATAGTCTATAGGTAATACCCATATATTAGCATTCACATATGTCCCCCCCCCGTCCATGTATCATCAACTAAATGTGCACCCCATTTGTTGGAACAAGAAGCCGAAACGAGCTCGGTAGTGTTTGTTGGCCCACTTACAGACCCTTAATATGGGATGAGAAGGATTTAATGTATACTTCGCAATACCTCGAAGCTTATCTAGAACATATACGGCACGATGATACAGGCCCCTCAGACATGGATTTCATACATACATGCTTTTACTATCCCACTAGGTCATCCATTTCCCGCCTACACCTCTCCTCCTACCATCCAATTATTTTATAGATATTGTAATGTATATTTTTCTGTTTAATGTTTAGATAGTGGCAGTTATTGATGACTGCCAAAGGGTGGACTGTCAAAGTCGAAAAATATTGTAATGCATATGCCTTGTACTAACCCCATGCACATGCCCGCTGCTCGTGCAGTCAGTCCTCCGTGCGTGCACATATCCGCAATTTGCGTAGGATCGCTCCGGCTATCATGCGCGTGATATGGGTATTTACGGCGGAGTTTGTGAGCGCGTAGCGGGTTATTAGAACATTGCATATTTAACCCAAATAGTGCATTTTGTACCCATAGTTCCCTTTCACCATGTCAGCGAGTATTAATAGTTTAAACAGTTCCTGGACTAAGAGATTCGCCTTTGCATGATAGGAAGGGTCAGATAAAGGTTGGAAGGTGATGTCTAGTATCCAGCTGTAGGGTATTTTGAGGGTAACATTCCGGTGTTAGTTAGAGAAAGATCGCATGTTCCTGCGTATAGTTATGTGCAAAAGTAGAATATGAACATTAACTGTAATTACTGTATATTATGTATGCGGCGGGAATCCAGAGGATACCACCCACAAGAGAAGTTGGAGAGAGACATCGCCCACCCTTTCAAATCCACCTATGACCTCTTCTGTAATGTAAAGACACATCTCTGTGTCCAATGGACAATGAGATTACAGTGACCATTGTATTGTGTATGCATGTTGTGTATAAAAAGACCATTGTTGCCTGGCCGGTCAGAAGACTCTGAACGCTATCTGTATGACCAGCGGAGGACCGGCCAGGTTGCGCTTGCGAACATTCTCACGTATGTACATTCTCTGTAGCCATTATTCTGTTTAGATTTATCTTGTTAGCCTGTAGTGTATGATTTGTACTGTTTTACCTTTTGGAATTAATCCACTGTGGCCTTAGAACCCTGTGGTTGCAACTACAAATCGGTGTGGTGTCTTCACTTTCCTGCAAGGGATTTAAAGTGTATTTATCTGTATAAGGTGTATAAGTATTGATAAGGTGTACGCACTGCGGGTACTTTATACCGTCAGCGCTACTTAAGGTTTAAGAGATAACATTGTTGCAGTACTTTGCTGCTAAGGGTTTAAAGTGCAATCAAATCATTACAGTATATCATTAACAAGGTTTAAAGGTTATCAATTGTGTGTGCGCTCGCTGTGTGTTCTCTGTACACTCAGCGCGGCGTGTGTACGCCAAGTACGCACCACGTGCAGGACTCTGTACGCAAATAGTGTACAAAGTGCGTAGCACGTGTATTCAGTCTAGAGGCCATAGCGGCTCCACGGTAAAAGTGTATTTAGAGGTATAGCTTTGCGGTCTAAGGTAATATCGACATTATCAAGACCATGGAGTATAGACGGGCTCCGCAGGAGACATGGGCACTCTAAGACTTTAGATGGGTGTGAACTGGCTCCTCCCTCTATGCCCCTCCTCCAGACCTCAGTTAGATCCTGTGCCCAGAGGAGACTGGATGCACTGCAGGGGAGCTATACTGAGTTTCTCTGAAAAGACTTTTGTTAGGTTTTTTATTTTCAGGGAGCACTGCTGGCAACAAGCTCCCTGCTTCGTTGGACTGAGGGGAGAGAAGCAGACCCCTTTCCTGGACTGATGGGCTCTGCTTCTTAGGCTACTGGACACCATTAGCTCCAGAGGGTCGGAACACAGGTGTCGTCCTCGCTGTTCGTCCCGGAGCCGCGCTGCCGTCCTCCTCACAGAGCCGGAAGATAGAAGCCGGGTGAGTATATGAAGAAAGAAAACTTCAAAGGCGGCAGAAGAATTCAGATCCTCAGCGAGGTACCGCGCAGCGGTCGCGCTGCGTGCCACCGCTCCCACACACACACACAAGGCACAGCAAGGGTGCAGGGGGGGTGCCCTGGGCAGCAATAATTACCTCAAATACGACTGGCACCAGTATCAGATACTGCGGAGGCAGTATATTATAAAACCCCAGCCAGTATAAAAAAAATGAGCGGGTGTTAGGGTCTCCTGCCCTGTGCTGCCACGTCGTCATGGCAACCGGGAGACAAGTGCTAGCGGAGTAACCTGAGCGCAGCTGATACTCCGGTTCGGGTCTTTTGCTGTGCAGTGGTTATAGGCTCTGTGCACGGCAGGGGATCCGGTGCTGGTTTTTGTGCTCACAGTCTGTGAGGTCTGAGTGGGGCGTGGACAGCACCTGCTTTATAAGGCCTCTTCTCAGGGTAAGCAGATGCTGCTGAATCTTTGTTGGTTAGTCAGTTCCTGAAAGTTAACCAGTACTGTGTAGCTTTGTATTTGTTTGTTGCTTACTGCAAATAGGCCTGGGGATTTGGTATTACACTCTGCCAATCCAGACCTAGCAGTAAGACTGGAGTCAGTCGTTTAGCTTGCTGGGGTTCTGTTACTACTCTGTGAACTTAGCAAGTTTGCGGCTGTATTCTAAGACTTGCCTGTCTAATCCTGTCTCACTGTGCTAGGTGTCAGGGGTCAGTTTAGTGGCAGTAAGCTGAACCTGTGCACTGCAAGTGAGAATTAGGATTGTGGAGACTCTCCTTGTGTCTATCATTCCATCTCTGACCAAGGAGTTTACTGCCACACCCGTTGGTAACCCTTTAGGGTTTTGCTGTTGCCCTTAGCAACAGCATTTCGGGTTCTCTACGTATTAAAACACAACATCTTGCTTTTCCCATCTGAGCATTTCTAATACAAGGGAGATACCCAGTTCCTTAGCCTCTGGGCTTCTCTGTTCACTTTGTGTGTATTTTGTTACCCTATCACCTTCTGTGTACATTATGTCATATTCCCCAGTCTGTCTGTGAGTCCATTTGTTTTGCATAACAGTTCAAACACCAGTACATTCCTGCAGGCACTGGAGTGCATAACATATTCAGCAGCCTAATACTCCTGTTGAAATTTTGTGGGAATATGGAGCATACCCCTCAAAATACGTTGCAACAGGTGGTCGATCAGGTGCAGGTTCTGACTCGACAATTTAATGATTTGTCCATGAAAATGCACACCTCCCAGGCTGCTGGCGGAGCTCCCGCAGCAGCAGCACCTGCAGGGGTTAAGGAGCCGAAAGTAAATCTCCCGGATCGTTTTTCTGGAGATCGCTCGCAGTTCTTTTGTTTCAAGGAGAGCTGCAAGCTATACTTCCGGCTTAGGCCTCAGTCTTCTGGGTCGGAGATTCAGCGGGTGGGCATAGTGATTTCCTTGCTACAAGGAGACCCACAGGTCTGGGCATATGGGTTGCAGCCTGACTGTCCGTCGCTTAAAAGTGTTGATGTTTTTTTTACGGCACTGGGCATGTTGTATGATGACCCTGACAAGACGGCCTCAGCCGAGGCTCAGATTTCGATCCTTAAGCAAGGGCGAAGGCCAGTTGAGGTTTACTGTACGGAGTTTCGGAGGTTGGCCCATGATACCCAGTGGAATGACCCAGCCCTGAGACACCAGTACCGAAGAGGTCTTTCTAACCAGATAAAGGACCAACTGGTACAATATCCCTTGCCTGATAGCTTGGATCAGCTCATGCAGTTATCCATCCGGGTGGATAGACGGCTGAGAGAGCGTAGGCTTGAAAGGGAGACTGAGATTTCCTTCCTTCCCAAGGGAACCTCAGACTCTGAGGAATTTTCCGAGGAGCCTATGCAGATTGGGGCTACCCGCCTCCCCTCGCGTGAGAAGACGCGGAGGAGACAGCAGGGGTTGTGTTTGTACTGTGGGAATAAAGGTCATGTGGTAGTATCATGCCCAGAAAAGCCGGAAAACTTCAGGGCCTGAGGGTGATGGGAAATATCCTGTCAGGCCAGAAGTCAGAATTTCCCAAGAAGACTTTTATCATTCCGGTGACCTTGAAGATCCTCGGTCAAACTGTCAAGACTGAGGCCTTTGTGGACAGTGGGGCCGACGGGGTTTTTATGGACCGCCAATTCGCCCTGAAACACTCTGTTCCCTTAGTACCCTTGGCATCGGAAATTGAGATTTGTGGGTTAAACGGGGAACCATTATCCCAAGGTAAAATTACCTCTTGCACTAGCCAGATTTCTTTGTTTATTGGAGCCACACACTCTGAAAAATTGTCCTTTTATGTGACTGTCTGTACTTTTGCCCCATTGGTGTTGGGGTTACCCTGGTTAAGGGCCCACAATCCTCAATTTGACTGGGTCTCTGGGGAGATTCTTAGTTGGGGTACTGATTGTTTCAGGAGTTGCTTGAGCCTTCCAGTCAGGCTCTCGCAGCTAAGTTTGCCAGGATTGCCAGGGTGTTATGCAGATTTTGCGGACGTGTTCTCCAAAAAAGTTGCAGAGGTACTACCTCCCCATCGCCCCTATGACTGTGCCATTGATTTGTTGCCAAATGCTAAGCTTCCCAAGAGCAGGTTGTACTCCCTGTCACGTCCTGAGACTCAGGCTATGGCAGAGTACATTCAGGAGAACTTGGCTAAGGGATTTATCAGACCTTCACAGTCTCCAGTTGGGTCGGGGTTCTTCTTCGTGGGTAAAAAGGACGGTTCGTTGCGACCCTGCATCGACTTCAGGGAATTGAACCGTATCACGATTAAAAACTCATACCCACTGCCTCTCATTTCGGTCTTGTTTGACCAGCTTCGTACTGCCACCATTTTTTCTAAGATTGACCTACGCGGTGCGTACAACCTAATCCGAATAAGAGAGGGGGATGAATGGAAGACTGCCTTTAATACCCACTCAGGGCATTATGAATATTTGGTGATGCCTTTTGGGCTCTGTAATGCCCCGGCAGTCTTCCAGGATTTCATGAATGATGTGCTCAGGGAATATTTGGATAGATTCTTAGTTGTATACTTGGATGACATCCTAATCTTCTCCCATTCCCTGGAGGAACATCGGAAGCATGTACGCTTAGTCCTCCAGAAACTCAGAGACCACCGGCTTGGGGCGAAGCTGGAGAAGTGCGAATTTGAAGTTCAGCAAATCGCATTTCTAGGATATATTATCTCCCCAGAAGGTTTCCAAATGGAGGGTTCCAAGGTACAGGCAGTCCTGGATTGGGTGCGGCCCACTAGTTTGAAGGCGCTTCAGCGTTTCCTGGGCTTTGCGAATTTTTATAGACGATTTATCGCTGGATTTTCGTCTATAGTGGCGCCCTTGGTGGCACTCACTAAGAAAGGGGCGGATGTTGCTCACTGGTCTTGTGAGGCTAAAGCGGCTTTTGCCCGTCTCAAAAGGGCATTTGTTTCGGCAAAGGTGCTGCGACACCCAGATCCAGAGCGTCCTTTTTTGGTGGAGGTGGATGCCTCTGAGATGGGTATTGGGGCAGTGCTTTCTCAGATGGGAGTGTCTGATAATCGCCTTCATCCCTGTGCTTACTTTTCCCGTAAATTTTCGCCTGTTGAGATGAATTATGACGTGGGTAACCGGGAATTGTTGGCTATTAAGGATGCACTCGAGGAGTGGAGACACTGGCTTGAGGGGGCTAAGTTTGTGGTCTCAATTCTCACTGACCATAAGAATCTGGCATATTTAGAGTCAGCGAAGCGTCTCAATGCCAGGCAGGCACGATGGGCTTTGTTTTTTGCTCGCTTTAATTTTTTGATAACATATCGCCCTGGGTCAAAAAACATCAAGGCTGATGCGCTCTCGCAGAGTTTTGCTCCAATCCAGGAGACCACCGAGGAGCCGTTGCCCATTGTTTCCCCATCATGTATTAAAGTGGGCATTACCCAGGACCTCTTATCATTAGTCCTTAGAGCACAGGAGCAGGCTCCTCCAGACCTTCCGGTAGGTCTTTTGTTTGTGCCTCCTAGGTTAAGACAGCGAGTGTTCCTGGAATTCCATGCCAAGAAGTCGGCAGGTCACCCGGGTATTGCCAGAACTCGGGAGTTGCTATCTAGGGCGGTGTGGTGGCCCTCGGTGGCTAAGGATGTGGATCAGTGGGTTCGGGCATGTGACATCTGTGCCCGAAATAAGACTCCTAGAGGGGTTCCTGTTGGCCCATTACATCCACTCTCTATCCCATCTAAGCCATGGACCCACATTTCAATGGATTTTGTGGTGGACTTGCCCAAATCCTCGGGGATGACAGCCATCTGGGTTGTCGTTGACAGGTTTTCGAAGATGGCGCACTTCGTTCCACTGGTTGGGCTGCCATCGGCCAGACGCCTGTCTGAATTATTTATGCTGCATGTTGTGCGTCTCCACGGGTTGCCACTTGATGTGGTCTCTGACCGCGGATCCCAGTTTGTGGCCAAATTCTGGAGGGCATTTTGTTCCGATCTCCAGATTTCTGTCAGCTTGTCGTCAGGCTACCATCCGCAGTCTAATGGGCAGACTGAAAGGGTGAACCAGTCCTTGGAGCAGTTCCTCAGGTGTTATGTCTCCAAGTGTCAGACTGACTGGGTTGCTCATCTGTCCATGGCGGAGTTTGCCTATAACAACGCGGCTCACTCTGCTACAGGGATCTCTCCCTTCCTTTGTGTGTATGGGCATCATCCTAAAGCCAATTCTTTTGACCCCCTGGACTCCACGCCTGGTGGTTCCTCTGTGGTTTCGGTCCTTAGAGGTATTTGGAGGAAAGTGAAGAAAGCCCTTGTGTCTGTGTCATTAGTGACCAAAAGGGTTTTTGATAAGCGGAAAAGACCCTGCAGCTTCAAATTAGGAGACTTCGTCTGGTTGTCTACCAAGAATTTGAAGTTGAGACAGCCATCTCATAAGTTAGGCCCCCGGTTCATCGGCCCTTATAAGATCACCAGGGTTATCAATCCGGTGGCATTTCAGTTAGATCTGCCCCGTTCTTTGGGTATCAATAAAACATTTCATTGTTCCCTTTTAAAACGGGCGATTAGTAATCCTTCTTCCAGTGGAAGACCTTCCCCTCTTCTGATACGTGGCCAGAGGGAGTTTGTTGTTGAAAGGATTCTTGACTCCAAGGTGGTTCGGGGTCGGCTGTCATTTTTGGTGCACTGGAAGGGGTATGGCCCGGAGGAGCGGTCGTGGGTGCGCAGTTGTGATCTTCATGCCCCCAGACTGATACGCTCTTTCTTCTCGCAGTTCCCCGATAAACCCGGTGGTAGGGGTTCTTTGACCCCTCGTCAGAGGGGGGGTACTGTTAGGGTCTCCTGCCCTGTGCTGCCACGTCGTCATGGCAACCGGGAGACAAGTGCTAGCGGAGTAACCTGAGCGCAGCTGATACTCCGGTTCGGGTCTTTTGCTGTGCAGTGGTTATAGGCTCTGTGCACGGCAGGGGATCCGGTGCTGGTTTTTGTGCTCACAGTCTGTGAGGTCTGAGTGGGGCGTGGACAGCACCTGCTTTATAAGGCCTCTTCTCAGGGTAAGCAGATGCTGCTGAATCTTTGTTGGTTAGTCAGTTCCTGAAAGTTAACCAGTACTGTGTAGCTTTGTATTTGTTTGTTGCTTACTGCAAATAGGCCTGGGGATTTGGTATTACACTCTGCCAATCCAGACCTAGCAGTAAGACTGGAGTCAGTCATTTAGCTTGCTGGGGTTCTGTTACTACTCTGTGAACTTAGCAAGTTTGCGGCTGTATTCTAAGACTTGCCTGTCTAATCCTGTCTCACTGTGCTAGGTGTCAGGGGTCAGTTTAGTGGCAGTAAGCTGAACCTGTGCACTGCAAGTGAGAATTAGGATTGTGGAGACTCTCCTTGTGTCTATCATTCCATCTCTGACCAAGGAGTTTACTGCCACACCCGTTGGTAACCCTTTAGGGTTTTGCTGTTGCCCTTAGCAACAGCATTTCGGGTTCTCTACGTATTAAAACACAACATCTTGCTTTTCCCATCTGAGCATTTCTAATACAAGGGAGATACCCAGTTCCTTAGCCTCTGGGCTTCTCTGTTCACTTTGTGTGTATTTTGTTACCCTATCACCTTCTGTGTACATTATGTCATATTCCCCAGTCTGTCTGTGAGTCCATTTGTTTTGCATAACAGTTCAAACACCAGTACATTCCTGCAGGCACTGGAGTGCATAACAGCGGGACCGAAGCCCGCCGTCGAGGGAGCAGGGCTTGATCCTCCAGCACTAACCAGCTCCATTTTCTCCACAGGCAAGCTGTAGAGAAGCTGCTCCCGGACTGTCCCCTGCTGTACAAGTAACAGAGGGCAAAAACGAGGGTGGGGGGCACATTTATTTGGTGCAAAGTGTGTGTGTGTGTGTATATGTGTATGTGTATGTGTATGTATATATATATATATATATATAAAAAGAGCGCTGTACAGGCTGGAATTTTGTTTCCAGTGTCCAGTGGCGCTGGGTGTGTGCTGGCATACTCTCTCTCTGTCTCTCCAAGGGGCCTTATTGGGGGGCTGTCCCCATATTCATATATCCCAGTGTGTGGGGGGGTGTCAGTACGTGTGTGTCGGCATGTCTGAAGCAGAAGGCTTGTCTAGGGAGGATGCAGAACAGATGGTGGTGGTGTCTCCGTCGGCACAGCCGACACCGGATTGGTTGGATATGTGGAATGTTTTAAATGCAAATGTGACCTTATTACATAAAAGATTGGACAAAGCAGAGTCCAGGGAAAAAGCAGGGAGTCAATCCATGGCTTTGACTGTGTCACAAGGCCCTTCGGGGTCTCATAAACGTCCCCTTTCCCAGATAGCAGACACTGATACCGACACGGATTCTGACTCCAGTGTCGACTATCATGAAGCAGTTGCACCCAAGGGTGGCCAAGAGTATTCATTATATGATTATTGCAATAAAAGATGTTTTGCATATCACAGTAACGTTTCCCCCATCTCATGAGCTGAACGCTTTATTTGAAAAAGCTTGGGAAACTCCAGACAAGAGACTGCAGGTTCCCAAGAAAATTATTATGGCGTATCCTTTCCCCTCACAGGACAGGTTACGGTGGGAATCCTCGCCCACGGTGGACAAGGCTTTGACGTGCTTGTCCAAAAAGGTTGCACTACCGTCCCCGGACACGGCAGCCCTCAAGGTTCCTGCTGATCGCAGACAGGAAACTACCTTAAAATCAATTTATACGCATACGGGTACCCTGCTCAGACCGGCAGTAGCGTCAGCATGGTAGGGTAGCGCGATTGCAGCGTGGGCAGATAACTTGTCATCTGACATTGACACCCTAGATAAAGATAGTATTTTGTTGACCTTGGGTCACATTAAGGACGCAGCGTTATATATGAGAGCGGCTGCGAGAGATATTGGGCTGTTGGGTTCAAGAGCCAATGCCATGGCAGTTTCTGCTAGAAGGTCCCTGTGGACCCATCAATGGACAGGTGATGCTGATTCAAAGAGACATATGGAGGCTTTACCTTACAAGGATGAAGTTTTATTTGGGGTTTCCACAGCGACCTGGTTTCCACAGCTACCGCGGGTAAGTCTTCTTTTTTGCCTTACGTTCCCCCGCAGCAAAAGAAAACACCTCAATACCAGATGCAGTCCTTTCGGTCGCATAAGTTCAGAAAGGGTCGGGGCTCTTCCTTCCTCACCAGAGGTAGAGGGAAAAGAACGCCAGCTACGGCTAGTTCCCAGGAACAAAAGTCCTCCCCGGCCTCTACAAAATCCACCGCATGACGCTGGGGCTCCGCTGAGGGAGTCCGCACCGGTGGGGGCACGTCTTCGACTCTTCAGCCAGGTCTGGGTTCAGTCGGATTTGGATCCTTGGGCGGTTGAAATTGTATCCCAAGGCTACAAACTGGAGTTCGAAGAGGTGCCTCCTCACCGATTTTTCAAATCGGCTTTGCCAGCTTCTCCCCCAGAGAGGGATATAGTTTCAGCTGCCATACAAAAGCTGTGTCAACAGCAAGTGATTATCAAGGTTCCCCTAATGCAACAGGGGAAGGGGTTTTATTCAACCCTATTTGTGGTCCCGAAGCCGGATGGCTCGGTCAGACCGATTCTGAATCTAAAATCCCTGAACCGATATTTGAAAAGGTTCAAATTCAAGATGGAATCTCTCCTGGCAGTGATCTCCAGCCTGGAAGGGGGGATCTTATGGTGTCACTAGACATAAAGGATGCATACCTCCATGTCCCCATATATCCGCCTCATCAGGTGTACCTGAGATTCGCTGTACAGGATTGTCATTACCAGTTTCAGACGTTGCCGTTTGGGCTTTCCAGGGCCCTGAGAATTTTCACCAAGGTAATGGCGGAAATGATGGTGCTCCTGCGCAAGCAAGGTGTCACAATTATCCCATACTTGGACGATCTCCTGATTAAGGCAAGATCGAGATATCAGTTACTGAAAAGCGTGTTTCTCTCCCTGAGAGTACTACAACAACACGGCTGGATTCTAAATCTACCAAAGTCGCAGTTGGTTCCGACAACTCGGCTGTTATTTTTGGGCATGGTTCTGGACACGGGAAAAAAAGAGGGATTTTCTCCCTACGGAAAAGGCCCAGAAACTCCAGAACATGGTCAGGGACCTGCTAAAACCAAAAAGAGTGTCAGTTCATCAATGCACTCGAGTATTGGGAAAGATGGTGGCGTCCTACGAGGCCATTCCTTTCGGCAGGTTCCATGCGAGAACTTTTCAGTGGGACCTTCTGGACAAGTGGTCAGGGTCCCATCTACAAATACATCATAGAATAAGCCTGTCCCCCAGGGCCAGGGTATCTCTCCTGTGGTGGCTCCAGAGTGTTCATCTTCTAGAGGGTCGCAGGTTCGGCATTCAAGACTGGGTTCTGGGGACCACGGATGCGAGCCTCCGTGGATGGGGAGCAGTCACACAAGGAAGAAATTTTCAGGGAATATGGTCAAGCCAGGAGGCTTGTATACATATCAATGTGCTGGAATTAAGGGCCATATACAACGGCCTACAACAAGTGGAGAATCTTCTTCGCAACCTACCAGTTCTGATTCAGTCAGACAACGTCACACCCGTGGCGCATGTAAACCGCCAGGGTGGGACAAGGAGCAGAGCAGCAATGGCAGAAGCCACCAGGATTCTTCGCTGGGCGGAAAATCATGTAAGCCAGGGCTGGCCAAACCGGTCCTCGAGATCTACCAACAGTTCATGTTTTCCAGGCCTCCTGGAGATCTGTAGAATTGTCGGTTAGGAATGAATGCAGCACATCTTAATTAGTAATGACTACACCTGTGGTCTTGCATGGTGGGCTGGAAAATGTGAACCGTTGGTAGATCTCGAGGATTGGTTTGGCCAGCCCTGATGTAAGCGCTTTCTCAGCAGTCTTCATTCTGGGAGTAGACAACTGGGAAGCAGACTTCCTCAGCAGACACGATCTCCATCCAGGAGAGTGGGGTTTTCATCAAGAGGTCTTTGCAGAGGTAACAAGTCGTTGGGGACTTCCTCAAATAGACATGATGGTGTCACGCCTCAACAAAAAGCTTCGGACGTATTGTTCCAGGTCGAGGGACCCTCAGGTAGTGGCCGTGGATGCCCTAGTGACACCGTGGGTGTTTCAGTCGGTCTATGTGTTCCCTCCACTTCCACTCATCTCAAAAATATTGAGAAACATAAGACGAACAAGAGTGCAGACAATACTCATTGTCCCAGATTGGCCTCGAAGGGCCTGGTATTCCGATCTTCAGGAAATGCTCACAGAAGGTCCGTGGCCTCTTCCTCCCAGGGAGGACCTGTTGCAACAGGGGCCCTGTGTGTTCCAAGACTTACCGCGGTTACGTTTGACGGCATGGCGGTTGAACACCAAATCCTAGCTAGGAAAGGTATTCCGGGGGAAGTCATCCCTACTCTGATCAAAGCTAGGAAGGAAGTAACGGCGAAGCATTATCACCGTAGCTGGAGAAAATATGTGTCTTGGTGTGAAGCCAAGAATGCTCCTACGGAAGATTTTCAGCTGGGTCGTTTTCTCCACTGTCTACAGACAGGAGTGGATATGGGCCTAATCTATACTATCTATATTCTTTCAGAAGGAATTGGCTTCTCTCCCAGAAGTCCAGACTTTTGTAAAGGGAGTGCTGCACATCCAGCCTCCTTTTGTGCCCCCAGTGGCACCGTGGGACCTTAACGTGGTGTTACAGTTCCTTAAATCACACTGGTTTGAACCTCTTCAAACAGTTGAATTCAAATTTCTCACTTGGAAAGTGGTCATGTTGTTGGCCTTGGCATCCGCGAGGCGGGTGTCCGAATTGGCGGTTTTGTCTCACAAGAGCCCCTATCTAATTTTCCATGTGGATCGAGCAGAGTTGAGGACTCGTCCTCAGTTTCTACCTAAAGTGGTTTTGTCGTTTCATATGAACTAACCTATTGTGGTGCCTGTGGCTACGGGTGACTTGGAGGATTCCAAGTCCCTTGATGTGGTCAGAGCCTTAAAAATGTATGTAGCCAGGACGGCTCGGGTAAGGAAAACAGAGGCACTGTTTGTCCTGTATGCGACCAACAAGGTTGGCGCTCCTGCTTCTAAGCAGACTATTGCTCGCTGGATCTATAATACGATTCAGCAGGCTCATTCTACGGCTGGATTTCCGTTACCAAATTTGGTAAAGGCCCATTCCACTAGGAAGGTGGTCTCTTCTTGGGCGGCTGCCCGAGGCGTCTCGGCATTACAGCTTTGCCGAGCAGCTACTTGGTCGGGTTCAAACACTTTTGCAAAATTCTACAAGTTTGATACCCTGGCTGATGAGGACCTCATGTTTGCTCAATCGGTGCTGCAGAGTCATCCGCACTCTCCCGCCCGGTCTGGAGCTTTGGTATAATCCCCATGGTCCTTACGGAGTCCCCAGCATCCTCTAGGACGTAAGAGAAAATAAGATTTTAAACCTACCGGTAAATCTTTTTCTCCTAGTCCGTAGAGGATACTGGGCGCCCGTCCCAGTGCGGACTATTTCTGCAAGGCTTGTATATAGTTGTTGCTTACATAAGGGTTATGTTACAGTTGAGATCAGTCTCTGGCTGATGCTGTTTTGTTCATACTGTTAACTGGTTTGCTATATTCCATGTTGTACGGTGTGGGCTGGTGTGTATCTCGCCCTTAGATTAACAAAAATCCTTTCCTCGTACTGTCCGTCTCCTCTGGGCACAGTTCTTTAACTGAGGTCTGGAGGAGGGGCATAGAGGGAGGAGCCAGTTCACACCCATCTAAAGTCTTAGAGTGCCCATGTCTCCTGCGGAGCCCGTCTATACCCCATGGTCCTTACGGAGTCCCCAGCATCCTCTACGGACTAGGAGAAAAAGATTTACCGGTAGGTTTAAAATCTTATTTTTTTGTGTTTTTATAGGTATGTGGCACTGTACAGGGGCTTTATTTGTATGTGGCACTGTACAACATGACTAAAAATGGGGTCATGACACAAGGTCATACTCCTACAAACGTCAAACCGAAAGGTGTGCACATAAAAATGAAGTGTGGCTTTGGGACAACTATGCCACGCCCCCATTTTTTGCGCGCACATGATATGGCTCTTACCCTTGACTACAGATCTTTTCTGGCTCTTTGCCACTGACTGGTTGGCCACCCCTGCTCTGCACAGCTTTGCTGAAGCCTCGGCCACACTGACAAATTTATAATAAAGTATCTTTGGGATAATTTACACCAGGCCTAATTTTTTTATTATTAATAAATATTTTTTGAACAAAAAAAAAATCCATTTAAGATGGCGCCATTACTTATGGGCCAGTGCTCTGGACTTGCCCCCCAGGCTAAAAGTTGCCAGCCAGCCCCTGCCCCCTAGTACCAGTTACACACCCTCCCCGGGCTCCCCCACTGCTGTGAGTCCGGGAAGGAGCCGGAGGGCACAGCACGCGCCTCTCCTGGCTGTGTCCGTCATGTTTCTCCAGCGTCGTGTTTGTCAAATTAAGTGCAGGTTCGTGAGCCGATCGGAGCTCGCGGCCCGGCAGCTTAACAGACACGCCACCGCCGGAGACCCAGGAGGGACGTAACATGGACCCAGGGGCTTATGGGAAAGGTCCTCTCCACGAAGGGAAACTAGATGCTACCCGTCTAGTTTCCCTCCAAGTAGAGGACCTTTGCTGTGCGGTGCGCGATGACGTCATTGCGCACAGCACAGCATTGTGGGACTGGCACATAGACGCTAGGGGTCAAAATTGACCTCTAGTATCTATGCTGTGCTATGGGCGAGACGTCATGACGTCTCTCCCATAGATCCGAGGAGCGGGAATACGGAGCGAGAATAGTAAGTATTAATTAATTTATTTTTTTGTGCGTTTTTTTTTTTAACGGCGCTACTCTACAGGGGGCACAAATGGGGGAATAACTCTACAGAGGGCGTAATTGACCACGCCCCTGTATTAAGCCACGCCCCTATTTTTGCCCGGGGCGCCACAAGAGCTAGAACTGGCCCTGGGTATAGCATGCTGTGTAGCCATAGCAGCATCACTGGATGGCAGAGTTGCTGCACCGCATTGCGCAGGCGCGTTGTACGGGTACAAAGTGGATTGGTGCTGGGCGATGGATTTAACGAAGAATCCATTTGCACAGCCGATCGCAAGAAGATTGACAGGAAGAAGGCGTTCATGGGTGTCAACTGACCGTTTTCTGGGAGTGGTTGGAAAAATGCAGGCGTGTCCAAGCATTTGCAGGGCGGGTGTCTGACGTCAATTCCGGCCCCGGACAGACTGAAGTGATCGCAGTGGCTGAGTAAGTTCAGACCTACTCAGAAACTGCACAAAACTTTTTTGTACCACTCGGCTGCACAAGCATTCGCACACTTGCAAAACGAAAATGCACTCCCCCATAGGTGGCGACTATCTGATCGCAGTGCTGCAAAAAATAGCTGAATGACCCCCATTAAGTGTACAATGTGCTAAATATTAACAATAATACATTAAATAAAAATACAGAAATACAGAAGTTCTAGAAAGACCATTAATGGACTGATTTTGATCTGGATATTATGTCAATATTCACAAAATGGTCAGTGTTTCACCTGCACATGTGGCTAAAAAGTTGCACAGTGCATGTGTCCCATGGGCCCTCATTCCGAGTTGTTCGCTCGTTAGCTGCTTTTAGCAGCATTGCACACACTAAGCCGCCGCCCCCTGGGAGTGTATCTTAGCTTAGCAGAATAGCGAACGAAAGATTTGCAGAATAGCGAGTTTCTGAGTAGCTCGAGACTTACTCACAAATAGCGATCAGCTCAGGCCGTTTCGTTCCTGGTTTGACGTCACACACACGCCCAGCGTTCGGCCAGCCACTCCCCCGTTTCTCCAGACCCTCCCGCGTTTTTCCGTGGCACGCCTGCGTTTTTCCGCACACTCCCAGAAAACGGACAGTTTCCGCCCAGAAACACTCACTTCCTGTCAATCACACTACGATCACTTCAACGATGAAAAATCTTCGTTTGGGCGTGAGTAAATCTACTAAGTTTTGTGTTAAAATACTAACCGCATGCGCACTGCGAACCATGCGCATGCGCATTTTTGCCTTAATCGCTCCGTTGCGAAAATCGTCAACGCGCGAACAACTCTGAATGACCCCCATGGTGTGAGCATACGGAGTCGCAGGACCGATTGAGGCGCACAGAGATGTATTTGGTATTCCTGGGCGGTGACTATTCAGACGCATGGAGATGTACATTCTTATGGGAGTTTCACAGGCGTGTTGCAGAGCTGAAACCTCAGTCACTTATTCACTTACATTGGAGGTCATACTCAGATGGAGTATAGGGCTTGTGCAAGTGTCGATGGTGCATCCGATAGTATGTCTAAAGATGCTCAGATCATTTCCATCTCGTAACGCTACAAGTGGGCATCTCAGTTTGTAGATGCTGGAAGTGGGCATCTTAGTTTGTCAAACTCAGAATGGGCCCCATTGTGTTGGTCTACCCATGTAAGTCTGCAATACAATACCTATAATGTATGTAAATATGCAGAATGTATTATTCACCAGTAAGAGATGCATTGATCATTATTAAGCAAACGCAGGCATTAAAAACGGAGATCACCATCAGTAAGATAAGGCTATTCTGAATGATAATGGAACGGAGTAGAAGACTTACAATGGGCTTTGTTTTCTTTTTTAAACACCTCAGGTGGAAGATCACACCTACATTATGCAGCTCCAATAGCTCTGCTGGAAGCAATCAGGAAAATAAAACCTTTTGCCACCAAACACCGAATCTAGCTAAACAATCTACCTTCCCTAATTACATAGACCCCCCAATTTACATGTAACAGAAGCTAGGAAATGCTCCTAATACTGGTCTTCCTGTGCCTAAACCTGTACTGCTGCTGTAGGTAGTTACGCTGGCTGTCCTCACTGCATATAACTTTTCATTCAATGTTATACACTACTAGGTGCGCTCTTCACACCGTCGTAAGGGGCTACGCCCCCTTAACCCTTGCACACCCTTGTGGCGTGCAATGTTTTTATTGCATTTACGCCCCCTTAACCCTTGCACACCCTTGTGGTGTGCAATGTTTTTATTGCGTTACGTGTGTAAGCGTCACTGGTACAGGGGGGCACGACACGTGTAAGCGGCACTGGTAGAGGGGGTGTTACGTGTGTAAGCGGCACTGGTACAGGGGGGCACGACACGTGTAAGCGGCACTGGTAGAGGGGGCGTTTTGTGTGTAAGCGTCACTGGTACAGGGGGCGTTACGCGTGTAAGCGTCACTGGTACAGGAGGCATCTGGTATAAATAGATGCCTGCTGAATGCATGTATGATCCACTGCTGTGTCTGAGGATGCAGCATCGGATCACTCTGCGACACCATCGGCTGGCTGAGTCACCCTGAGATCATGCAGAATGACCGCTGCAGCTCCGCCTCTGAGGCCAGGTCTGAAGATCTCCATCAGAAGACGGAGGCCCTGGCCTCAGCACTCCCACAAAACAGAGGTGACACACCTATGTTTTCTGAAACAGAGCCAATCGCCACCCCCTTCCTGCCCCGGAATGGCTGCAGACTGTCAATCATCTGATGTTTGCAGCCTCGCTGCATGCGAGGATGCAGGACCTAAACTACACATGGGATGTATGGGTCCTGTGCATGCACAGTGCTACATTGTGCTTTTTCTGATATAGCGACTGGACCTGAATCAGACCCATCTCCTATATATTAGCCCAGATCTGTGACTTTGTGCCTCATTTGCTAACGCTGGGCGGAATCAAGCCATAGAGATCTTGACTAATATATAGGAGATAGCCAGGGCCGGCTCCAGGCCTATTAGCACCCTGAGCGAGAAAATGTAAAAGCGCTCCCCCCCCCCCCCCCATATGCGCGCGCCTGGGAAAGTGGGCGTAGCCCCCATGGGAAAGTGGGCGTGGCCCCCATGGGAAAGTGGGCGTGGCTTCGTAACTTTATATCATCAAACTATAAATATATTTTCACACCCCCTCTACGCACACACAATTAGTAGCCTTACACATAACAGCCACAGTAGTGTTCCTTACACATAATGTCTCCAGTATAGTGCCAGATACACATAATGTGCAGTGCCAGATAGATATGATATGCCCCCCAGCACTGCCAGCTACTCATGACATGCCCCGCAGCCATGCCAGCTACACATGACATGCCCCCCAGCAGTGCCAGGTACACATGACATGCCCCGCAGCAGTGCCAGCTACACATGACATGCCCCCCAGCAGGGCCAGCTACACATGACATGCCCCGCAGCAGTGCCAGCTACACATGACATGCCCCGCAGCAGTGCCAGCTACACATGACATGCCCCCCAGCAGTGCCAGCTACACATGACATGCCCACCAGCAGTGCCAGCTACACACAATATGCCCCCCAGCAGTGCCAGCTACACATGATAGTGTTCACTTTTTAGGGCAGGGTGCTGATCACAGGGAGGGCACATTTTTAAGTTAGGAGGGCTAAATGATGTACATACTATAATGCTTGTTGTTCCTATATCTATATGCTAAAGCATGGACAATGCGCGCCAAAGGCGCGCAGCTAAAATTTAGGGGCGTTGCTTCGTGGGGAAGGTGCGTGGCCACAAAATAGTGGCAATTCGCATTACACCACACAGTAGTGCAGCTAATACACACTGCACCAGGTAGAACCTCCTATACACTTTGCGCCAGGCACAGCACGTTAGACACTTTGCGCCAGTTAGAGCACTGAGACACATTGCCTAGCCACAGACGCCTAGCGGGAACACTACATGATATTCTCCCCAGCAGTGCCAGCTACACGTGACATGCCCCCCAGCACTGCCAGCTACACGTGACATGCCCCCCAGCAGTGCCAGCTACACGTGACATGCCCCCCAGCAGTGCCAGCTACACGTGACATGCCCCCCAGCAGTGCCAGCTACACGTGACATGCCCCCCAGCAGTGCCAGCTACACATGACATGCCCCCCAGCAGTGCCAGCTACACGTGACATGCCCCCCAGCAGTGCCAGCTACATAAATGGCCAAACAGTGCAAGATATGTCCCCACAGTTTCAGATACATAAATGCCCCCATAGTGCAGTTATGCCCACATAGTGCCAGATACATAAATGCCCCCACAGTGCAGATATGCCTCCACAGTGCCAGATACATAAATGCCCCCACAGTGCAGATATGCCCCCACAGTGCCAGATACATAAATGCCCCCACAGTGCCAGATATGCCCCCACAGTGCCAGATACATAAATGCCCCCACAGTGCCAGATACATAAATGCCCACACATTGCCAGATACATAAATGCCCCCACAGTGCCAGATACATAAATGCCCCCAGTGCCAGATACATAAATGCCCCCAGTGTCAGATACATAAATGCCCCCACAGTGCAGATATGCCTCCACAGTGCCAGATACATAAATGCCCCCACAGTGTAGATATGCCTCCACAGTGCCAGATACATAAATGCCCACACATTGCCAGATACATAAATGCCCCCACAGTGCCAGATACATAAATGCCCCCAGTGCCAGATACATAAATGCCCCCTGAAAGGGTTAAAGCTCGTCTCTGCTTCACATGTCATAGAATTGTTTGTTTTACAGAACTGTTTGTTCCAGCACATTTTTGTTACTGTCTTTGTCTGTTATCTTTTTATACAGTGTGATTAACTTTTCTATTTGAGTACAAATTTGCCCATATATGTATATCCTTCCGCTGCGGCAGTTCCTAGCCAATCATGTTATGTTAACCCCCTTTTGTGTTCTGTCCAATTAGTTATTGACTTGGGACATACACGCCCTAAATCCTTTCTTTTATATACTTTTGTTAAACAAACAATAAACAGTGTGAATCTTTACTGCTTGTGTTTTGCATGTTACTTGTAGCAAAAGGTTTACACTCACGGACGTCTAAGAGACTATCACATCGAGGGTTAAAGAATAGAGGAGTAATCCTTACAAGATCCTTACAAGTGGGGGCTCTTGCCGGAATTCAGTTGATCGTCCCCGGACCGGGAAGATAGAGAATTTATTGTCTGTCTTTGCCATACGGGATTGCGGTCATACACTGAAGCTGAATCCGTGTCAGTGTTCTGGGAACACGTGACCAAACATCTTTAATGTCTGGGACTTAAAGATACGTCTGAGAAGTGACCGGGGGTCCAAGCGCAATTCTCCAAAGACGTTAGTATCTGGGATACTTAAAATAGACCTGGGAGTCTATACATAACGTAGATTATACCTCGATTTGATTGTCTACTTATTATGTTATGGCCATAACAGATATTAGAGTATAAGTTTCATGTATTCAGCTTGACGGGTGGTAAGTGCACGTCTGTTGAATACCCTTATAACTTTCTTGCTTCCTATCACAATACGCTGCATTTCCAAGTCCCTGTACGAGTGGTGAGTAAACGTACAGATTATTACTATCGATTGTTTTGATAAAGTACTATGCAGATGATATTGTGATATTGTCAATAACTAATTAACTGGTTAGCTGATGCATGCATAGAAAGTTGTTGGAAATTGTGTTTTTACTATGGGCTCTGGTCAGAGTAAGAAAACTGTATACCCCCCTCCCCTACCCGGGGAGACATGTAAAGAATACGTGGCCCGTAATTCTACCTCTGATTATTATTTTATTGATCCCTGGGTGGATAATTTAGCAGGGTGGACAGAGAAAGCAGGACAGGACCCATTCCCACGGAAAGGCAGTAATTACCCTTTCTATATGGATATGGTTAAAGGTTTAGGGGACAGGGAAGCCTGGCCGTGGTATGATCATGATCCACAATGGGATATGACATATATGCGGGCCGGGGGTGAGCAGTGGCTGACCATAGCGCCCTATTGGTATGATAAATCCATCAATAAGAAACAAAGGAGGATTAAAAATATCAGTTCCCAACAGCACAGAAAGGAGGAAGTGAGAGCCTGTAAATCTTTGAAAACCCTCTCGCCTCCCCCTTACATTCCAATATATCCTGCTCTTAAAGACACAGATCTCTTAGCAGCAGTAACCCTTTCACAGCAGATGGGATCGCCTCCAACTCCACTGCTAGAAAATGCGTCCACTAGCTCTATCCCTAACGCACCAGTAACCCAGAGTTTAGATAATAGTAAAACACTGTCCCAAGCCCACCATTACCCCCGATGGCTGTATATCTTATTTGCGCAAAGCTTGCAAAGGACGCAGCTATACACAAGAAGACATGAGGCTGATTATAGATGGTGTAACCGACCACTATAATGGATGGGACTGGACAAAGGTCCCTGCCATCCACACACCTGCTGCACAAAATAGTGCCGCTAACTACACCCTCAACACACAGTCAGGTATCGAGAATATGTGGAAGGAAATTGATACACATATGAAGGAAGTCTTTAAAACCCGTGCTTCTTTGCCTGTCGCTGTAGCTTGTAAACAGAAGCCTTCAGAGTCTGTTACTGAGTTTTGGAAAAGGTTTAAGGACTGCTGGACAGATGACGCTGGCTTACCTTTGCTTAACTCGGAAAGCTTACTCATTTCCACCTTCATTAACAACCTTTTACCTTCTGTCATAGTTTCTGTTAAGCAAAGCGTCTCTTCCTGGACTTCTGATAGTACGAAAGATTTTGAAAAACATTTATATGAGAAAGAGGCTGCAGGGTGTTTTGATGTAAAGAAACCTGCACCCACTCATAACTATCAGAACTCCAGACGCTTTGACAGACAGAACCAACCCCGCAGTCAGGGAAGATTCCAAAGACCCCAACATAAATCACCTACAGGAGACATGGCCGGCAAACGGCACACCTCCTGTTACAACTGTGGCCAGGATGGTCACTGGGCAAGAGATTGCCCCCAGCCCCCTCAGACACCTCGACAGCCTGCTCTGAATCCTGCCCCCCAACAACACCCCCGCCCACGCCATGACAACCCTCTCTCTGATCATGTACGTTTCAGAGTTGACTGGCAAGACCCCGCGCACTGACGGGGCCCGGAGGAGGGTATCCCAGCCTTTATTCAACTCACCCGTCATTGGAAAGATTCACCTCTGCTGCCACTTATTATAAATGGAAGTAAAATTCCCTTTTTAGTGGACAGCGGTGCAACAACCAGTGTTTTGTGTTCTGACCTATATGATGGTGATTTGGAAAAGACTGCTCCTTCAATGGGAATCAATGGGATACCCACCAATGCCTGACTTAGCCCAAGTAAACCCCGCTCTTTGGTCAGAAGGTCCATATGACACTGGCCTAATCTCATGCACACCATATAAGGCCAATCTCAAACCCGACTCACAACCTGTTTATCAAAAGCAGTATCCCCTCTCACCAGAAAAGATAGAAGGTCTCCGCCCCATGATACAGCAATTCTTACAACAGGGTATTCTCAGACATATTGTATCACCATACTGTACTCCTGTGAACCCTGTTGCCAAAGCTGATGGCAGCATAAGATTTGTACAGGATCTCAGAGCGATCAATCAGCTAATTGTCCCAATTGCACCAATTGTCCCAGACGTAAACTCACTCATTTCTGCAATCCCTGCAGATGCTGCGTTCTTCTCTGTAATTGATTTGAAGAATGCCTTTTTCAGCATACCTGTAGATTCACAGACACAATTACTTTTTGCCTTTTCTTTTGAGGGTAAACAACTTACCTGGTGCAGATTACCCATGGGCTATATTGACTCACCCGTTGTCTATAGCATTGTACTCCAGGCCACATTGAGGCCCTGGCAACCTCACCATGGTTCAGTCCTGCTACAGTATGCAGATGATCTGCTGCTCTGTAGTCAAACTGAGGAGGCCTGCCGAGAGGATGGTGTTTCATTACTAAACTGGCTTTGTGAATGTGGACACAAGGTGTCCAAAACAAAAATGCAATGGTGTAAAAAGCATGTTGATTACTTAGGTTTTGTGCTCACTCAGGGAGAGAGGAAAATCAGTCCACAACGCATACAGTCTGTATTGGGCCTGGTCACCCCAACTACCCAGAAGGAACTACTGTCCTTCCTGGGTATGGTAAATTACTGCAGACAGTGGATATCTGATTGCTCCTATTATGATAACATTTTGAGACAAGCCACCCTGAAGGACAAACCTAAAACTGTACAATGGTCACAAGAAATGTTAACTGCATATGAAAGTTTAAAATGTATGTTGATGAAAAGTCCGGCACTTGGCCTCCCCAATTATGTACTACCTTTCCATCTATATGCAAGGGACAATTGTAAAACCATGGCGGGGGTGCTCACACAGTTTCATGGAGAGAAGTTGCGCCCCGTGGCATTTTTTTCCAAAGTCATGCCAGTGTCTGTGCAAGGTATGCCTGCCTGCCTCAGGGCTCTGGCAGCCTGTGCTATGGTTGCAGAAATGGCCACTACCCTCACTTTAGGCCACACCACAGTACTCCACACCACCCATGATGTCCTGGCAATACTTAAAGGCTTACACACACAGCACATGTCTGCTCAACGCCTTAGTGGATATGAAGTACTCCTTTTGAGTAACCCTACCCTTACCATCAAGTACACTGCTAGTTCTTCTGGCCCAGCACCCATTCTCAATGCCCTTTTAGGCTTGAAAGGTCCCGAGGATGAACCACCCGACCTACATGACTGTGCTGCTTCCATTGAAGCTGAAACCTCTCCCAGACTTGACATGTCTCCCGTTCCCATACCAGGCGCAGACATAGTTTTTGTTGACGGCTCCTGTAGTAGGCCCAATGACAATACATACCAAGCTGGCTATGCCATTGTCACCCTCCCTGACACTGTGTTGGAAGCCCTACCAATACCTTATCAGTCCGCGCAAGCTGCAGAACTCATTGCACTCACTAGAGCATGTCAGCTCTACCAGAACAAGCCTGTTACCATTTACACTGACTCCAGATACGCCCACGGCGTTGTTCATGACCATGGGGTCATTTGGCAACGCCGTGGCTTTCTCGGGGCAGATGGTAAAGGTATCTCGCATGCGCAGCTCATCTCTGATCTGTTACATGCCATTACCCTCCCTTCTGACATTGCCATTATCCACTGCAAGGCACATACCGGCGGCAAGGATAATATCTCCCTTGGCAACGCCCTTGCAGACACTACTGCTAAACAAGCGGCCCTACAGCCTACTGCCCATTCTCACATGGCAGTCATGGCCCCTCCCTCCCTTGACAACGTCCATCTGCTCACTCAACTTCAAGCTGCTGCGACTAATACTGATCTCTCCGATTGGACTTACCCAATTCTGCAGAAAAATCCTAAATCAGGATTAATCTGCAAAGAGGGGAAACCCTGTATACCCCAGTCCAGTGCCCCTTTGCTCATTGCCCATTACCATGGTGTTGGTCACCATAGTAAAGCCACAACACTCCTCCTACTAACCAAGGATTTTTATGTTACTGAGGCCAAAACACTTGTGGACCAATATGTTAGCAGATGCATCACCTGCCTCAGGAACAACCCTAACAACCCTAATAAAGCGAAACACCAGCATCTTGAATACCCCACTACCCCTTTTACACACTTACAAATTGATTTTACCCATATCCCTGGTACAGGTAAACAAGAATATGCCCTGGTCAATGTAGATATGTTCTCTCGCTGGCCAGAAGTATTCCTAACTAAGTCAGAGGATGCCAAGACAGTAGCAAGAATCCTAACACAGAAAATCATCCCTAGATGGGGGTGCCCCCTGCAAATAAATAGTGATAAAGGCTCAGCCTTTACAGCCAAAATCACACAGGCCTTAGTAAAAGCTCTACCACCTGCATAGCTTAGGGGTCGTAGAAAGAATGAATAGGACCCTCAAAGACAAACTAAGGAAGGCCACAGGAGGTACCTTCCACAAATGGAAGCAGGTCCTTCCCATTATCCTAGCAGAAATCAGAATGACCCCACAGAAAACTCTAGGATACTCACCCTTTGAAATACTAATGGGTAGACCCTTCCCCACACCCTGGGCTAAGAAACCGTTGATAATACAGGAAGGAGATCTAGAACTTATAAGGGAAGAGTATGTCAGGGCCCTCATAACCAAACTTGATGAGATTGAACATGATGTCGCTTGTAAAAACCCTCTGAATCCACAGGAACCAACACACCCTTTCAAGGTTGGAGACAGAGTCGTGGTAAAGGTGCTCCCCAGGAACAAGAGCCCAGGAGACTTCACCTATGGTCCCGAGACAGAAGTCGTAGCAGTGACCAGAACAGCAGTCCTGACTGACGAGGGGCCCACTTGGATTCATGCATCCCGAGTAAAGAAAGTTCCCAGACCAGACCTTGAAGAAGAAGCAAGTGATTCCCGCGAGGTACTAACGGGGGCAGACAGCCCTGACCTCCAACAAGGAGAAGATGGAGGTCTAGAAGGAAACAATTAAATGAGAATCATATTATATAGATTAATGATTCTAAGAGGGGAATGAAAGGGTTAAAGCTCGTCTCTGCTTCACATGTCATAGAATTGTTTGTTTTACAGAACTGTTTGTTCCAGCACATTTTTGTTACTGTCTTTGTCTGTTATCTTTTTATACCGTGTGAATAACTTTTCTATTTGAGTACAAATTTGCCCATATATGTATATCCTTCCACTGCGGCAGTTCCTAGCCAATCATGTTATGTTAACCCCCTTTTGTGTTCTGTCCAATTAGTTATTGACTTGGGACATACACGCCCTAAATCCTTTCTTTTATATACTTTTGTTAAACAAACAATAAACAGTGTGAATCTTTACTGCTTGTGTTTTGCATGTTACTTGTAGCAAAAGGTTTACACTCACGGACGTCTAAGAGACTATCACATCGAGGGTTAAAGAATAGAGGAGTAATCCTTACAAGATCCTTACACCCCCAGTGTCAGATACATAAATGTCCCCACAGTACAGATATGCCTCCACAGTGCCAGATACATAAATGCCCCCACAGTGCAGATATGCCCCCACAGTGCCAGATACATAAATGCCCCACAGTGCCAGGTATGCCCCCACAGTGCCAGATACATAAATGCCCCCACAGTGTCAGATACATAAATGCCCACACATTGCCAGATACATAAATGCCCCCAGTGCCAGATACATAAATGCCCCCAGTGTCAGATACATAAATGCCCCCACAGTGCAGATATGCCTCCACAGTGCCAGATACATAAATGCCCCCACAGTGCAGATATGCCCCCACAGTGCCAGATACATAAATGCCCCACAGTGCCAGGTATGCCCCCACAGTGCCAGATACATAAATGCCCCCACAGTGTCAGATACATAAATGCCCACACATTGCCAGATACATAAATGCCCCCAGTGCCAGATACATAAATGCCCCCAGTGTCAGATACATAAATGCCCCCACAGTGCAGATATGCCTCCACAGTGCCAGATACATAAATGCCCACACATTGCCAGATACATAAATGCCCACACATTGCCAGATACATAAATGCCCCCACAGTGCCAGATACATAAATGCCCCCAGTGCCACATACATAAATGCCCCCAGTGTCAGATACATAAATGTCCCCACAGTGCAGATATGCCCCCACAGTGCCAGATACATAAATGCCCCACAGTGCCAGATATGCCCCCACAGTGCCAGATACATAAATGCCCCCACAGTGTCAGATACATAAATGCCCACACATTGCCAGATACATAAATGCCCCCACAGTGACAGATACATAAATGCCCACACAGTGACAGATACATAAATGCCCCCACAGTGCCAGATACATAAATGCCCACACATTGCCAGATACATAAATGCCCCCACAGTGCCAGATACATAAATGCCCCCAGTGCCAGATACATAAATGCCCCCAGTGTCAGATACATAAATGCCCCCACAGTGACAGATACATAAATGCCCACACAGTGCCAGATGCATAAATGCCCCACACAGTGCCAGATACATATATGCCCCACACAGTGCCAGATATGCCCCTAATGCCAGATACTCTTGTCACCACAGTGCCAGATATGCCCCCAATGCCAGATACATGCCCCCAGTGCCAGATACACATGTCCCATGCCCCCCAGTGTCAGATACACATGTCCCATGCCCCCAATGCCAGATACACATGTTCCATGCCCCCAGTGCCACCAGATATCCCCCCCCCCCCCCAAGCTGCTCACCATGAGTCTGCTCCTGTGGGTTGAGGCTGCTGCGCTGCCCGTGGTGCTTTGTAGCTGAGGGCGGGAGGAGAGCGCAGCGTGCGCCTCTCCTAGCCCTCAATCTCCGGCGGCCACTTCAACTAGGCGCCGGCCCGCAAGCCAATCAAAGCTCGCGGTCCGGCAGCCAATCAGCCTCAGCTGCCGGGCCGCGAGCTCTGGTTGGCTCACGGGCCAGCGCCGGTTAGCGGGTCGGGGGAGACAGACAGTGCAGTGCTGCAGGGACGGCTCCAGGCTCCAATATGGCGGCCAGAGCTAGCGGCGCCCATAAAGTGCGGCGCCCTGTTCGGCCGCTCTATTGGAACATGCCTGGAGCCGGCCCTGGAGATAGCCATAGGAGATCTGCCCTAATATATGTGAGCAGGATACATAACTGACTGCAGGTTATATCAGCGTATTCTAAAGTTTTGCTGTGGTGCGCTCCCTGGGTCACTATAGGTAATGTTCTCAATCCGGAAAGAGAGGGTTCACATCTAGGGAAGAGTTTTTCTATTCAGCAACACTCCCCCGTTCCAATTTAAATGGTATCCCCCAAAAAAGAAAGAGAGAATAATATATAGTGAAGTACCGTAGGACTCAAATTTGCTCACATGAAATGATATACCAAGTCACATGTATTATAAGTGTGCAATAACGATTGAAAAACTGAAGTCCACCTTGAATTGGCAGACCTACGTACCAGAATTTGTGGGGTGTCGATAACGCCCACCCAAATACGCTTGTAATATCACTCCCTTAGGTTTGCAGACATACACGGCAAGTCTTCTCCAAATTTCTCCACCTATTCACCACTCCATTTAGAGTAAAAATTAGAGATGTGCACCGGAAATTTTTCGGGTTTTGTGTTTTGGTTTTGGGTTCGGTTCCGCGGCCGTGTTTTGGGTTCGAACGCGTTTTGGCAAAATCTCACCGAATTTTTTTTGTCGGATTCGGGTGTGTTTTGGATTCGGGTGTTTTTTTCAAAAAACCCTAAAAAACAGCTTAAATCATAGAATTTGGGGGTCATTTTGATCCCAAAGTATTATTAACCTCAATAACCATAATTTCCACTCATTTTCAGTCTATTCTGAACACCTCACACCTCACAATATTATTTTTAGTCCTAAAATTTGCACCGAGGTCGCTGGATGACTAAGCTCAGCGACCCAAGTGGCCGACACAAACACCTGGCCCATCTAGGAGTGGCACTGCAGTGTCACGCAGGATGGCCCTTCCAAAAAACACTCCCCAAACAGCACATGACGCAAAGAAAAAAAGAGGCGCAATGAGGTAGCTGTGTGACTAAGCTCAGCGACCCAAGTGGCCGACACAAACACCTGGCCCATCTAGGAGTGGCACTGCAGTGTCAGGCAGGATGGCCCTTCCAAAAAATACTCCCCAAACAGCACATGACGCAAAGAAGAAAAAAAAGAGGCGCAATGAGGTAGCTGTGTGACTAAGCTCAGCGACCCTAGTGGCCGACACAAACACCTGGCCCATCTAGGAGTGGCACTGCAGTGTCAGGCAGGATGGCCCTTCCAAAAAACACTCCCCAAACAGCACATGACGCAAAGAAAAAAAGAGGCGCAATGAGGTAGCTGTGTGAGTAAGCTCAGCGACCCTAGTGGCCGACACAAACACCTGGCCCATCTAGGAGTGGCACTGCAGTGTCACGCAGGATGGCCCTTCAAAAAAACACTCCCCAAACAGCACATGACGCAAAGAAAAAAAGAGGCGCAATGAGGTAGCTGTGTGAGTAAGCTAAGCGACCCTAGTGGCCGACACAAACACCTGGCCCATCTAGGAGTGGCACTGCAGTGTCACGCAGGATGGCCCTTCAAAAAAACACTCCCCAAACAGCACATGACGCAAAGAAAAAAAGAGGCGCAATGAGGTAGCTGTGTGAGTAAGCTAAGCGACCCTAGTGGCCGACACAAACACCTGGCCCATCTAGGAGTGGCACTGCAGTGTCACGCAGGATGGCCCTTCAAAAAAACACTCCCCAAACAGCACATGACGCAAAGAAAAAAAGAGGCGCAATGAGGTAGCTGTGTGACTAAGCTCAGCGACCCAAGTGGCCGACACAAACACCTGGCCCATCTAGGAGTGGCACTGCAGTGTCAGGCAGGATGGCCCTTCCAAAAAATACTCCCCAAACAGCACATGACGCAAAGAAAAAAAGAGGCGCAATGAGGTAGCTGTGTGAGTAAGCTAAGCGACCCTAGTGGCCGACACAAACACCTGGCCCATCTAGGAGTGGCACTGCAGTGTCACGCAGGCTGGCCCTTCCAAAAAACACTCCCCAAACAGCACATGACGCAAAGAAAAATGAAAGAAAAAAGAGGTGCAAGATGGAATTGTCCTTGGGCCCTCCCACCCACCCTTATGTTGTATAAACAGGACATGCACACTTTAACCAACCCATCATTTCAGTGACAGGGTCTGCCACACGACTGTGACTGAAATGACGGGTTGGTTTGGACCCCCACCAAAAAAGAAGCAATTAATCTCTCCTTGCACAAACTGGCTCTACAGAGGCAAGATGTCCACCTCATCATCATCCTCTGATTCATCACCGTGTACATCCCCCTCCTCACAGATTATCAATTCGTCCCCACTGGAATCCACCATCACAGCTCCCTGTGTACTTTGTGGAGGCAATTGCTGCTGGTGAATGTCTCCATGGAGGAATTGATTATAATTCATTTTAATGAACATCATCTTCTCCACATTTTCTGGAAGTAACCTCGTACGCCGATTGCTGACAAGGTGAGCGGCGGCACTAAACACTCTTTCGGAGTATACACTTGTGGGAGGGCAACTTAGGTAGAATAAAGCCAGTTTGTGCAAGGGCCTCCAAATTGCCTCTTTTTCCTGCCAGTATACGTACGGACTGTCTGACGTGCCTACTTGGATGCGGTCACTCATATAATCCTCCACCATTCTTTCAATGGGGAGAGAATCATATGCAGTGACAGTAGACGACATGTCCGTAATCGTTGTCAGGTCCTTCAGTCCGGACCAGATGTCAGCATCAGCAGTCGCTCCAGACTGCCCTGCATCACCGCCAGCGGGTGGGCTCGGAATTCTGAGCCTTTTCCTCGCACCCCCAGTTGCGGGAGAATGTGAAGGAGGAGATGTTGACAGGTCGCGTTCCGCTTGACTTGACAATTTTCTCACCAGCAGGTCTTTGAACCCCTGCAGACTTGTGTCTGCCTGAAAGAGAGATCCAAGGTAGGTTTTAAATCTAGGATCGAGCACGGTGGCCAAAATGTAGTGCTCTGATTTCAACAGATTGACCACCCGTGAATCCTTGTTAAGCGAATTAAGGGCTCCATCCACAAGTCCCACATGCCTAGCGGAATCGCTCTGTGTTAGCTCCTCCTTCAATGTCTCCAGCTTCTTCTGCAAAAGCCTGATGAGGGGAATGACCTGACTCAGGCTGGCAGTGTCTGAACTGACTTCACGTGTGGCAAGTTCAAAAGGTTGCAGAACCTTGCACAACGTTGAAATCATTCTCCACTGCGCTTGAGACAGGTGCATTCCACCTCCTATATCGTGCTCAGTTGTATGGGCTTGAATGGCCTTTTGCTGCTCCTCCAACCTCTGAAGCATATAGAGGGTTGAATTCCACCTCGTTACCACTTCTTGCTTCAGATGATGGCAGGGCAGGTTCAGGCGTTTTTGGTGTTGCTCCAGTCTTCTGTACGTGGTGCCTGTACGCCGAAAGTGTCCCGCAATTCTTCTGGCCACCGACAGCATCTCTTGCACGCCCCTCTTATTTTTTAAATAATTCTGCACCACCAAATTCAAGGTATGTGCAAAACATGGGACGTGCTGGAATTTGCCCATATTTAATGCACACACAGTATTGCTGGCGTTGTCCGATGCCACAAATCCACAGGAGAGTCCAATTGGGGTAAGCCATTCTGCGATGATCTTCCTCAGTTGCCGTAAGAGGTTTTTAGCTGTGTGCGTATTCTGGAAAGCGGTGATACAAAGCGTAGCCTGCCTAGGAAAGAGTTGGCGTTTGCGAGATGCTGCTATTGGTGCCGCTGCTGCTGTTCTTGCGGCGGGAGTCCATACATCTACCCAGTGGGCTGTCACAGTCATATAGTCCTGAGTCTGCCCTGCTCCACTTGTCCACATGTCCGTGGTTAAGTGGACATTGGGTACAACTGCATTTTTTAGGACACCGGTGAGTCTTTTTCTGAGGTCTGTGTACATTTTCGGTATCGCCTGCCTAGAGAAATGGAACCTAGATGGTATTTGGTACCGGGGACACAGTACCTCATACAAGTCTATAGTTGGCTCTGCAGTAATGATGAATACCGGAACCACGTTTCTCACCGCCCAGGATGCCAAGGCCTCAGTTATCCGCTTTGCAGCAGGATGACTGCTGTGATATTTCATCTTCCTCGCAAAGGACTGTTGGACAGTCAATTGCTTGGTGGAAGTAGTAAAAGTGGTCTTACGACTTCCCCTCTGGGATGACCATCGACTCCCAGCAGCAACAACAGCAGCGCCAGCAGCAGTAGGCGTTACACGCAAGGATGCATCGGAGGAATCCCAGGCAGGAGAGGATTCGTCAGAATTGCCAGTGACATGGCCTGCAGGACTATTGGCATTCCTGGGGAAGGAGGAAATTGACACTGAGGGAGTTGATGGGGTGGTTTGCGTGAGCTTGGTTACAAGAGGAAGGGATTTACTGGTCAGTGGACTGCTTCCGCTGTCGCCCAAAGTTTTTGAACTTGTCACTGACTTATGATGAATGCGCTGCAGGTGACGTATAAGGGAGGATGTTCCGAGGTGGTTAACGTCCTTACCCCTACTTATTACAGCTTGACAAAGGCAACACACGGCTTGACAAATGTTGTCCGCATTTCTGTTGAAATACTTCCACACCGAAGAGCTGATTTTTTTGGTATTTTCACCAGGCATGTCAATGGCCATATTCCTCCCACGGACAACAGGTGTCTCCCCGGGTGCCTGACTTAAACAAACCACCTCACCATCAGAATCCTCCTGGTCAATTTCCTCCCTAGCGCCAGCAACACCCATATCCTCCTCATCCTGGTGTACTTCAACACTGACATCTTCAATCTGACTATCAGGAACTGGACTGCGGGTGCTCCTTCCAGCACTTGCAGGGGGCGTGCAAATGGTGGAAGGCGCATGCTCTTCACGTCCAGTGTTGGGAAGGTCAGGCATCGCAACCGACACAATTGGACTCTCCTTGTGGATTTGTGATTTCGAAGAACGCACAGTTCTTTGCTGTGCTTTTGCCAGCTTAAGTCTTTTCATTTTTCTAGCGAGAGGCTGAGTGCTTCCATCCTCATGTGAAGCTAAACCACTAGCCATGAACATAGGCCAGGGCCTCAGCCGTTCCTTGCCACTCCGTGTGGTAAATGGCATATTGGCAAGTTTACGCTTCTCCTCCGACGATTTTATTTTAGATTTTTGAGTCCTTTTTTTACTGATATTTGGTGTTTTGGATTTTACATGCTCTGTACTATGACATTGGGCATCGGCCTTGGCAGACGACGTTGATGGCATTTCATCGTCTCGGCCATGACTAGTGGCAGCAGCTTCAGCACGAGGTGGAAGTCGATCTTGATCTTTCCCTATTTTTGGAACCTCAACATTTTTGTTCTCCATATTTTAATAGGCACAACTAAAAGGCACCTCAGGTAAACAATGGAGATGGATGGATACTAGTATACTTATGGATGACGTGTGACTGCCGACACAGAGGTAGCTACAGCCGTGGACTACCGTACTGCGTCTGCTAGTATAGACTGGATGATAATGATATAAAAAATATATATATATCACTACTGCAGGACAGGTATATATTATATAATGACGGACCTGCTGGACACTGTCAGCAGCAGACTCCTAAACTACTAGTATGAAGAAGATAGAAAAAAAAAAACCCACCACAGGTAGGTATACAATTATGGACGAGCACTGCCGACACAGAGGTAGCTACAGCCGTGGACTACCGTACTGCGTCTGCTAGTATAGACTGGATGATAATGATATAAAAAATATATATATATCACTACTGCAGGACAGGTATATATTATATAATGACGGACCTGCTGGACACTGTCAGCAGCAGACTCCTAAACTACTAGTATGAAGAAGATAGAAAAAAAAAACCACGACAGGTAGGTATACAATTATGGACGAGCACTGCCGACACAGAGGTAGCTACAGCCGTGGACTACCGTACTGCGTCTGCTAGTATAGACTGGATGATAATGATATAAAATATATATATATATCACTACTGCAGGACAGGTATATATTATATAATGACGGACCTGCTGGACACTGTCAGCAGCAGACTCCTAAACTACTAGTATGAAGAAGATAGAAAAAAAAACCCACCACAGGTAGGTATACAATTATGGACGAGCACTGCCGACACAGAGGTAGCTACAGCCGTGGACTACCGTACTGCGTCTGCTTTTATAGACTGGATGATAATGATATAAAATATATATATATATATCACTACTGCAGGACAGGTATATATTATATAATGACGGACCTGCTGGACACTGTCAGCAGCAGACTCCTAAACTACTAGTATGAAGAAGATAGAAAAAAAAAACCCACCACAGGTAGGTATACAATTATGGACGAGCACTGCCGACACAGAGGTAGCTACAGCCGTGGACTACCGTACTGCGTCTGCTAGTATAGACTGGATGATAATGATATAAAAATATATATATATATCACTACTGCAGGACAGGTATATATTATATAATGACGGACCTGCTGGACACTGTCAGCAGCAGACTCCTAAACTACTAGTATGAAGAAGATAGAAAAAAAAACCCACCACAGGTAGGTATACAATTATGGAAGAGCACTGCCGACACAGAGGTAGCTACAGCCGTGGACTACCGTACTGCGTCTGCTAGTATAGACTGGATGATAATGATATAAAAAATATATATATATCACTACTGCAGGACAGGTATATATTATATAATGACGGACCTGCTGGACACTGTCAGCAGCAGACTCCTAAACTACTAGTATGAAGAAGATAGAAAAAAAAAACCCACCACAGGTAGGTATACAATTATGGACGAGCACTGCCGACACAGAGGTAGCTACAGCCGTGGACTACCGTACTGCGTCTGCTAGTATAGACTGGATGATAATGATATAAAAAACATATATATATCACTACTGCAGGACAGGTATATATTATATAATGACGGACCTGCTGGACACTGTCAGCAGCAGACTCCTAAACTACTAGTATGAAGAAGATAGAAAAAAAAAACCCACCACAGGTAGGTATACAATTATGGACGAGCACTGCCGACACAGAGGTAGCTACAGCCGTGGACTACCGTACTGCGTCTGCTAGTATAGACTGGATGATAATGATATAAAAAATATATATATATCACTACTGCAGGACAGGTATATATTATATAATGACGGACCTGCTGGACACTGTCAGCAGCAGACTCCTAAACTACTAGTATGAAGAAGATAGAAAAAAAAAACCACCACAGGTAGGTATACAATTATGGACGAGCACTGCCGACACAGAGGTAGCTACAGCCGTGGACTACCGTACTGCGTCTGCTAGTATAGGCTGGATGATAATGATATAAAAAATATATATATATCACTACTGCAGGACAGGTATATATTATATAATGACGGACCTGCTGGACACTGTCAGCAGCAGACTCCTAAACTACTAGTATGAAGAAGATAGAAAAAAAAAACCCACCACAGGTAGGTATACAATTATGGACGAGCACTGCCGACACAGAGGTAGCTACAGCCGTGGACTACCGTACTGCGTCTGCTAGTATAGACTGGATGATAATGATATAAAAAATATATATATATCACTACTGCAGGACAGGTATATATTATATAATGACGGACCTGCTGGACACTGTCAGCAGCAGACTCCTAAACTACTAGTATGAAGAAGATAGAAAAAAAAAACCCACCACAGGTAGGTATACAATTATGGACGAGCACTGCCGACACAGAGGTAGCTACAGCCGTGGACTACCGTACTGCGTCTGCTAGTATAGACTGGATGATAATGATATAAAAAATATATATATATCACTACTGCAGGTATATATTATAATATAATGAATGACGGACCTGCTAGACACTGTCTGTCAGCAGAATGCGTTTATAGAATAAAAAAAAAACACCACACGAGTGTTTAACTTTTTCAGGCAGACAATATACTGGTGGTCACTGGTCAGTCACACTGGCAGCAAAAGTGTGCACTGTTATGTACTCCTGCTATAACTGCTCCCCAGTCTCCCCCACAATTAAGCTGTGTGAGCAGTGAGCACTCAGCACAGTCAGATATACATAGATGATATTATCATGCAGCACACTGAGGCTGAGCACAGATATGGTATGTGACTGTGTATCATTTTTTTTCAGGCAGAGAACGGATTTTAAATAATAAATAATACTGGTGGTCACTAGTATAACTATCAGCAAAACTCTGCACTCTCTGAGTACTCCTAATGCTCCCCAAAATTACTAAAATTAAATTACTAGTAAATCAAGTGTCTCACTCTCTATCTAAACGGAGAGGACGCCAGCCACGTCCTCTCCCTATCAATCTCAATGCACGTGTGAAAATGGCGGCGACGCGCGGCTCCTTATATAGAATCCGAGTCTCGCGATAGAATACGAGCCTCGCGAGAATCCGACAGCGGGATGATGACGTTCGGGCGCGCTCGGGTTAGCCGAGCAAGGCGGGAAGATCCGAGTCTGCCTCGGACCCGTGTAAAAAGGCTGAAGTTCGGGGGGGTTCGGATTCCGAGGAACCGAACCCGCTCATCTCTAGTAAAAATACCCAAAAATAGGAGGAAATAGCAATATATAGTGAAGTACTGCTTATTTCAAAGTGCAAAAAGTGATTTATTTTAAAGTGCAGCACAAGACAATTGGCGTCTTTACAACAAAGTGCAAATTTGCAGAAAATAGATATGAGCTAAAATCCACCACGGATTGGTGGACCCACGTACCAGAGTTTATGGGGTGTCACAATTGTCCACCCAAAAACGCTTCGAATATTGCTCCCCGGGATTTACAGCAACAGTCAGCGAATTCCCCCTGGCTTCTGCAGGTACCTCCAATCAGTCACCAACGTGTTTCTGCCCTTTAAGGGCCTTTGTCAAGGTGTGTGGTGTGTATGTGGTGAGGACTTTATAAACCCCACTGTGTGTCCTGATTGGAGGGATTGTCAGTGACCATGGAACGCACGCGCTCGTGAAAATATGTTTTAGGATAGTATTAAGCTGCAGATTAGGGGTCATTTCTCTAATTAGGTTACTCTTAAAGAGGTAATGAACCCAGGATTAATGAAAATATAATTCTATAGTACTTTTTTCATTTGTAACAATCCCTCCAATCAGGACACACAGTGGGGTTTATAAAGTCCTCACCGCATACACACCACACACCTTGACAAAGGCCCTGAAAGGGCAGAAACGCGTTGGTGACTGATTGGAGGTACCTGCAGAAGCCAGAGGGAATTCGCTGACTGTTGCTGTAAATCCCGGGGAGCAATATTCAAAGCGTTTTTGGGTGGACAATTGTGACGCTCCATAAACTCTGGTACGTGGGTCCACCAATCTGTGGTGGATTTTAGCTCATATCTATTTTCTGCAAATTTGCACTTTGTTGTAAAGACGCCAATTGTCTTGTGCTGCACTTTAAAATAAATCACTTTTTGCACTTTGAAATAAGCAGTACTTCACTATATATTGCTATTTCCTCCTATTTTGGGTATTTTTACTCTAAATGGAGTGATGAAGAGGTGGAGAAATTTGGAGGAGACTTGCTGTGTATGTCTGCAAACCTAAGGGAGTGATATGACAAGCGTATTTTGGTGGGCGTTATCGACACCCCACGAATTCTGGTACGTAGGTCTGCCAATTCAAGGTGGACTTCAGTTTTTCAATCGTTATTGCACACTTATAATACATGTGACTTGGTATATCATTTAATGTGAGCAAATTTGAGTCCTACGGTACTTCACTATATATTATTTTCTCTTTCTTTTTGGGGGGATACCATTTAAATCGGAACGGGGGAGTGTTGCTGAATAGAAAACTCTTCCGTAGATGTGAACCCTCTCTTTCCGGATTGAGAACATTACCTATAGTGACCCAGGGAGCGCACCACAGCAAAACTTTAGAATACAAACTGAACTTTTTTGGGACATTGGTGACCATCCCGGCTGCTGGATTGCAGCACCTTTGAATTGAGGCGCCATCTGTACATTTCTTTGTTTGAGGTTATATCAGCGTGGCCGCGATTGTGCAGAGACAGCAGCACCAGGCCACCAGCTTAATCCTCCATCGCGGCTCTGCCCCCCCCCCCCTCCCCAGAGACAGCAGCACCAGCTTAAGGCTCCGTCGCGACTCCGCCCCCCCTCGCCAGCCATTGGTCCCGACTCCAATGCGCCCCCCCCCCTCCGCAAGCCATTGGTTGAGTCTCCGACGTGCCCCCTCCCTCCGCCAGCCATTGGTTGAGTCTCTGTCGATCCCCCCCAGCACACTCCGTCCGCCATTGGCCAGACGCCGCCAGGACACGCTGTGATTGGCAGCCCGTGCAGCTGCCACTGGAATGCCTGCCTCCTGCTGGCCCACCACTCACACAGGGAGACGCTGCCGCCAACGGGACCACGAGGGACAGCCCGTATGCTCCGTCCCCTGCCACCTAGCCACACCAGGTAACCAGCCTCATCACAGCACGCCCCCTGTACCAGTGCTGCTTACACGCGTAACGCCCCCTGTACCAGTGCCGCTTACACGCGTAAAGCCCCCTGTACCAGTGACGCTTACACGCGTAACGCCCCCTGTACCAGTGACGCTTACACGCGTAACGCCCCCTGTACCAGCGCCGCTTACACGCGTAACGCCCCCTGTACCAGCGCCGCTTACACACGTAACGCCCCCTGTACCAGCGCCGCTTACACGCGTAATGCCCCCTGTACCAGTGCCGCTTACACGCGTAACGCCCCCTCTACCAATGACGCTTACACGCATAATGCCCCCCTGTACCAGTGCCGCTTACACGCGTAATGCCCCCTGTACCAGTGCCGCTTACGCATGTAACGCCCCCTGCACCAGTGCCACTTACACGCGTAATGCCCCCCTGTACCAGTGCCGCTTACACGCGTAATGCCCCCCTGTACCAGTGCCGCTTACACACGTAACGCCCCCTATACCAGTGCCGCTTACACACGTAACGCCCCCTGTACCAGTGCCGCTTACACACGTAAAGCCCCCTGTACCAGTGCCGCTTACACACGTAACGCCCCCTGTACCAGTGCCGCTTACACACGTAACGCCCCCTGTACCAGTGACGCTTACACACGTAACGCCCCCTGTACCAGTGACGCTTACACACGTAACGCCCCCTGTACCAGCGACGCTTACACGCGTAATGCCCCCCTGTACCAGTGACGCTTACACACGTAACGCAATGAAAACATTGCACACCACAAGGGTGTGCAAAGGTTAAGGGGGAATAAATGCAATAAAAACATTGTAGGAGATCAGCCTGCACGTAAGCTTGCGCAATCACCATTCTAATCCATCTGGCCAAGGTTTGCTTATTCGCAGGCCAGCCACGTTTGTGAAAACCAAACAGAGAGGCAATCCTCTCCACATATGCATGGAGAGCCCATACCACATTCAAAGACTGCTCTTTGGAGGACAAATCAGAAGAGATAAAGGCCGGAACCACAATCTCTTGGTTAAGGTGAAAAGATGACACCACCTTAGGTAAATAACCTGGACGAGTTCTAAGAACTGCCCGGTCACGATTAAATATTAGAAAAGGTGGATGACAGGACAATGCGCCTAAGTCTGACACCCTTCTTGCAGAGGCAATAGCCAGTAAAAACAAGACCTTGGCCGTGAGCCATTTAAGGTCCACCATCTCAAGAGGTTCAAATGGAGACTATTGCAAGGCATTCAGGACAACAGACAGATCCTGTGGAGCCACAGGAGGGACATAGGGAGGCTGAATCCATAAGACACCCTGAGTGAATGTATGAACATCAGGAATAGATGCAATTTTTCTCTGAAACCATACCGACAAGGCAGATATGTGAACCTTGAGGGAGGCCAGACGAAGGCCTAAGTCCAGGCCTCTTTGCAGAAAAGCCAGAATTCTGGAAGTTCTGAATCTGTATGCATCATAATTCTTATCAGCACACCAGGTGAAGTAAGAATTCCAGACCTTGTAATAAATCCAAGCTGAAGACGGTTTAGGGTCTTTTAACATAGTTTGTATGACCGCCTCAGAGAATCCTTTGGCTCTCAGGAGTGATGCCTCAAGAGCCACGCCATCAAAGCCAGCCAGGCCAGTTCCGGATAAAGATAAAGGCCCTGTACGAGGAGGTCTGGACGCTCTGTCAATAGACCCTGCAGGTCTGAGAATCAGTGCCGTCTGGGCCATGCTGGAGCAAAGTAGAAGTAGAAATCCTTCTTGTTTGAACTTCCGCATGATCCTGGACGGGAGTGACACTGGAGGGAACACATAGGGCTGTAGAAAGTTCCATGGAATTGCCAGTACATCCACGAATGCTGCTTGAGGATCCCTGGTCCTTGATCTGAAGAACGGAACCTTGTGATTGTGTCGAGACGCCATCAGGTCTAAGTCTGGTAGGACCCACTTGTCCACTAGGAGTTGAAAGTCTTCTGGATGAAGACTCCACTCTCCAACGACTGGGGAAGTCCGCTTTCCAGTTTAGGACGCCCAGAATGAACACTGACAATATTACTGGCAGATGGCGTTCCGCCCAACGAAGGATTTTTGCCACTTCCATCATACCCATGCAGCTTTGAGTGGTTTATGTATGCCACCGTAGTAGCATTGTCTGACCGTACTTGAACCGGCCTGTTCTGTACTAGAGGCTGGTCGAGAGTCAATGCATTGAACACCACCCGCAACTCCTCCCATAATTGGGAGGAGTGACTCCTCCTTGGTCCAGTAACCCTGAAAAGAGTGTTGCTCCAACACCGCACCCCATCCCCTTAGACTGGCATCTGTTGCCAGCAGGACCCAGTCGGGGATCCAGAAGGGACATCCCCTGCTCAATTGCTGGTCCTATAACCACCAGGTCAGCGACAGATGAACATCTTATCCTGTCTTGAAGTCTCAGGACTTTTTCTGGAGAAAGAAACCGTTGTTGACTGTGTGTGGGCGGATTAACCATAGGGACAATTTGTGGCTGTAATGGCACAGGTGGTTCATAGGGGTCGTAAGATGTTCCACCAGAGTACCCAGTAGGTTTGTGAATGCAGCCCAGGGTGGCTCCTGATTGGTTACAGGAGCTGCGGACTGACTGGAAGATGTATGATACATAGTACACAGACCATCATAAACAGATTCCCCCTCTGGTAAATCCTTGGCGCATACTCTGCATGATGCAGGACCGTCCGCAAACTTACTGCCCTTCTTGTTAGACATTGTACACAAATGCAACAACAGAGCGAATTAGTACGATAAAGCCAGACAGAGTACAATACCTGCAAATAATCTGTTAGTATGTGACTGTAGACACAGTACACAACACAACACAAGCAAATAAATCCGGTATTATGTGACTGAGTACACAGTAGAACACACATAATAGGTAAATACTGTGACGCACGGTCCTAGACCGGTGGTATATATCAGAATACTCGTACAATATATCCTGTAATAGGTACACTTATTCTTAACTAACGCTGTCTGTATAAAGACATGGAGAATACTCAAGTGTTTTGTAAAGTCACAGCGCTGTATACAGGCGGCTTTACAAGGGAGACCTTGCCCTGCAGTCCCAGAGACTAGCCGCAACTATGCTTGTACGATGACGCCCAGTGTCTCAGGGAGTGAGGGAGAGTGTGAAGCAGCTCCAGGGTAGGAAAATCTGCAGTAGATGTCACCCTGGGCCGGGAAGAGGCTACAGGTCAAGCGCCAGCTCCCCTATGCTGGAATTACACCCCAGATACTACCGAGCCTTAAACCCGGCCTGTGCTCTATTGCCCTGGTGGTCTAGTAGGGTCCCTGCTCAGTAACAGTGTCCACGCCCACTTCGCGACCTGTCTCCCTGTCCCCCCACCTGGGGGACCCTCTTATCTTACCTCCTCCCCATAGCAGCCAGTAGAGCGACTGCGACCGTGTGCCTAAAGACGGAGCATCTCCGCCACAAGTACCCGGGAACAGGCCGCGGTAGTATGCAACGCTGCTTGGGAGGTGATGGAGCTGCAGCGCTGAAGTGTCACCATGACGTACAGCACTGACAGCCCAGTTTTGAAGAAATTTTCTGTCCGAAAAAGCCCAGTGCAGCCCACCTGTTAAGTGACCTGCTGCTGCAGGCACCAACTGAAACTGAGCTCACAGTGCCTGGAGGCGGGGTTATAGAGGAGGCCCCAATGCATCCTGGGACAGCCTAAAGCTTTAGCCTGTTGGTGCCTCTGGATCAAGATCCACTCTACACCCCCGATGTTTCCCTGTGGAAACCAATGTAACCTGCTGCAGTAATTGTATTTTCTGTGCACTGTTTAAGTTACTGTCTGGTGATCAGACAATAAATACTACAGGGGAACATAATTTGAAAGAGGACACTTCCTCCCTTTTAAAAATGATTCACCCACATGTGTTAAGGCCAAGGGCAGTGCAGCCGGTGCAGCTGCACAAAGCAGAATCCGACCTACAAACATGACAGCCGCTGTCTGCCCTCTTCCGTCTCCCAGCTCCTGCATCCTGATGTCTCCCATAGTGCTGTGGCAGGGGAGCGTCCTCAGAATGAATTAAAAAAACCCACCCTCCCTATGTTTGGGGAGCTGGTTAAGGATGGCCACAGTAGAGCACTAAGGGGTCTATTTACTAAGCCTTGGATGGAGATAAAGTCGCTGGAGATAAAGAACCGGCCAATCAGCTACTAACTGTCATTTTTCAAACCCAGTCTGTGACATGACAATTAGGAGCCGATTGGCTGGTGCTTTATCTCCAGCGACTTTGGGGGTCATTCTGACACATTTGCTCGCTGCTGTTTGTCGCAGCCGAGCGAACTGGTCTCTACTGTGCATGCGCCAGCGCTGTAGTGCACCGACGCATGCCAGACGGCCGAAGGCCGTAGCAGGGCTGCGATCGCCTCTGCCTGATTGACAGGCAGAGGGGGTCGCTGGGCGGGAGGGTGTGGAACGGCGGCGTTTGGCCGCCGTTTCGTGGGAGCGGTCTGGCCAATGCAGGCGTTGCCGGACCGAATGGTTGACGGGCCACACGCAGCCGCTGCGGGCCGAGGAGCGATGAGTAGCTCCCGGCCAGCACGCTAAAGCTGTGCTGGCCGGGAGCTACGCTTGAAGTGCAAAGGCATCGCTGCTGTGCGATGCTATGCACTTCTGCGGAGGGGCCGGCACTGACAAGCGGGGCGGGTTAGCCCTGTGCTGGGCGTCCCCCCGCATGTCAGTGTGAATGATCGTAGCTGTGCTAAATTTAGCACAGCTACGATCAACTCGGAATGACCCCCTTTATCTCCATCCGAAACTTAGTAAATATACCCCTGTGGGTGATTTGGGGTGGTGAATTGGGGTAGGAGGGTTACGGTAGTACAGAGCACATAGCTGCCATGTTACAGGACTGCATTCCATTCCTAACTCAGTAGCTATATTCTCTTTGATCTCTTATGCAACATCAGACCCTTTACCATACACTGAATAGCCCCAGAGGGATAGGAAAACAAGTCAGATTATGCAAAAGTACCTTAATACTGTTCTCAACAAAACACATAAAGGAAATAAAGGAAACCCAGCAGGAGATGGAACACAAACCAATAGACAACTGTTTTTAGTTAAATTATAGGAGAAACATTCATTCACCTGGAAAGCCAACTGGTAGCAATCATAAGTATTAAAGGAACAAGCATAATTCAGACACATTGGGGGGGAATGTAATAGGGTGTGAGAATCAGAAAGTGAGAGATTTTGGTAAAATTCTCCTGTTTTTTTTTTTTTTTAAGTGGCAATCATTTACATGGCAAAATCAACCTGGTTTTGCCATGTAAATGATTGCCACTTTAAAAAAACAGGAGAATTTTACCAAAATCTCTCACTTTCTGATTCTCGCACCGTATTACATTTCACCCATTTTGTCCATTGGTGAACAAAGTGTGTCAACAGTTCTACTGATATAAAAAGCAGACGATACGACCCGTCTCCCACTTCTCCATTTCAGTTTTATAGGGGCTGATGTTGAGTTAAAAGTAAATAGGCCCTAGATGATCCCGCACTGTGTACCTGATTCATGTCTGTAATCCCCCTTTCAGACATCATATCAGGGAAATTACCGGGCCTAGCACTTCGGCAAATTCCTGGGTCTCAGCTCCTTGACCCTGGCCGTGAGCAGGGTCACGGACCCGGGACTTAGCACCCAGACCAACGTAAAGCTGGGGTTGATGTGTGTTCACACGCAGAAACCCAGGATTTGGAAGTAAGTCTGAAGGGGGTATAAGAAATTACACAGTCTTAAGGAATCTGCTCTATAGTGGAAGAACACACTGACTCTGGACTTCGCCTTTACGGCTGTATTTTGTCAGGATGACCACAGACCAGTAACCATCACACAGTAAATGTTCATGGTTCTGTTACTAGCTATGGGTGTGTACACATGGTGAGATCCTTGCTATGCCCGATTTTCACTTGTGATTTCCCTTGAACTCCCTAGAGCTCAGATAGCACAGATTTTGACTAACTTTTCTTGAGCTATGGACTATGTGTGCTTACGATTTTGGCTTATGTGAGATTTTGGCTTATGTGAGATGTCATTGACATGTGAGATGAAGTAGATAGTACACCGATCTAGCAAGGATTGACTTGCCTGCACAGTCTGTCTTTTCTTGCAATGCCGACTTGGCGGGACCGCGCATTGGGATCGAATCGGGATCGCAAGGTGACTTTCACCTTGCGATCTGCACTAACTTTTCTTGAGATTTTGACTATATAGTCAAAATCGAAATAAAATATCTCACCGTGTGTACACACCCAAACAGAGATCTACACCCTAGTCACTGGACAGCTTTCCTGGCATCGGTCATCATCATGAATCCCCATCAGACAGTCTTTTTATACCTTAGACTTCTCCTTCTCTTCCCAGACTGACAGGCAAATGACACTCCCACCTTGCTTTTTAAAGGGAACTCTTCACAGCTCCTCTGGTTGATTAATCACATGTTTTCAGCTGCCCCAGACCGTGGGGCTGCAGCTACATACATTGATCAATACATAACCAAACTCCACTATTTATTATATGCTAAGCTGTATGATATCAGTAATGATAGAGAGAGTGCACCTACAACACCCCCTTTTCTCTGTAGAACCACAACTCTCAGTAGGTAGCACCTCACATTACTAGCAGCTATAGGTGTGCAGTCTAAGGCCCCTCCCTACCAGACCATACCTCCCAATATTTATTAAGCAGTGATCAGGACAACAGCACGGCGAAGGGGTGTGGCCTATGTAAAAGGGGGCATGGCTTCACAGGAGTGCCGCAATCGTGAGCCACGCCCCCGTTTTCATCACAGAGGGGGCATGCTGCTCTGCTAAATTAGGGCAGCGATGACAGGAGCCTCCCAACTGGCCCCCCCCCCCACCACCACGGGGCACTGCAGCCCTGCGGGTGAGACAGTCCCAAAAAACCAGGACTGTCCCGTGAAAATCAGGATAGTTGTGAGGTATGCCCAAACTGTAGAGAACTGCACTGAAATTAACCAAGCAGATAAAACATGCTTTTCCTGGGCTTAACAGATAAACACCTCTGGTTCCTTTGTAGCACACTGCTACTATTGACACATGTCCCTCCCCCTAGTGTTGACAAGTCAGGTCACGAACCGGTCACGAACCGCTGCGGGTTCTGGGTTCCGTCCATTGCCGGCGTGGTTGCTTGTGGTGCTGTGCGGCCATGTGGGGATGCGGCGGGGTTGGTGGCAGAGGTGATGCATGTTCTGGGAGTCGGGAGTGCGGGGACCTAATGGCCGGATGCACCTCTGTGTGTCTGCAGTATAGGAGGTGGCCATGTTGGAGACCAAATGCAGCACCTGTGAGCACCTGTGGTTAAGTGTTGGCCAATCCCGTGCCTGTACTGCCTATAAGTAGGCTGGGATTATTTCACTCTTGGCCAGTTCTTTGTTGTAGCTACTCTGTACCCTAGCTCTGTGCTCTCCCTGTGAATTTCTGTGTGATTCCAGTGGTCCTGATATCGCCTCTGCTCCCAGAGGTCTGCCTGCAGCCCTCACCGCAAGTGATCCACCAGCTCCCTGCTGTGCTGTCAGTCAATCGCTCTCCAAGTGGCAACAAGTGGATTACTAGAGTCCCGTGATAGGTTACCGTGTTCGTTCAGTGACTGCCTGTTATAATCACACAGCCTGTGGAAGTTTCTACTTAATCCTGGTCCTCGTTTATTCATCTCTCAGTTAACCCATTCCTCACTGTTGTCTTCTGCTGCAGCTCTTCACAGTGTTTCAAGTATAATCTTCACAACTGCAAGTACTTCTTTCAGTATTGTATCTACATTTTTGCATCATTCAAAGGCAATTCTTCACAGCTCTCCAGTTCAGCCTTTAAGCGTCCGTAACAAGTCTTCACAGTTATTCATCTTTGTCTACAATATCCAGTTAACTTCTTTACATGTTATATGTTTGTTGATCAATTGTAACAATCCATGTACTATTATCATCCAGTGCTGACAGCTCTGTATCAATTGCTGACTTCCACTCTGTCCAATCACTGCTTGACTTTGCTTTCTGTATGTTTTGGGGTTCACAGTAAGCTATGTTTACATATTCCTCATGGTATTTATTGGCTGGAACACCTTTCTTGCGCCTTATGGAACTCCTGTTTCCTGATTGGTTGTCTAAATTGACATTCCCAGTTTCAGACATGCTTTCCACTGCTTGTACATCCAATAATACATGTTGGGGGTTTTTCTTGCTCCACTACCCCAGTTAGTGGTGCTATTTCATGGAACTCCACATCTCTGGATTAAGGAATACGTTTGTTTGTAATATCCCAAAGTCTGTATCCTTTGCTTTCTTCATGTTACGAGGACTACACAGTTATCTGGATTACCAGGTGGTACTTGGTGATGCTCACGCAATTACCCCTGCCCAGCAGTCTTTTAGCCTCTTGCAATGCTAGGCTTCACCTTTAGCAGCCGCCTTTCCAGGGTGAATTAGGTCCACCCCATACTCTGATGCCCCCAGGTCTTATATAAGGACAAGGTGACTATTGGAGGCTGGGCAAGAATAAATGCAGTACAGTGAGACGTTCACTGGAAACAACCTTGATAACACTGCTCAATACTTAGACAGAGATAATTAACAGATAGTATGTGGGTGCAACAATGCACAGGGCACTGAAAGTATACGAAATGCAACAATGCACAGGGTGGTATAACAAACACAGATGATATGTAAATTCAACAATGCACATGGTGATATAGGCAACTTAACTGAATATAAATGCAACAATGCACAAGGTGGTAATAATAATGAAATAAGTGCGAAAGACAAGAATCTGTGTGGAAGCTCCACACAAAAAAACTGAATTCTAGGAGAGCTGGTTCCAGTAAGGAAACTGGACAAGACAGGGTATCCAAATTTCAGGAGTTCACAGAGCTGACAGGTTCTCACATGTAACAGGAACTTATAACCAGCACAGGAGAGGAAACAGGTAGGGAATATAAAGGGAGACACTCTCAATCAGAACAGCCAGAAAACCAAGCCTCCTGATGAGATACAATGCAGCTGGACAGCTAGACACACAGAGGCAAACTACTAATTATACAGCAGCTAAGGCTGAACACAGGGAAACATGCAGGAATCTAGCCACTGGAGTGTAGTAACACAGACGCATCGCTAGCGGCTTGCAACATTTCACAGTATCCGAGCATAATACATTCTATGGATTTTGGATCTAACCTTCTCCTTTTCTCCTTAGGTATATGTGCAAACGCTTTGCTCCCAAAGACACGAAGATGACTGACACTTGGCTTTTTATTGGACCACGCCTCCAGTGGCATTTTACCTTTTACAGCTACTGTAGGTGCACAATTTTTTAGGTATACTGCAGTAGATACTGCTTCTGTCCACAATCTTTTTTACAGGCCCCTGTCACTTAACATAGTCTGTGCTCTCCCAACAATTGTGCGGTTTGCCCGTTCACTCACGCCATTTTGTTCAGGTGTGTAGGCAATTGTTAGTTGATGAAAAGAATGGGGTGGTGACAGAAAATCAGGTGCGCTAAGGTTCTATTAAGAAGAGTGTGTGCTATCATTCCTCTCATTCCTCCTCTTCCATTGGAGTATCGGTAATGATACGGAGAACCGTACAGTTTGAATTGATCACAGTAAGCACTGATCCATACGGCAGGTTTGTGTTTCTGGAATGTAAGCTGAACTCCCGTGCCCTTTTTATTTTGTCTGTTTACACCCCCCTCCCCCCCCGTTTTCATATGATGTTCTGCAGAAAGCCGCATCGTTTATTGCTTCATCCCCCCATACTCCTGTTATATGTCTGGGGGATTTTAATAATGTGCTGGATGTCTCCTTGGATAGATGGAGGTCCTCTCAAGGTCCGGGGGCGGGAGGTGGGCAGCCAACTTCTCACTCTCACTCTAAGTTTGCGGATGTTATAGATAGTATGCAGTGGGTAGATGTTTGGAGAGTTCGGCACCCTACACTTAGGCAGTACTCATGCTTCTCTGGTACGCATGGCACATTCTCCAGAATCGACCTGGCCCTGGTCTCGCCCGGGCTTTTACCTAATGTAACGGATGTTCATTATGAGGCGCGCGGGGTGTCCGACCACTCGCCCATGTTGTTGTCTCTTGACGTGGAGTGCCGGAGGGGACAGTCTTATTGGAGGTTGCATCCATCCTGGCTGCTTCAGTTGGGAGAATGCCCGGATTTAAAGTCCAGATGGGAGGGCTTTTTTGCGGATAATGTGGGCTCGGCTCCGGTGCATATTGTTTGGGACACATTCAAAGCATACCTGCGTGGCACACTGATTGGTAAAATTGCATTCAACGCTGTCGAAGGCCTTAGCCGCGTCCAGCGATACTACAACCGCGTCTGAGGGGAAATCGTGTGGAGCCTGTAATACAGTATAGAGCCTACGCAAATTGATGGACGTGGATTTCCCGGGCATAAAGCCAGTTTGATCCCGATGTATTACTGTTTGAATAACCAGGTTAAGCCGTACCGCGAGGATTTTAGCCAGGATCTTGGCATCGGTAGGGATAAGGGAGATTGGTCTATATGACTCCATCAGTTTGGGGTCCTTGCCAGGCTTTGGCAATACAATAATAACTGCCTCGGACATTGAGGGAGGAAGGCGATTGGAGGCAAATATATCCGAATACATCTCAAGTAGTTTTGGGCCAAAGAACTGTACATACTGTTTGTACAGCTCAGTGGGAATACCATCACTTCCCGGAGACTTACCACCGGGACACATTCCTATCGCCGCAGTCACTTCCTCTAAAGTCAAGGGCGCATCTAAGGAAGCCCTAGCCTCATGGGAAAGCTTCAGAAGGGGTATATTAGATAAATACAAATCTAAGTCCCCCTCGGAGCACGTCATCTGAGAATCATAAATCTCCCTAAAGTACGAAAGGAACAGCTGTACTATGTCAGGGGTATTGCTCACCATGGAACCGTCAGGACCAGACATCTGCACTATCGTATTCCCAGGACGATCATAATGCACCAGATGAGCCAATAAACTACCCGGCCTGTCTGCCTGCATATAAATATTAGTTGCCCTAAACAGGAGGGAGCGTGCATTCTTGTCGGAGAGGTGAGCCAGCCAAGCCTCCTTAGCTGACATCCACCGCACCTTCAGAGCGGAGGTGCCCTCCGCCAAGTATCTGGTCTCTAGATCTCTATAGTCACACTCAAGCTGTCGCTCCGTCGCTCTGTATTCCAACTTGCGGGTATAAATGGCCCTACTTGTGGGGAGTCATGAAATATATGGGCTTTGGTCCTAATTTCATACAATGGATCAAACTACTCTATCAGAATCCACGTGCCAGGATCTTGGTCAACGGTTATATATCCTCCTCTTTCACCTTGACTAGGGGCACCAGACAGGGATGCCCCCTTTCCCCCGCCTTATTTGCCATAGCCATCGAACCCCTGGCTTGTCTGGTTAGGTCGCACTCGGACATTGGGGGAGTTGTTACGGGCCCCTGCACTGATAAAATAGCCCTTTATGCGGACGACCTGTTGCTGTTCTTACATGACTATGCCGTGGATATGCCTGTAGTGCTGCAGGTCATAGAGACCTTCGGCGGCTTCTCAGGTCTCCGTATAAATTGGTCCAAATCATCTATACTGCCCATCATGGGCTCTCCTCCCCAGGTCCCGAAAATATCCCTGCCACTGTGTTGGACGAGCCAGTTTAAATACCTGGGGATCCAGGTTACTAACGACCCCTCGGACTTTGTGCCCTTGAACCTTGACCCTCTTGTACACATGATTGTACGTAAGTCAAGGGCCTGGTGTAAACTTCCGCTGACAATAACGGGTAGGGTTAGCCTTATTAAAATGATAGTTTTGCCTAAGCTACTGTATGTTCTTTCACAATCCCCTGTGTATGTCTTCCCGACCTTCTTCAAGAAGTTAAACAGTATATTGACATCACTAGTATGGGCCAATAAAAGGCCTAGAATTAAGTTGACTACCCTTACTAGACAAAAAGCAGACGGGGGACTGGCCTTGCCTCACTTTCAACTGTACTATTTTGCGGCCCAGCTAGCTCACATTGGCATTTGGTTGCGGGGGGGAGAGGAGGCCGAGTTATGTTGGGCATTTCTCAGGTGCTATTACCCGGACCTTTCCCCGGTGCAGTTATTGGTGGGAGGGAGCGCTTCCCGGTTGTCTCCTCCTATTGTGTTTCAGGCCATGAAGATTTGGCTGGCCTTTACGGGCATGTTTGGATATGTTGGTATGGACCCGGATACTCCTCCCTGGCACTCCGCGTCGCTTCGCGAGTTGGGGTCTTTGGAGGGCGTGGGGGTATGGGCCCCGTACTCGGTGACTTCCATGCACCAGCTGTATAGCGACGGTGCTCTAAAATCCTTTCAGCACCTGAGAGAGGAGTTTGGTCTCCCGAACTCCTACTTCTACAGGTATTTGCAACTCCGACACGCCCTAAAAGCACAGTTTGGGGATTCTTCCCCGGCGCTCCTCCCCTTCCCCATTAAGACCTTTTTAAGTGCATTGGGCAGGGTCAAGGTGATATCATTCACCTACTCGTACCTTCTTGCAACAATTCATGCAGACCCGCTCTTAAATCTTCGGGAACGTTGGGAGCACGACTTAGGCCCTATAGATGCGGAGGAGTGGGGGGTTGCGCTGGGGAACTCGGGTCAGGTCACCAAATCACTGCGGTTCCAACAAATTCAATTCTTTATACTGCACAGATCGTATATGACGCCGAGCAGATTGGCCAGGTTCGGGGCTGGTGGTGCTGCCACTTGTCCTAAATGCGGGACTGCTGGCGGATCATTCTGGCATCTAGTGTGGGAGTGTCCGTCCTTGCAGGTGTTTTGGGCTGGAGTCGGGTCGATTCTGGAACATACAGGGATACCAAGAGGCATGTTGACTCCGGGATTCTGCATTTTGGGGACGGGAGAGTCTGATTCTGGGCCCCGGTGGCAGGGATTGTATGCTCGTAGCATTTGCGCCCTTGCTAAGGTATGCATAGCGCGGACATGGATGGCCTCACATTCTCCTACGATGTCTGCATTTAAAGCCTTGGTGAACGACACCGTATTGAAAGATCGGTATGTTTATATGAAAAATAATGCTCTCTCCAAATACGGGAAAATTTGGTCCTTTTGGATCAATTCTAGATATTCCACCCCTGCCCTTAAGCTTTGAGACGTATTGCGTCTTATCAGTGCCCTGATTCTCTGGGATTTGAATAGCCGACCTGGCGCCCCCGCCCCCCCCCCCCCCCCCGTATAGGTATTTATATTATGTGGATTTTGTACCTCGCCTCGCATGATCACGATCGATTTGTTTAATTTACTTATGCTTTCGTTTTGTTGTTATCATTTATATATTTTATTTATTTTGATAATTATGGTTGTTTTAGGTATCTTTGTTTGGAGTACCAGGCCGTATATGGCCTTATAGTTGGGGGGTTAATTGAGCTAGTTTGGGGAGAAATGAGAAAATCTATCATGAATGTGTTGGCATTTCTTTTCAGACTTCGAAAATCGCTTTGTGGGTTGTTATTAGATGGCCTTATATCCGCCGGTCATGCTCAAATATGGATGTATATGGTGTGGCGGGGCTATGCAAATTATAAAAGTTCTGTAATGTCACCGGATTTCCCGGCATACACTGAAAAGTCTGTATTCTTCCATTCTGTTGAATAAAAATACTCTATTCAAAAAAAAAAAAAAAGAAGAGTGTGTGCATGCAGCACCCTCGATGCAGTGTTAATACTTATCTCAGGCACAGGTCTGAATTCGCAGTAGGGTTAGATGGTTCAAAGAAATAAATATGCTTCTTATACACCAAACATCAATGGACATGTAAACAAAAAGAACGATATACACATAGTGTAATATTGTTTCAACTTATTCCATATATGGTGAAAAACAGAAAACATGTGGTAGTTAGAGTGTATATCCACAACGTTAAGTGTAGAATTAGAGGCTTTACCAGATGGGTATTGATTTCAGGCACGTAGTTGATACACAGGTCTCAAATACTGTTTCCAATGGTTCCAATTTCATTCGTATATGTGGGAATAAGAAATCATAGCCCACATAGCGTGATACCATATGAACAATTTATTTGACAGACACTGGTTACATAAAACATGGATAAAATAAGGATTGGAGGTGTTTACCAGATTGAAAATCAAACGTGAGCATGTAGATCTTAAATGGAAGCACCGAGTTTATATTGTTCTTTTTGTTTACATGTCCATTGATTTTTGGTGTATAAGAAGCATATTTATTTATTTGAACCATCTAACCCTACTACGAATTCAGACCTGTGCCTGAGATAAGTATTAACACTGCATCGAGGGTGCTGCATGCACACACACTTCTTAATAGAACCTTAGCGCACCTGATTTTCTGTCACCACCCCATTCTTTTCAATTTGCTATTTGGTTAAAGGGTATAACCACGACAGATAACTACTGCTGCTTAGTTAGTGCCAATAAGATACCTCTACACACCCATATAATTGTTAGTTGCTGCTTTATGCCATATTTTTTAAGGAATGCAGCTAACACCCTGTTGTCATACTCTCCACTATTGTCGGATCTAAAGACCTGTAATTTTAATAAAATAGACATATGTCATTCTTGTGGCGTCATCAATGAGAGTCATGAAATATCTGTAGCCACTGATTGATTCCACCTCTATTGGACCACATATGTTGGTGTGCACTAGAGCAAGTGGTGTCTCTGCTCTACTAACTGACTTTGGAAATGGGTTGCGAGTTTGCTTTCCTTTTATACAGCTCTCACACATAGGTCTTTCATCGTTACTCACGGTGATCCCTGTTACCATTCCATCTAACAGTTTCTGGACGTTGTCATATCTTAGATGACCCAAACGTTTGTGCCACAGCTACAGTGATTGGTTTGCATCAGTAGCCATCCTCAGTGTCCAGGACATATAGTTGGTTGCTCCAGGTTCCTGAAGCAATTACAGTCCCTCTTTTATTTTGCACCATACACTTGCCCTTTGCAAACTGGACTCTGTAACCCTTTTTCTTCAGGACGCTGATAGCAATGAGATTACTTACCAAATCTGGCACGAATAATACACCTTGCATATGTGTAACAACTGTTTCTCCTCCAATTCTTAAACGCACTGTGATTGTACATACTACCTTGAAAAAGGGACTTTGATGTCCCGAAACGCGTTGGTGTCTGCCTACCAGTGCTCTGGACTTCCAAGGACGTTTTTGGACTCAGTTTATACCACAGGGAAAATCTCGCCTTCCGGAGCCTTATGCAGGGTATCTTTCCCGGGTATACCTTGCATATAACACCTGCGGCTCCGGCCACCATCTTGGTAGGATTCTCTGTGTTATCTACTTCCATTTTATATGTGTTTTGATTTTAAGTGTTTGTTTAAATTAAAACAGAGATTGTTTTTACATAACACTAGACACATGCTTTATTTCCTACTAATCATGGCTCAATCATAATGTTTTATGTGGGTGTTATCTGACAAGCGCCAATCAGGAGTAGTCCTCTTTCTGTATTGCATATATCCATTTCTATGTTTGGGCTCAACAGGGGAGCCCTGTGACCACCCCTAGGCCAGCTAAAGTCTATACAGCGCAGTTTTTCTACCTCAACCCCATTTTGACAATGCACTGTGATTGTCCCAACTTGTGATGCAGTAAGGATTTTATTTCCAATCTCTTTTACTGTAGGGATAGACACAGTGTTAAAGAACTGAACCAATGCTGATTGCAACTGAAATGCAGAGTGGCCCCCGTGTTCATGTACCAGCAATCCTTCTTGTGACTATCTGCTACATTCAGTGCTGACTCGTTTGATTTGCCACGCATTTCTGTGCATCACTGGAATTTGTCATCCTACAATCTGAAGCCTCATGCCCCAGCTTGTGACACTCAAAACACTTGAACTTGAGCTTTTTGGACTTTGTCCCTTTTGTGAGTAAGGCAGAACCCTCAGCTATGGTCTACGTTCTTGGAACTGTAGTAGCTTGGCCCTTACAATTTCTGTTGTCAGCTTGGTATCATTAGACTCCAAAGCTACCACCAAAAAATCAAATTCTGGCATCAGATTTTGTAACATCGCCATTGCCACTTCCTCCTCGTCCACCTGTGCCCCCACAGATGCCAACTGCTGAGCTATTGACAATATCTTATCAATATAATCGTTCATGTCCTTGCAAGCACTCAATTTTGTCCTATATAGCATGCATCTCAAACTTATACTTCTCATCAGACCTCTGTCCTCATAAGCCTTTTGTAGGGCTGTCCACATGTCCTAAGCTGACACTTCACCACTGATTAGAGAAAAAACATGCTGCTCCACAGCTAAGCCTATCGTGCCGATGGCTCTGTCTAAATTATCTAAGTTAGGACCTGCTCCTGGTTCTATTGTGACCTTCCACATTTTTCCCCGCTTAAGCTGCATCTCCATGGCAAACTTCCATGTAGTGTAGTTCTCTGAACCTTTCAATTTTCAAAGTTCATGCTGTGCCCTGTGCTATGCATCTTCCCAGCGTTTTAATAAAATGTTTCTTTAAATAATTATTTTGTACTTTTGTTCTGTGTACCTCTGTTCTGGGTTATCACTCAAACACGCGGGGCTGGGCACATAACCTGTTGGCAGAGTGTTGCGGTGTTTGATAGTGATGTTAATCCACACAATTGATAGTTTACCAGAACGATGGTTTATTAACATACAAAGACAACACTTGTTAATGCAGAAGATGTTCTGCAGTAGCAGTAACTCACTCATATATATAACAGGCTGGTACAGTTAGAGCGCGGTACTTATCGCTATACGTCATGCGGCTGTGGTAAGGTAGTGACTCTGACAGTATGGGATGGAAGGCTGCACATCCATGCAGACTGACTGCTGTTGGAAGGAACACACACTGCCTACTGCTTTCCGTCCTGCTCAGGCAGTGCGACACATGCTGCAGGAGTAACCGTCTCTCTCTCTCTCTACTGCAGGAGGAACTGTCTCTCTCTCTTCAATGCAGGAGGAAATGTCTCTCCCTCTCCACTGCAGGAGGAACGGTCTCTCCCTCCCCACTGCAGGAGGAACTGTCTCTCCCTCCCCACTGCAGGAGGAACTGTACCACTCAGTCTCCACCTCCCTGATGCTCCAGCACTAGAGGGAAAACACTAGAGGATGCGCACCCAGTTTAATGTATACACAGGAGACAAGGTACTTTGGGGTCATTCAGACCCGATCGCATGCTGCATTTTTTTATGCAGCCGTGCGATCCGGTCTGAACTGCGCATGCGCATGACCCGCAATGCGCAGGTGCGTTGGCCGCCAGCATCGCCCGTCGCAGGGCAGCATCAAATCTTGCTAAGTAAGCGATCACACCGGCGATCGCAAGGAGATTGACAGGCAGGAGTTCGTGGGCGGCAACTCACCATTTTCTGGGGTGTCTGGAAAAACGCAGGCGTGCCCGGAGGGTTCCTGACGTCAGCAACATCCCGGATCGTCGCATCGGCTGAGTAAGTCCTGGGCCGTGCAGAAACTGCACAAACTTTTGTTTGTGCAGCTCACTGCACAGCCGATCGCACCCCTGCAAAGCGTTTACCCCCTTCCCCGTAGGCGGTGATTACCTGGTCGCAGCAGTGCAAAGAATAGCCTGCTTGCGACCAGGCCTGGATTAGGCCCTGAGTGCACTATACTTCAACAATAAATGCACCTTTCACCTTGGTTTTGCAGAGGATTACTTTAACACATGTACAGTATGTGTTATGCTTTGGCTCCTCATACTCTAGGTCAGGCATTCCCAACCACGGTCCTCAAGGCACACCAACAGTGCAGGTTTTAGTGATATCCAGGCTGCAGCACAGATGGTTAAATCAAAATAACTGAGCTACTAATTAAGTCACCTGTGCTGAAGCCTGGATATCACTAAAACCTGCACTGTTAGTGTGCCTTGAGGACCGTGGTTGGGAATGCCTGCTCTAGGTTGTCCAATATAGAGGGGACCCACCACCTGTCTGCCTTGCAGCCTTTCACTCCTCTGCCATCTTTGCTTTCAATTTACACTTTATGTCAGAAAAGCATTTCTTGCAAGGCTCCACATCCCGCTTTATGTACCCTAAGGCAGTTGCTGCTTGGACCACTATTAGCCAGATTTGTGTCTTCTTCTGCCGTGTTGTCCTTGCTGCCATTCTTCCATACTGGTCCTCATATTTCTTGACTGCAGCATTAAACAGGTACACATTTTCATCAGAGCTAAACCTGATTTTACTCCCTGCTTTGGTCTAGGTGTGCTGACTCTCATCCTCCTCCACTGACTGCAACATATACAATCTCGTTCAGAGCTGGACGCTGATGTGGCCCGCAGTGCAGTTTGCCTGCATCAGCAAACTGAGCATGCGCATCAGCAGCATCGCACCTGTGCGGCCTTACACATTGTGCCTGTATCCCAGAAGGATACGGCCGCAATGTGATTGAGTGCAGCGGGCGTTGGGGGGCAGCATTGGACCGTTGCGGGGGACGGGGTGGGCCGAAAGGGGGCGTTCCGGGAGCATTTTCGAATTGAGGGCTGTGTGATGACACATGCAGCCGACCCTGATTAAAAAAATGGCGGCGGACAGCCTGACAGCGCAGCCAGGGGTCAACCTTAATTTGATATGTCTGCAATTACATTCCAGACACATTGTGAGGCCTTAACCTGTGCTGGGCGGCCAACAGCATGTGAGGAGAAGAACGCAGATCATGCTGCGCATGCAACGATCTGCGTCCATCTCTGACTAACCCCCATTGTCTGATATATCGTCCTAACGTGGATAGGAACAATATATTGTACACACTGTATAGTGTGTACCCGCAATCCGTATTGCCACCCGTCTTTCTTCGGATTTTCCTATCTGATGTGCTGCACATCAGACGTGACGATCCCACATACGACAATGTATTTTACAATAAGTATGTAACAATACATTGCGCCATCATATGATATAATAGCGTGTACAGCGGTGCAATATATCTTTACACCGCATCGCAATGCATACTGGGCCGGATTCATGTGTGTCAGTAAAGCAAAAAAAGCAAGTAACTTTGTGTCTGGAACAAACCATGGGGGTAATTCTGAGTTGATCGCAGCAGGAATTTTGTTAGCAGTTGGGCAAAACCATGTGCACTGCAGGGGGGGCAGATATAACAGGTGCAGAAAGAGTTAGATTTGGGTGGGTTATTTTGTTTCTGTGCAGGGTAAATACTGGCTGCTTTATTTTTACACTGCAATTTAGATTGCAGATTGAACACACCCCACCCAAATCTAACACTCTCTGCACATGTTATATCTGCCTCCCCTGCAGTGCACATGGTTTTGTCCAACTACTAACAAAGTTCCTGCTGCGATCAACTTGGAATTACCCCCCATGTTGCTATGCAAGGTGAGGAAACACATTTATATATTTTCTGTGTAAGGTAAATACTGGCTGCTTTTGCATGTAGCCCAAAAATTTTAGACAGCTTTATTTTTACACTGCAATTTAGATTTTAGTTTGAACACACTCCATCCAAATCTAAAGGTCCATACACACCATACGACGTCGCTCTATGGGGGTCATTCCGAGTTGTTCGCTCGTTGCCGATTTTCGCAACGGAGCGATTAAGGCGAAAATGCGCATGCGCATGGTACGCAGCGCGCATGCGCTAAGTATTTTAGCACAGAACTTAGTAGATTTAATCACCTCCGAACTAAGATTTTCATCGTTGATGTGATCGGAGTGTGATTGACAGGAAATGGGTGTTTCTGGGCAGAAACTGTCCGTTTTCTGGGAGTGTGCGGAAAAACGCAGGCGTGCCAGGATAAATCGCGGGAGTGTCTGGAGAAACGGGGGAGTGGCTGGCCGAACGCAGGGCGTGTTTGTGACGTCAAACCAGGAACGAAACGGGCTGAGCTGATCGCAGTGTAGGAGTAAGTCTCGAGCTACTCAGAAACTGCTAAGAATTATCTATTCGCAATTCTGCTAATCTTTCGTTCGCAATTCTGCTATGCTAAGATACACTCCCAGAGGGCGGCGGCCTAGCGTGTGCAATGCTGCTAAAATCTGCTAGCGAGCGAACAACTCAGAATGACCCCCTATGCCTTAACTCTCTCTGCACATGTTACAGCTGGCCCACCTGCAGTGCAACATGGTTTTGCCCAGTTGCTTGCTTTTTTGCTTTACTTACAAATATAAATCAGGCCTTACTCCTTTTACTCTCCCCTACTAACACAAATGATACACAAGACAAACAGAAAAATAAAACCTACAGTAACACTACACTCTACATAAGCACACAACAAGCACACACAAATAAACATTAAGCTAATAATTACACAAGTGACAAAAAATAGGACAAACTTTTAAAATAGAAAAGACAAATGATAAAAACACAAGACAACACAACTTACAGCAATAGTTTTCTCAGTCCAAAATTCTCCTCCAAACTATTCTCTCTCTCCTAAACCATACACCAACCACCTCAATACGATCTCAATGTGTTGGTGGGGTTTAGGCATTTTTATAAAGGAGTCTGTATATTCTTGCTTAAATTAATGTAAAAGTGCTTGGAAGTGTTTGACAGTTTCCTGTTGCCTTCTGTTGAAATGACACTTCTATTTGGCAGCGGATTCTATCAAAAAGGAGTAATCTGAAGGACATTAGAAAGAAAATATACAATGGACTTCATCTGAAGCAAAAATTCAATGGTTAGAAAATACAGCATTCTTAGACAGCAATCTGGCGGAGGTATCCATTTGTTTGCAAAAGACGGCAAAACCATTCTTAGTAATACCGCTTTTCCACTGAAGTCCCAGGTCTAACAAGAGATTTGGAATACCGTTCCAAACTGGGTCAGACCCAGGACATCCCAATTTCCACCACAGCACGGGTGCAGAGCCAGCATCCTATTAACTGGTCCCGAGTTGAATGACCTAGGTTACCCACTTACATTGCAGCTAACCTAGAACCTTCCCGGGTAAAACCCTGCTAGGTACCCGGTGAGGATTTCCGGGTGACTGGACCTGGGTGGACCCTTTTATACTGACCTAAATCCCGGGTTGCTATGCAATAACCCGGGACTTTAAGGTCAGTGGAAAAGTGGTATAAATTTACCCCATAATCTGCAGACAGACATACATTAAATTCAACACCAAGCCGTTAGTGTTTAGGGGGTAATTGTTATAAAGGAAAACAAAAGCCTCTGGTGCTGCACCATGACAGGCTTATAACTGATTGCCTAATTAATTTTAACAGCAATCTTGCTGAAATTCGCAGCTGTTTTTGTAAAATCAGATCCTATTACTTAACGCCCAAAGAAGGAACCCACTATAGTCGATGATTGTTGGTAACTACCATTTTGTATAATGTATTATAAATGAATTTGAATTAATTGCACTTATTTATTTATTTATTTTTTTTTAATCATGGCTGAGATCAATGTATTGTTTTACCAGTTATTTAAAACACTTCATCATGAACATGTTCAAGTTGTTATATATTGCAACGATTCTTATCCTCTTTTTTAAATAGGTCACAAGATTATGTTTAAAGGCATGGTAACAAGATTCAGCAGGGGATTCCAGCAGTCATAAGACTGACACTGGAATCCTGACAGTGAGCGCATCGTGTCCGCTCGCATGCTCGCTGTGCTCAGCACGGTCCGGGCCCGATGGAGCTTTGCTCGCCCCACTAATTTATCCCCCCTCGGGGAGGTGTGGACCACCCCCCAAATGGGCATTCTGGGCTCCGGTCGGGATTCCCCTGGCTGTCGGGATTCCGGCATCAGTATCCTGACCGCTGGGAACCCAACAGCCGGGAACCTAACTGCTTCCCTGTTAACAAGCCATAGTTTAGTTGTAAACAGTATATTTCCTTTTAATTGCTTTAAGGTATACAAAAGATATATATTAGTGTTAATAATTAGTATACATTGAGATACTTCTAGTAAATAAGTTTATTTGGGGTCCTGACTCCTATGTTAAAAATGTACTCTAATAATTAACTGATAGTAGTTCATTTATAACTCAGTGATTGGGACTGTAACAGCTATTCTTAAACCCAGATTTAAATCGGTCGCACTGGCACATCATTTATTGGCAGATTTAAATTTTTTTTTTTACTGATTTTCCAGATGAATTGGCTATAGGTAAACAATAACAAATTTGTTAATGAATACATTTATCATCCATTATTTGTTTAAACTCGGGTTACTGAGCAATAAAAATAAAACCTGTAAGATTGTAAGCTTGCGAGCAGGTCCTTCCTACCGCTATGACTGTTTGTTATAACCCAGTTTTGTTTTATCATTGTTGTTTCCAATTGTAAAGCGCAACGCAATTTGCTGCACTAAATAAGAAACTTAATAAATAAGTAATCTACAGTATAAAAATTATTAAGAAAGTTTTAATAACATTGAGTTCTACACTCTCTAAAGTGGTCAGTTTCCAAAAGTCTAATAATCCCTTAAAGTGTACAAACTCCATGACCCCTTTAACTATTGGTAACCTTTTGCTGTAAACTTCAAAGACAGGTGTACTGTACAATCTATTACTGCTTGCAGGTTTGTGCAATCAGCTATTCCTTCATACAGAAGAAAAATATTTTCTCTGTACAAAGAACAAGACATGCTGCATTAACTTCTAACATCAATGATTCAGGAGAATTTTAGGTAATAAGCTATGTCTGCAGGTGCATCTCTCAGATGTACGTTTCCTCGAGCATTTAGACTTTGTGCTGTTCAATGGACCACACCAGTTACATTTTGCTTAAGAAAATGTATTACTAATTATGAGATGTGTGCTTTATTTATCAAAAAGCACCAATAGAAAGATGTTCACTTGGCGATAACAAAGTTTATATTAGCATATAAGAGATATAAAAAAAAATATTGAACAGCAAGGATGGTGTAATGGTTCTCCATGTGCTTGCGTGGGTTTCCTCCCACAATCCAAAACTATACTGGCTCCAAACAAAAGGTAACCCTAGTGTGTATGCTGTAGGGAACATGCTGGTAGATGTATGATCTGTCGTTATGGGGAGAAGTGGTATCAGCGCACGTTATGTGCACTCTACCACGTCTCCCCATGCATTACAGTGGCGGTGCTTGCACAGTGACAGGGGCACATATATAAAATAGGGGCGCATAGATAATAGATAGCACGCCGATGTGTCCGACAATGTATGAACGGACAGTAGAGCTGACCATTCCGACACTTGCAGCTATCGATTTCAACAGCTGCAGGTATCGTTGCCCATACATCACAGTCAGGGACAGCGCTGTCCCTAACTGTGGCAGGTGTCGACTCTGGGCTGCATGTGAGATCTTGCAACACTTATGCGATCTCGCAATGCCCAGTGAGCCTGCTGGGGGGGAGAGACACAGCACATCAGCAGTAATGCCAAAAGGGGGGGAACTCTTTAACAGCTTCTCAGCATAGTTCAGCACATGCTGCTGTGTGTTGGGCTAGGAAGAGAGGCAACAACAGTCAGCCTCTCTCCTATGTACAGTGGGGAGGCAATCTCACCTGATCCCCCACCGCCCACCAAATCTAACATAGGCCTCACGGCGACATGTAACGAGTATTTTTTTTTTATTGTAAGGAGGGGGCTGGCCACACGTCCCCATTAGCCACACCTCCCATTACCGGTGTCTGGCAGAGCTGTCGATGCCCATGCATATCAGTACTAGGTTGATGCACTGTGGCAGCTGACGGGTATCGCCAGAGGGGGGAGTTTTAACTCCCCCTCTCCGGCATCCAAGATGTTAATACATTTTGGTGCTAGTGCTTCCCACTTCGCCTTGATAAAGAGGCAAAACAGGAGGAGTGATACCGGCACAATTGTGGCGGTATTATATATTTACACCATGGATTGTCAGCTCCACTGCGGCAGAGACTGATGTGAATGGCCAAATATTCTCTGTAAAACGTTGTGTAAGTAAATGGTAATAAATAAATAAATAAATAAATGCTGTAACTATACAAAATTCCTTCCCATAATATCCTTTTCTCGTAGTCCATAGGGGATACTGGGATGGTCTAAGTGCCATGGGGTATAGATGGGTCCTATTGGAGCCTTGACACTTTAAATATTTAGAGTGTGTGCTGGCTCCTTTCCCCTATGCCCCTCCAAAAGACTGAGTCTAGGAAACCGTGCCCGGGGAGACGGACATACATTGAGAGAAGGAAATAAGTAGAGGAAAGTGGTGAGGTTTCTAACCAGCACACAACATCAAGAAGATAGTAACATAACCATACTAGAAAAATAGGGACATCAACAGCTGATCCAACCCGCAACAAGCAACAACTTTTGCAGGAACAAAACCATAGCACAGAGGTGGGCGCCAAGTATCCCCTACAGACTACGAGAAAAGGAATTATTGGTAGGTATCAAATTCCTATTTTCTCTTACGTCCTAGGGGATACTGGGATGGTCTTAGTACCATGGAGAAGTCCCAAAGCTCCCAGACCGGGTGGGAGTGCTGAGACCCCTGCAAAGCAGATTGCCCAAACTGAAGGTCATCATTAGCCAAGGTGTCGAACTTGTAAAACTTAACAAACCTATTCGACCCTGACCAACTGGCAGCCCGGCACAACTGTAAGGCTGAGACACCACGGGCAGCCGCCCAGGAAGAATGCGCCAACCTAGTGGAATGGGCCCGAGCTGATGTCGGAACCGGCAAGGCCGCCGTTGAGTAAACCTGTTGGATAGTAAGTCTGATCCAACGCGCAATAGACTGCTTAGAAGCAGGACAGCCAATCTTGTTGGCATCGTACAATACAAAAAGCAAATCGGCTTTCCGTGTCTGAGCAGTCCTCTTGACATAAATCTAGGGACTCTTACACCATAAAGCCCCTAGCTCCGACACACGTCTTGCTGATGCCAAAGCCAACAGCATGATCGTCTTCCACGTGAGATACTTCACCTCAACCTTGTGTAAGGGTTCAAACCAGTCAGACTGGTGGAATTTGAGAACCAAATTGAGATCCCACAGTGCCGTGGGGGCCACAAAGGGAGGCTGAATATGAAGGACACCCTGCAGAAAGATCTGTACTTCTGGGAGAGCAGCCAACTGTTTTTGGAAAAATATAGACAGAGCCGAAATCTGAACTTTAATAGAGCCTAAACTTAGGCCCATGTCCATTCCTGACTGAATGAAATGCAGGGAATGGCCCAGATTGAAATCCACAGCAGAATACTGTTGACCTTCACACCAAGAGATATATCTCTTCCATATGCGTTGGTAATGTTTTGACGTGACCCCCTTTCTGGCTTGGATCATAGTCGAGATAACGTTGTCCGGGATACCCTTTCTGAATCTCCCTTTCAACAGCCATGCAGTCAAACGTAGCCGTGGTAAGTCTATATAGATGAACGGCCCTTGCTAAAGAAGATCCGAAGCGGCAGAGGCCAAGGATCTGTGATTGACATGGCCAGGAGATCTGCATACCAGGTTCTGCGCGGCCAATCTGGGGCAATCAGAATCACCCAAACTCTTTCCCTTATTCTTTTGAGAACTCTGGGAATTAGAGGAATTGGAGGAAACAAGTACACATGTGGATCCTTTGTCCAGGACCAATAACACAGGAGCCCCTTGTTGAGTCGAGAAGCCATCATGACAATTAGCGGACAACCCCACCGCTGTGCTATCTGCTGGAACACCTGTGGATGAAGGCCCCATTCGCACAGGTGCAGGTCATGCCTGCTGAGGAAGTCTGCTACCCAGTTGTCTACTCCCAGAATGAATATGGTCGATATGGCTTTAGCATTTTGTTCCACCCAGAGGAGTATCCTGGATACCTCTCGCATGGTGGCTCTGCTTTTTGTTCCTCCTTGTCGGTTTATGCACCAGGTGAAGACGCCAGAAGCCCTGGGAAGGCGGCGGCCATGAAAAAGAGCTTAAAGGCCGCCGTCTCCCAGGTGAAGACGCCGGAGGAAGACGCTGGAAGCCCTGGGAAGGTGGAGGCCCCACAGTTGAAGACGCTGGTAGCCCTGGGAAAGCGGTGGCCATGCAAAAGAGCTTAAACGCCGCCACCCCCAGGTGAAGACCCTGACTAATAAAAAATTTTGTGGGTGGTGTTTTATTTTAATATTTTCTTTACAGGTGCCAGCGGGCCCTTTATGTCCGGGCATGCTGGCACTTGTGGTTCTCCAAGTGCCGGCATGCTGGGGCAGGCCTGCTGGGACCTGTAGGCCACCTGTAAAGAACAATATTAACAGACAATGAACCCCGCACCCACCGCCACCAGGGGTGCGGGGCATAGCACTGGGCTATCAGCCCAGTGCTGGATGTTGCTCGGGAGGGGGGACCCCATTTTTATTTTTTGGTGGCCCTACTTTCCGAGGAATTCCAGCCCTGGGCTGACTGGTTTGGGGGAGGGGGGCGTTTAATGTCATGGCAAGGGGACCCCACACTCAGGGCCATCTTAACAGCAGTGTAGGCCCCTGGGCACAGCAATGCACTGGGCTCCCTACCCATCCTCCAGCGGTAGGTGTGGGGGGTGCTATCAATGGGCGGTAGGGGGTGTTCTATCTTCCGCTCAGCATGTAGGACCTGGAGCAGTAATTTCTGCTAATTACTCCTTTACTGCACAGATGGTGGGAGAGAGAACACTAAACTGTAGAAGAGGCATTGGGATGAATGAATGGGCCCCGTTGGGCTGAATCAATGCCCCCCCCCCCCCACTTCCAGGGTGGTGTTGGTGGTGGGGGGAGGGGGTGTATGTGATAAAAAACTAGAGTCCCACCTTTCAGGAGGTACTGGGGACTTGGGGATGAGAGTTCAGGATGCAGAGAAATCTACCGGTGAAAATATAAAACTGCAAACCAGATGTGTGGAGCTGGAGCAGGGACCAGCTGCTTGAAGGCTTATATCTCCGTTTCTGGGCACAGTAGAGTCAAGCTGCCAGTGTCCACTGAAAGGGAAGGGGTCCCATATTTTGGAGAGTCCCCTCAGAAAAGCTATATGTCAGAGAGAACCCAAGATATCTGGCTGGGAAGAGCAATTAACAGTCTTGGATGGGGATCACTGCTTCGAAGTCAGATATCTCTGGTTGCCCAAGGCCGATTTTCAAGAATCTGGTACCCCTGGAAAGAGGGGACCCTCAGCTACCAGTCTAGGGCACTTAGACTCCTGGGGCCCTTAGGTAAGAGCCCATTGAGCTCATACGAAAAGACGGCCCTGTCCACAATGAGTGTCTCCCCTGCTATGGCATTATCCCCCCTGGCTGGTTCTGCCTGGTGCTGGTTTCAGTGATGTGTAGGGGACTACACTTTTTTTTTTTCCTTCCCTCTATGGGGGGGTTAGCTGCCAGTGCCTCCCCAGCCACTGACCTCACCGCACGTCATTGCTGTGGGCCAATGTATATCTGGCACTGTGGGGACTTTTGTGTATCTGGCACTGCGGGGCAATGTATATCTGGCACTGTTGGGGCATTTGTGTGTCTGACACTGTGGGGCATTTGTGTATCTGGCACTGTGGGGGCATTTGTGTATCTGGCACTGTGGGGCAATGTATATCTGGCACTGTGGGGCATTTGTGTATCTGGCACTGTGGGGGCATTTGTGTATCTGGCACTGTGGGGCAATGTATATATGACACTGGGGTATTTGTGTAACTGGCACCGTGGGGGCATTTGTGTATTTGGCACTCTGGGGCAATATATATCTGGCACTGTGGGGCAACGTGTATCTGGCACTATTGGGGTCATATGTGTATGTGGCCCCCGCATATGTGTATCACACCCCCATTTTCATTGGCCACACACCATGTGGCATTTGTCCACACCCATTTTTGGGGCGCACGCACACAGTATCTATAAGACATTTTTTCTACTTACACCACTGCCTAATGGCCGTGTCAACATATTTCATGTGTCGACCAATAGGTGTCGACCTAGACCATACTTGCCTACCTGACCCTCTCCATGAGGGAGAAAATGCTCTGTTCCTGGACTTTCCTGGTAATATATGATTGCCATCACCTGTGGTGAAACACCTTTCTTATCAATTAACTAGCTCACCACAGGTGATGGCAATCATACATTACCAGGAAAGTCCAGGAACAGAGCATTTTCTCCCTCATGGAGAGGGTCAGGTAGGCAAGTATGACCTAGACCAGAGGTTCTCAAACTCGGTCCTCGGGGGCACACACAGTGCATGTTTTGCAGGTAACCCAGCAGGTGCACAGGTGTATTAATTACTCACTGACACATTTTAAAAGGTCCACAGGTGGAGCTAATTATTTCACTTGCGATTCTGTGAGGAGACTTGCAAAACATGCACTGTGTGTGCCCCCGAGGACCGAGTTTGAGAACCTCTGACCTAGACACTGTCGACAGAGTCCGGTTACCATTAGACCGATCACTGCAAGCATAATATATGCAGGTCAGTGCTGTGCTAAGCATGTGATAACGAGTTTAACCAGACAATCGGCTCTACGCATTTGCTATGGTGCAAACACACTGCCGCTGCTCGTCACCGCATTAGTAACAGGCAGAGCACATTTTCCTTATTTATTACTGTCACACAGGAGACGTGATGATGATACAAGATATACCAAGCGGGAAGAGAAGCACACGTCACCCGACGGGGCGGGCCACATGACGCGGCACGCTGACTATAAGACGGGCGGGGCGCGGGAAGCAGCAGCAGTAGACGGTCTGATAGTGCTGGACGTGGTTACGAAGAGAACGGCCGGGAGAGGTGAGTGGCGCTGCCCTGTGTGTGGTTACGGTTTGGGCGCGATGGCTCCCGGTGTTGCCTGGTTGTCTCCGTGGCTGGCGAGAGCCGTTGCACACACGCATCTGTGTTGTGAGCGGTGGGGTTGGTGCCGCCCCCGTGCGTCCCGCCATGCCGAGCCTGTACCTTCTGCTGCGGGCGGGAGCATCTCCCGCCGGGGCTAGTTCGGTTTTGGCGGTCCCAGGCCGGGAGTGTGTTTCTGGCCCAGTCGGCTTAAGGAGGTGGCTGCTCCTCATGACTGGTGAGGGTGCCGGATGCAAGACACTTACTGTGCGTCCAGGGGGTCGGAGAGTAGGGTCGGTGAGCTGGCAGTGCCGCCGTGTGACCCCGGCCAGGTCTCCCTGTGTGTGAGCTCCCCCCTGCTGGCTGTTACTGTGATACGCTGCTCGGAGGCTTACTCCCTGCGGGTGATGGGTGTCCTGTGTCCGGTCCCCGCAGTGCATGTGATGTCCCGTGTTCCCTACGCCCACGCCGCTGGCTGTGTAGTGCCTGCCAGGTGGGCAGAGGTGTTGTGAGAATAATGGCAGCGGCAGCAGGATAAGATGGAGCTGTAGATTGTTTAATCGTAACCAGTCTCTTTCCTTTGTGTCTGCAGGTATCATGAATCCCAACTTTAAACTGAGAGCTGATGCTGGCAAGTCTGCCCTGTCAATCAAGGTAATATTGCGGTAGAATGAGAACCATGTTAGAAAAGTAAATTTTAAGATTATCTCATTGAGGGAATCCCAATTGTTGGCTTGCCTGATTGTTAATCTAAATTGATGGGGTGATATTAAATTATTTCAGTCTGCTGTTTGTTCTGAAATTCGCTAGGTTTATGTGCATGAAGTGGCTTTACACTGCCTAAACCAGCGAGCTAGACAGAAAATGCCATTTGTGTGCCCAAAAGATGGGCTTTTACAGAAATAATGGATGCTTGATTGGAGCAACCATTAAATTGCACAGATGTGTGCTCATTAGTTATAGCTGTGCTAAAAGCAATTGAATGCCATCTGGGCTAATAAGGTTGGGTATTAATGTAACTCATGGGTTAACCAACTGATAATGTATAACAGCATTTGCATAGGTACCATTAAGTTGGTCAGCTTTAAACTCTGAAAAGGTGGTTTAACATCTCACTTATGTAATACAAATATTAATTAGTGGGATCAATTTAATTACGGTTGCTAACACAGTATTGTTGTGCACATAATAGCCAGTTGTTACATCTGACTAGATTTCTTATGTGCCTGAAAAAGTGTATTTGACTAGGTGCCTAAAGCGGTAAACGTTTACATTGTCTTGCAGCAGTAATATTAGAAGTAGTAACTTGGGTATGAGCAAATATTGCCTGCTGTATATTTGACCAGTGCTTATGTTATCTGTTCTACAGACTTAGATTACAAATGGTTAAACAAGCAAAAAGACAAGTCAGAATGTTAGTTTTAAGTAAGATTTTCCCATGAGATAAGTCTTGTTGTACAGTAACTTGTCATATGAGCCACTGGTGTCAAGTGTTGCAATTTGAGAATGTGATAATCCATAACTTTAAAGGGCTTGCAGTAATGCCCAAGGTGTTTAACAATGCTGGTTCCCACAGTCTTAAACATTTGTTCTATTGATTGACAGTGAGATAATAGCAGAAAACCTGACCGTGGGAAAGTTTAACTCCTGTCATGTTACATATAGTGTGAATCAGTAACTTTCTCACGGTACTGTAGTGATACACCTCTCCAACCTGTGTGGCTATTGCAGGTTGTTTGCTATAGCAAGGTGGCAGTATAGCCAGTTCTAAAAAGTAAAACGGGCTATTGAATGTAATCTCCTTGTTTACACTACTGTAAAATCATTGATTAAACATTTGAATGTAAATGGATTGTCTGGGTTCAAGGGAGCCTCTGACACAACAGTTGTGTTGGAGAAACAATTGTATTCACTTTTTTTTTTTTTTTCCGCTCCAATTGTAGAACTATCTCTCAGACAAAACTGAGACTGCTCAAAGAGGGACTCTTAAAGTAATCCAACCTTCTGCCACAGGTCAACTTGTTGGACGGGCTAAAGAGGTATGTGCAAATGCTAATGGTGTTAATCTGTTTGCAGGTCAAATTTAAAGTGGTAACTGCATGTATAACTTGCATAAAGCAGGTTTTGCTTTCTTAAATTTTTTTCTCTATCGTCCTAGTGGATGCTGGGGTTCCTGAAAGGACCATGGGGAATAGCGGCTCCGCAGGAGACAGGGCACAAAAGTAAAGCTTTCCGATCAGGTGGTGTGCACTGGCTCCTCCCCCTATGACCCTCCTCCAAGCCAGTTAGATTTTTGTGCCCGGCCGAGAAGGGTGCAATCTAGGTGGCTCTCCTAAAGAGCTGCTTAGAAAAGTTTAGCTTAGGTTTTTTATTTTACAGTGAGTCCTGCTGGCAACAGGATCACTGCAACGAGGGACAGAGGGGAGAAGAAGTGAACTCGCCTGCGTGCAGGATGGATTGGCTTCTTGGCTACTGGACATCAGCTCCAGAGGGACGATCACAGGTACAGCCTGGATGGTCACCGGAGCCTTGCCGCCGGCCCCCTTGCAGATGCTGAAGTAAGAAGAGGTCCAGAATCGGCGGCAGAAGACTCCTCAGTCTTCTAAAGGTAGCGCACAGCACTGCAGCTGTGCGCCATTTTCCTCTCAGCACACTTCACACGGCAGTCACTGAGGGTGCAGGGCGCTGGGAGGGGGGCGCCCTGGGAGGCAAATGAATACCTATTTTGGCTAAAAATACCTCACATATAGCCTCCGGAGGCTATATGGAGATATTTAACCCCTGCCAGAATCCGTTAAGAGCGGGAGACGAGGCCGCCGAAAAAGGGGCGGGGCCTATCCTCAGCACACAGCGCCATTTTCCCTCACAGAAAGGCTGGAGGGAAGGCTCCCAGGCTCTCCCCTGCACTGCACTACAGAAACAGGGTTAAAACAGAGAGGGGGGGCACTAATTTGGCGATATGCTTATATATTAAGATGCTATAAGGGAAAACACTTATATAAGGTTGTCCCTATATAATTATAGCGTTTTTGGTGTGTGCTGGCAAACTCTCCCTCTGTCTCTCCAAAGGGCTAGTGGGTCCTGTCCTCTATCAGAGCATTCCCTGTGTGTGTGCTGTGTCGGTACGTGTGTGTCGACATGTAGGGGGACGATGTTGGTGAGGAGGCGGAGCAATTGCCTGTAATGGTGATGTCACTCTCTAGGGAGTCGACACCGGAATGGATGGCTTATTTAGGAAATTACGTGATAATGTCAACACGCTGCAAGGTCGGTTGACGACATGAGACGGCCGACAAACAATTAGTACCGGTCCAGACGTCTCAAAAACACCGTCAGGGGTTTTAAAACGCCCGTTTACTTTAGTCGGTCGACACAGACAGGGACACTGAATCCAGTGTCGACGGTGAATAAACAAACGTATTCCTTATTAGGGCCACACGTTAAAGGCAATGAAGGAGGTGTTACATATTTCTGATACTACAAGTACCACAAAAGAGGGTATTATGTGGGATGTGAAAAAACTACCATAGTTTTTCCTGAATCAGATAAATTAAATAAAGTGTGTGATGATGCGTGGGTTCCCCCCGATAGAAAATTATGGGCGGTATACCCTTTCCCGCCAGAAGTTAGGGCGTGTTGGGAAACACCCCTTAAGGTGGATAAGGCGCTCACACGCTTATCAAAACAAGTGGCGGTACCGTCTATAGATAGGGCCGTCCTCAAGGACCAGCTGACAGGAGGCTGGAAAATATCATAAAAAGTATATACACACATACTGGTGTTATACTGCGACCAGCGATCGCCTCAGCCTGGATGTGCAGAGCTGGGGTGGCTTGGTCGGATTCCCTGACTAAAAATATTGATACCCTTGACAGGGACAGTATTTTATTGACTATAGAGCATTTAAAGGATGCATTTCTATATATGCGAGATGCACAGAGGGATATTTGCACTCTGGCATCATGAGTAAATGCGATGTCCATAACTGCCAGAAGATGTTATGGACACGACAGTGGTCAGGTGATGCAGATTCCAAACGGCACAAAGGTGTATTGCCGTATAAGAGGGGAGGAGTTATTTGGGGTCGGTCCATCGGACCTGGTGGCCACGGCAACTGCTGGAAAATCCACCGTTTTTTTACCCTAAGTCACATCTCTGCAGAAAAAGACACCGTCTTTTCAGCCTCAGTCCTCTCGTCCCTATAAGATCATATCTGCCCAGGGATAGAGGAAAGGGAAGAAGACTGCAGCAGGCAGCCCATTCCCAGGAACAGAAGCGTTCCACCGCTTCTGACAAGTTCTCAGCATGGCGCTGAGACCGTACAGGACCCCTGGATCCTACAAGTAGTATCCCGGGGGTACAGATTGGAATGTCGAGACGTTTCCCCTTCGCAGGCTCCTGAAGTCTGCTTTACCAAGTCTCCCTCCGACAAGGAGGCAGTATGGGAAAAAATTCACAAGCTGTATTCCCAGCAGGTGATAATTAAATTACCCCTCCTACTACAAGAAAAGGGGTATTTTTCCACACTATATTGTGGTACTGAAGCCAGAAGGCTAGGTGAGACTTATTCTAAAAATTTTTTTTTGAACACTTACAAAGGTTCAAATCAAGATGGAGTCACTCAGAGCAGTGATAACGAACCAGGAAGAAGGGGACTATATAGTGTCCCGGGACATCAGGGATGCTTACCTCTGTGTCCCAAATTTGCCCTTCTCACTAAGGGTACCTCAGGTTCGTGGTGCAGAACTGTCACTATCAGTTTCAGACGCTGCCGTTTGGATTGTCCACGGCACCCCGGGTCTTTACCAAGGTAATGGCCGAAATGATTCTTCTTCGAAGAAAAGGCGTCTTAATTATCCCTTACTTGGACGATCTCCTGATAAGGGCATAGTCCAGGGAACAGTTGGAGGTCGGAGTAGCACTATCTCGGATACTGCTACAACAGCACGGGTGGATTCTAAATATTCCAAAATCGCAGCTGATCCCGACGACACGTCTGCTGTGCCTAGGGATGATTCTGGACACAGTCCAGAAAAAGGTGTTTCTCCCGGAAGAGAAAGCCAGGGAGTTATCCGAGCTAGTCAGGAACCTCCTAAAAACAGTGCATCATTGCACAAGGGTCCTGGTAAAAATGGTGGCTTCCTACGAAGCAATTCCATTCGGCAGATTTCACGCAAGAACTTTTCAGTGGGATCTGCTGGACAAATGGTCCGGATCGCATCTTCAGATGCATCAGCGGATAACCCTATATCCAAGGACAAGGGTGTCTCTCCTGTGGTGGTTATAGAGTGCTCATCTTCTAGAGGGCCGCAGATTCGGCATTCAGGATTGGATGCTGGTGACCACGGAGCCCAGCCCGAGAGGCTGGGGAGCAGTCACACAAGGAAAAAATTTCCAGGGAGTGTGATCAAGTCTGGAGACTTTTCTCCACATAAATATACTGGAGCTAAGGGTAAATTTATAATGCTCTAAGCTTAGCAAGACCTCTGCTTCAAGGTCAGCCGGTATTGATCCAGTGGGAAAAACATCACGGCAGTCGCCCACGTAAACAGACAGGGCGACACAAGAAGCAGGAGGGCAATGGCAAAAACTGCAAGGACTTTTCGCTGGGCGGAAAATCATGTGATAGCACTGTCAGCAGTGTTTCATCCCGGGAATGGAAACTGGGAAGCAGACTTCCTCAGCAGGCACGACCTCCACCCGGGAGAGTGGAAACTTCATCGGGAAGTTTTTTCCACATGATTGTAAACCGTTGGGAAATACCAAAGGTGGACATGATGGCGTCCCGTCTGAACAAAAAACGGGACAGGTATTGCGCCAGGTCAAGAGACCCTCAGGCAATAGCTGTGGACGTTCTGGTAACACCGTGGGTGTACCAGTCGGTGTATGTGTTCCCTCCTCTGCTTCTCATACCTAAGGTGCTGAGAATTATAAGACGTAGAGGAGTAAGAACTATACTCATGGCTCCGGATTGGCCAAGAAGGACTTGGTACCCGGAACTTCAAGAGATGCTTACAGAGGTCTTATGGCCTCTGCCGCTAAGAAGGGACTTGCTTCAGCAAGTACCATGTCTGTTCCAAGACTTACCGCAGCTGCGTTTGTCGGCATGGCGGTGGAAAGCCGGATCCTAAGGGAAAAAGGCATTCCGGAAGAGGTCATTCCTACCCTGGTCAAAGCCAGAAAGGAGGTGACCGCACAACATTATCACCAAATGTGGCGAAAATATGTTGCGTGGTGTGAGGCCAGGAAGGCCCCACAAAGAAATTTCAACTCTGTCGTTTCCTGCATTTCCTGCAAACAGGAGTGTCTATGGGCCTCAAATTGGGGTCCATTGAGGTTAAAATTTCGGCCCTGTCGATTTTCTTCCAGAAAGAATTGGCTTCAGTTCCTGAAGTCTAGAAATTTGTCAAGGGAGTATTGCATATACAACCCCCTTTTGTGCCTCCAGTGGCTCTGTGGGATCTCAACGTAGTTCTGGGATTCCTCAAATCACATTGGTTTACAACCAGTCAAATCTGTGGATTTGAAGCATCTCCCATGAAAAGTGACCATGCTCTTGGCCCTGGCCTGGACCAGGCGAGTGTCAAATTGGCGTTTTTTTTCTCAAAAAAGCCCATATCTGTTTGTCCATTCGGACAGGGCAGAGCTGCGGACTCGTCCCCAGTTCTCTCCCTAAGGTGGTGTCAGTGTTTCACCTGAACCAGCTTATGGTGGTGCCTTGCACCTACTAGGGACTTGGAGGACTCCAAGTTGCTAGATGTTGTCAGGGCCCTGAAAATATGTTCCAGGACGGCTGGAGTCAGGAAAACTGACTTGCTGTTATCCTGTATGCACCCAACAAACTGGGTGCTCTTGCTTCTAAGCATACTATTGCTAGTTGGATGTGTAATACAATTCAGCTTGCACATTCTGTGGCAGGCCTGCCACAGCCAAAATATGTAAAGGCCCATTCCACAAGGAAGGTGGGCTCATCTTGGGCGGCTGCCCGAGGGGTCTCGGCTTTACAACTTTGCCGAGCAGCTACTTGGTCAGGGGCAAACACGTTTGCTAAATTCTACAAATTTGATACCCTGGCTAAGGAGGACCTGGAGTTCTCTCATTCGGTGCTGCAGAGTCATCCGCACTCTCCCGCCCGTTTGGGAGCTTTGGTATAATCCCCATGGTCCTTTCAGGAACCCCAGCATCCACTAGGACGATAGAGAAAATAAGAATTTACTTACCGATAATTCTATTTCTCGGAGTCCGTAGTGGATGCTGGGCGCCCATCCCAAGTGCGGATTATCTGCAGTACTTGTACATAGTTACAAAAATCGGGTTATTATTGTTGTGAGCCATCTTTTCAGAGGCTCCGCTGTTATCATACTGTTAACTGGGTTTAGATCACAAGTTGTACGGTGTGATTGGTGTGACTGGTATGAGTCTTACCCGGGATTCAAAATTCCTCCCTTATTGTGTACGCTCGTCCGGGCACAGTACCTAACTGGCTTGGAGGAGGGTCATAGGGGGAGGAGCCAGTGCACACCACCTGATCGGAAAGCTTTACTTTTGTGCCCTGTCTCCTGCGGAGCCGCTATTCCCCATGGTCCTTTCAGGAACCCCAGCATCCACTACGGACTCCGAGAAATAGAATTATCGGTAAGTAAATTCTTATTTTTTTTTTTATTCCGCTTTTAACACAAAATTAGGGTGACTGGGATTTAATACGTAACCGTAGAATTAAAAGTTCCACATTTAAAGTAACTCCAACTACGGAATTACTTATTCATGTTCACATTTTATACACTGAGCATATTTTTTATCAATAGAACACCAAGAATTCCACAAAAAGAAAAATCTGGAATGACCAGATCATATCAAAGAAGGCAAAGGTAGAAGTTGCTGTTGACCCTGAACTAAGGGAAAATAAAGGGTGTTCAAATGAAGCATATGATCTTATGGTGAGAGGTAAGTCTTGGCTACCTTATATTCAACAGTACTGTTGGCTTTTGTTCTCTTGGCATATTTGGAATTGACACCTTTTGTATCTGGTTTCTTTTGTATGTAGAAAATCCAACTTACCAGTACTGGAAGGAGCTGGCAGAAGAGAGGAGAAAAGCTCTCTATAAGGTTCTACAGGAAAATGAAAAGGTAACTATCTGTACATAGATATTGTGGAAGACTTGCAGGTCTTCAACATACAGGACTCTCCTATTTTGATGCTGTATATTATATAGCCCTTAATGCATTGTCAGAAGCTTTCTTGGTCCAGAAAAAACTGAGTAACTTGCAAATGGCTCTTTAAAGTACATGTAATAAGGTTCTGGAGTTCTGTGGCATTCTTAAACTGGGATGTGACAATTGTGGCACCCATAGCGGCATTAAACTTGTTCAGAGCTATGTAATAGGACAGCTGCTGGATGGTACTGATGCTTTCCAAGTTTTTAAGCGGTGTCTTATAGTGAAGGGTCAAACTTTTATTCTTACAGTTGCATAAAGAAATTGAGCACAGAGATGGGGAGATTGCACGACTGAAGCAGGAAAATGATGAGCTTACGGAACTGGCAGGACATGTGCAGTACATGGCTAATCTGATTGAGGTGAGTTTAAAGATTTTGCAGAGGATTCAGAATATGGCTTTTGCTCAAACTTGGATAACATGAGGGAACTAGATAAATCCCTGACTTTGATCTAAATAGTACCAGGTGCCTCTAACATGTAGTAATTGAGTACCTACTATTTTTTGAGACCAAGCTAAATTTCCCTAATTCTTGGTTTGACATGGTTGGCTCTACACTTGCCCTAAAATTAAGTTCTATGTAATCAATATGAATTGCATTTGTTTTCTTCAAGCAGAGACTTACAGGAAGTGCACCTGAAAGTTTGGAAGACTTGAAGAATCTAGACTTAGAAGAAGCAAGGTGTGAAGATGAAGCAGACTTTGAAGAGCTACAGTCTAATCTACCAAGACATGATGATGATGATGCTTAGTCGTTGACTTGGGACATTGACTTAAGTGGCCATGAAGTGGTTCATGTCTGCCCTAGTACATTAATGGGCTGTTACTGCCATTACGTTGCCTTTAGCCTGTTTAATGCAACTTGGATCTTTTGATATCAAATCATTGGGATATGAATTGATGTACTTAAAATGTTGGCCTTCCAGCTGGCCACTTGTCTTAACTGCGAATACTGTGTATTTTCTCATGCTTGTAAATAGTTTTTTTTTAATCCGCTAGCCTTGATAAAAGGTAATTGTACATAGTTTGAATAAACTTCAGTTTGAAAGTGCAGTACAGGGACTCGTGTGTTTAAAATACAGACTTGCATACTTTTCTCTGACGTCCTAAGTGGATGCTGGGGACTCCGTCAGGACCATGGGGATTAGCGGCTCCGCAGGAGACAGGGCACAAAAGTAAAAGCTTTAGGATCAGGTGGTGTGCACTGGCTCCTCCCCCTATGACCCTCCTCCAAGCCTCAGTTAGATTTTTGTGCCCGGCCGAGAAGGGTGCAATCTAGGTGGCTCTCCTAAAGAGCTGCTTAGAGTAAAAGTTTTGTTAGGTTTTTTATTTTCAGTGAGTCCTGCTGGCAACAGGCTCACTGCATCGAGGGACTTAGGGGAGAGAAGTGAACTCACCTGCGTGCAGGATGGATTGGCTTCTTAGGCTACTGGACACAATTAGCTCCAGAGGGAGTCGGAACACAGGCCTCACCCTGGGGTTCGTCCCGGAGCCGCGCCGCCGATCCCCTTGCAGATGCCGAAAAGTGAAGAGGTCCAGAAACCGGCGGCAGAAGACTTTTCAGTCTTCATAAGGTAGCGCACAGCACTGCAGCTGTGCGCCATTGTTGTCAGCACACTTCATAGCAGCGGTCACTGAGGGTGCAGGGCGCTGGGGGGGGCGCCCTGGGCAGCAATGATAGTACCTTATTCTGGCTAAAAATACATCACATATAGCCCCTGGGGGCTATATGGATGTATTTAACCCCTGCCAGGTCTCCGAAAAACGGGAGGAGAAGCCCACCGAAAAGGGGGCGGGGCCTATTCTCCTCAGCACACAGCGCCATTTTCCCTCACAGAAATGCTGGTGGGAAGGCTCCCAGGCTCTCCCCTGCACTGCACTACAGAAACAGGGTTAAAACAGAGAGGGGGGGCACTTATTTGGCGATATGACTATTTATATTAAAATGCTATAAGGGAAAAACACTTATATAAAGGTTGTCCCTGTATAATTATAGCGTTTTTGGTGTGTGCTGTCAAACTCTTCCTCTGTCTCCCCAAAGGGCTAGTGGGGTCCTGTCCTCTATCAGAGCATTCCCTGTGTGTGTGCTGTGTGTCGGTACATGTGTGTCGACATGTATGAGGACGATGTTGGTGAGGAGGCGGAGCAATTGCCTGTAATGGTGATGTCGCTCTCTAGGGAGTTGACACCGGAATGGATGGCTTATTCAAGGAATTACGTGATAATGTCAACAGACAGCCGGCAAACAAAATAGTACCTGTCCAGGCGTCTCAAACACCGTCAGGGGCTTTAAAACGCCCATTTACCTCAGTCGGTCGACACGGACACTGATTTCAGTGTCGACGGTGAAGAAACAAACGTATTTTCCTTTAGGGCCACACGTTACTTGTTAAGGGCAATGAAGGAGGTGTTACATATTTCTGATACTACAAGTACCACAAAAAAGGGTATTATGTGGGGTGTGAAAACTACCTGTAGTTTTTCCTGAATCAGATAAATTAAATGAAGTGTGTGATGATGCGTGGGTTTCCCCCGATAGAAAATTATTGGCGGTATACCCTTTCCCGCCAGAAGTTAGGGCGCGTTGGGAAACACCCCTTAGGGTGGATAAGGTGCTCACACGCTTATCAAAACAAGTGGCGGTACCGTCTCCAGATAGGGCCGTCCTCAAGGAGCCAACTGATAGGAGGCTGGAAAATATCCTAAGAAGTATATACACACATACTGGTGTTATACTGCGACCAGCGATCGCCTCAGCCTGGATGTGCAGAGCTGGGGTGGCTTGGTCGGATTCCCTGACTAAAAATATTGATACCCTTGACAGGGACAGTATTTTATGGACTATAGAGCATTTAAAGGATGCATTTCTATATATACGAGATGCACAGAGGGATATTTGCACTCTGGCATCAAGAGTAAGTGCGATGTCCATATCTACCAGAAAATGTTTATGGACACGACAGTGGTCAGGTGATGCAGATTCCAAACGGCACAAAGAAGTATTGCCGTATAAAGGGGAGGAGTTATTTGGGGTCGGTCCATCGGACCTGGTGGCCACGGCAACTGCTGGAAAATCCACCGTTTTTACCCTAAGTCACATCTCTGCAGAAAAAGACACCGTCTTTTCAGCCTCAGTCCTTTCGTCCCCATAAGAGTCATATCTGCCCAGGGATAGAGGAAAGGGAAGAAGACTGCAGCAGGCAGCCCATTCCCAGGAACAGAAGCCTCCACCGCTTCTGCCAAGTTTCTCAGCATGACGCTGGGGCCGTACAGGACCCCTGGATCCTACAAGTAGGATCCCAGGGGTACAGATTGGAAAGTCGAGACGTTTCCCCCTCGCAGGTTCCTGAAGTCTGCTTTACCAACGTCTCCCTCCGACAGGGAGGCAGTATTGGAAACAATTCACAAGCTGTATTCCCAGCAGGTGATAATCAAAGTACCCCTCCTACAACAAGGAAAGGGGTATTCCACACTATGTTGTGGTACTGAAGCCAGAAGGCTCGGTGAGACCTATTCTAAATCTGAAATATTTGAACACTTACAAAGGTTCAAATCAAGATGGAGTCACTCAGAGCAGTGATAGCGAACCAGGAAGTCCCGGGACATCAGGGATACTTACCTCCATGTCCCAATTTGCCCTTCTCACCAAGGGTACCTCAGGTTCGTGGTACAGAACTGTCACTATCAGTTTCAGACGCTGCCGTTTGGATTGTCCACGGCACCCCGGGTCTTTACCAAGGTAATGGCCGAAATGATGATTCTTCTTCAAAGAAAATGGACGACCTCCTGATAAGAGCAAGGTCCAGAGAACAGTTGGAGGTCGGAGTAGCACTATCTCAAGTAGTTCTACGACAGCACGGGTGGATTCTAAATATTCCAAAACCGCAGTTGTTTCCGACGACACATCGGCTGTTCCTAGGGATGATTCTGGACACAGTCCAGAAAAGGGTGTTTCTCCCGGAGAAGAAAGCCAGGGAGTTATCCGAGCTAGTCAGGAACCTCCTAAAACCAGGAAAAGTGTCAGTGCATCATTGCACAAGGGTCCTGGGAATAATGGTGGCTTCTTACGAAGCGATTCCATTCGGCAGTTTTCACGCAAGAACTTTTCAGTGGGATCTGCTGGAAAAATGGTCCGGATCGCATCTTCAGATGCATCAGCGGATAACCCTGTCTCCAAGGACAAGGGTGTTTCTTCTGCGGTGGCTGCAAAGTACTCATCTACTAATGGGCCGCAGATTCGGCATTCAGGAAGGGTCCTGGTGACCAGGGATGCCAGCCTGAGAGGCTGGGGAGCAGTCACACACGGAAAAAATTTCCAGGGAGTGATCAAGTCTGGAGAATTCTCTCCACATAAATATACTGGAGCTAAGGGCAAGTTACAATGCTCTAAGCTTAGCAAGACCTCTGCTTCAAGGTCAGCCGGTATTGATCCAGTGGGACAACATCACGGCAGTCGCCCACGTAAACAGACAGGGCGGCACAAGAAGCAGAAGGGCAATAGCAGAAACTGCAAGGATTCTTCGCTGGGCGGAAAATCAGGTGATAGCACTGTCAGCAGTGTTCATTCCGACGCCCGGGAGAGTGGGGATTTCATCGGGAAGTCTTCCACATGATTGTGAACCATTGGGAAAGACCAAAGGTGGACATGATGGCGTCCCGCCTGAACAAAAAACTGGACAGGTATTGCGCCAGGTCAAGAGACCCTCAGGCAATAGCTGTGGACGCTCTGGTAACACCGTGGGTGTACCAGTCAGTGTATGTGTTCCCTCCTCTGCTTCTCATACCCAAGGTACTGAGAATTATAAGACGTAGAGGAGTAAGAACTATACTCGTGGCTCCGGATTGGCCAAGAAGGACTTGGTACCCGGAACTTCAAGAGATGCTCACAGAGGACTCATGGCCTCTGCCGCTAAGAAGGGACTTGCTTCAGCAAGTACCATGTCTGTTCCAAGACTTACCGCAGCTGCGTTTGACGGCATGGCGGTTGAACGCCGGATCCTAAGGGAAAAAGGCATTCCGGAAGAGGTCATTCCTACCCTGGTCAAAGCCAGGAAGGAGGTGACCGCACAACATTATCACCACATGTGGCGAAAATATGTTGCGTGGTGTGAGGCCAGGAAGGCCCCACGAAGAAATTTCAACTCGGTCGATTCCTGCATTTCCTGCAAACAGGAGTGTCTATGGGCCTCAAATTGGGGTCCATTAAGGTTCAAATTTCGGCCCTGTCAATTTTCTTCCAGAAAGAATTGGCTTCAGTTCCTGAAGTCCAGAAGTTTGTCAAGGGAGTACTGCATATACAACCCCCTTTTGTGCCTCCAGTGGCACTGTGGGATCTCAACGTAGTTCTGGGATTCCTCAAATCACATTGGTTTAAACCGCTCAAATCTGTGGATTTGAAATATCTCACATGGAAAGTGACCATGCTGTTGGCCCTGGCCTCGGCCAGGCGAGTGTCAGAATTGGTGGCTTTGTCTCACAAAAGCCCATATCTGATTGTCCATTCGGACAGGGCAGAGCTGCGGACTCGTCCCCAGTTTCTCCCTAAGGTGGTGTCAGTGTTTCACCTGAACCAGTTTATTGTGGTACCTGCGGCTACTAGGGACTTGGAGGACTCCAAGTTGCTAGATGTTGTCAGGGCCCTGAAAATATAGTTTCCAGGACGGCTGGAGTCAGGAAAACTGACTTGCTGTTATCCTGTATGCACCCAATAAACTGGGTGCTCTTGCTTCTAAGCAGACGATTGCTAGTTGGATGTGTAGTACAATTCAGCTTGCACATGCTGTGTAAATGCCCATTCCACAAGGAAGGTGGGCTCATCTTGGGCGGCTGCCCGAGGGGTCTCGGCTTTACAACTTTGCCGAGCAGCTACTTGGTCAGGGGCACACCCTGACTGAGGAGGACCTGGAGTTCTCTCATTCGGTGCTGCAGAGTCATCTGCACTCTCCCGCCCGTTTGGGAGCTTTGGTATAATCCCCATGGTCCTGACGGAGTCCCCAGCATCCACTTAGGACGTCAGAGAAAATAAGAATTTACTTACCGATAATTCTATTTCTCGTAGTCCGTAGTGGATGCTGGGCGCCCATCCCAAGTGCGGATTGTCTGCAATACTTGTACATAGTTATTGTTACAAAAATCGGGTTATTATTGTTGTGAGCCATCTTTTCAGAGGCTCCGCTGTTATCATGCTGTTAACTGGGTTCAGATCACAGGTTGTACAGTGTGATTGGTGTGGCTGGTATGAGTCTTACCCGGGATTCAAAATCCTTCCTTATTGTGTACGCTCGTCCGGGCACAGTATCCTAACTGAGGCTTGGAGGAGGGTCATAGGGGGAGGAGCCAGTGCACACCACCTGATCCTAAAGCTTTTACTTTTGTGCCCTGTCTCCTGCGGAGCCGCTAATCCCCATGGTCCTGACAGTCCCCAGCATCCACTACGGACTACGAGAAATAGAATTATCGGTAAGTAAATTCTTATTATTTGCATAATATGATTTAACTACTGCTACACAGTAGCTTGCCAGAACAGATAATTATGGCCTAGTTTCTCTCCTATACTGGATCGGGTCTTGCTGGGATGGGTTACTTCCCTCATGTCACTTAGGTCAGTCTGCTAGTACATCAACATAAAAATAACAAACAAGCAGAAGTTTCTGTTATGAGAGTAAAATTATAGACAAATGTCCATAAACAGAAGCCCAGGCAACGTAACAGTGATAAAAATGTAAATTTCTGCAGTGGGGTACACTGGGGTTCCACAGGGATAACATTGGGGTCTAGAGTTGGAACTTGATCTGAGGCACCAACAGGTTAAAAGCTTTGACTTTACCCAAGATGCACAGCAGCGCCACCTCCTCCATAATCCTGCCTCCAAGCACAGTTTAAGTTGGAGCCTGGGCAGCCCTGAAAAGAGCTTTCAAGTGAAGAAAGAAGACTTCAGAGCTGCAGCATAAGTACTTCAAAGTGCTATGTGTCGTGACACATCATGCTGCGGCTCCCTCACCTCCCAGCAGCGCTGTACACTACCGTGCCCTGGCTGCTGGGTAACTACAGCAGAGGCTCTGGTTCTCTTAGATCACACACCACCTCTGCTCTCTGGGATCGTGTGGCTGCTGAAAGGTAAGAAGGTCCCCCAGGCAGGACCTGCTGCAATCTGGCGCCAACCTTGCGTGCTGGTGTGGACACTTTTTGCATAAGTCCGTTTCTTTAAGGCCTGCAGTGGTGAAGTCCAGCAAGGGGATCTGGCTCTGACCTGTAGCCACTGGGTGTCTTTTACTGCTGGAGCTGCATCTCTCGCTAACTCCCTGTCAGCGTTTGGGCACCATTACACGCAGCTGTGCTGATCTGGGACTGCTGGGCAATGCCTCCCCTGTAAAGCCGCCTGCATAATCAGCGCTGTGCATTTACAGGACACTTAAGTAGTCTACATGTCTTTAGACAGTATTAAGAACAAGTGCACTTTGGCAGGGTTATTTAATACAAGTACCCTGTGCTATACATCCAGTGTTTACTGTGCATTGCCATATCTGCATACCTAATTAGCTTTACTTGTGTAGTGTAGTTACTACAGTATTACTAGTCTAGTTTTATTATCTGTGATTTATGCATTGTACATGTGACTGTGTCAATAGCTGCTGTGATTTCCATTCTGTGTATCTCACATCTACTGCTATCCCTATATTCCGTACCCTGAAGGGGGCTATGTGCGTCAGGGTTTTCATATAATAGTGGTTTTCACAGGATATACTTTTTTTTTTTGGGGGGGGGGGGTGTATTTTCTGGGTTTTACAGTCACCATATACCTCTTAAATCATGTATGTGCTCTGCTTGTAGTGACACTAACCGAACGGAACTTTTGTTAGGTATTCTGTCTGCTTTTATTGTACTAGTCCACCCTACTGTAACGCTTTCATGTAATGTGAGGGTTTGGTGGCAGACCCTGCATCTGGCAGTGTTCATTCCCTGGATCTTTCTGAGGAAAATATTGCAGCTGAGGGTTCAGGTGCTGGGGGCTGTGTACCCCTTAGTCAGTTTCCTACATCGGGGTGTAACTACTGACCCACTGTGGGCTACATTCTCTAATTTACTGACTACACTGGTAACTAGACTTGCACACCCTATGGGACCGCCTGTGCCATTACAGCTACATATTGTCCCTGCTGTAAATCCACCATGGGCAGATGCTTTGTCCTCTCAGTTACAGCAATTAAATCCGTTTTTGGACAAGCAGAATCCTAAACCTTGCCTGCCTAAGACCAAAGTGTCCTCTGTGGGCCCTTACAGCCCACTCATGTTAGATACTTCATCGGAAGAAGATGGCACATACACTGATCCCACTGACGCAGATGCTTCTAATGTGGAATCCCTGACCCAAGTGGATGTGCCTGACCTCTTGGAGGCTATACGCCTGATTCTTCAAATTGATAATGAAGAACCCCCAGCTACCTCTAAGAAACCAGATAAGTTTAAACATCAGAAGGTTACTAAGTTAGTTTTACCACATTCTGACCATTTAGTTGACATACGTCAGGAATCCTGGGAATATCCAGGAAGAAAATTCTGGCTAGTTATCCCCTCGCTGCAGAGTTGAGCAAAAATTGGGAAACACTGCTGCCGGTGGACTCACTCACAAGTCGCACATCTGGTGATGTCATCTCCTCTGCCTGTCACCTCTCTGTAGGAACTGACTGATAAACGTGTGGAGGGTTGCTTGAAGTCCATTTACACTCTGCCTGGAGCTGTGCATAGGCCTACTATTGCGGCCTCTTGGGTTGCTAAAGCTATAGAGGCCTGGGTTCAGGAAGTAGAAGCTGAACTACAGTCTAATTTTCCTGATAATGCAAAACCGTGTCTTTCATACATTGTTACAGCCTCTCATATTCAGGAGGTGGCATCAGATGCAGTTATCCTAGCGGCCAAAGCGTCTACCAAATCTATTCTGGCTCGCCGGATCCTCTAGTTGTGGTCCTGGTCGGTAGATCTGGACTCGAAAAAGACCTTGGAGGTTATCCCTTTTAAGGGAAACATTCTCTTTAGGGAAAATCTCAACAAGATTGTCGCTGACTTAGCGACTGCATGTCTTCCTAGTACTACTCCGTCGGTCCCGAAGGCTAAGAGTACTTCATTTCTGTTCCTTTCGACCTCCAGGTAAAGCAAAGGGTCAGGCATACCCGAAACAGGCTCGCACTTCCAAATCCACAAAGCCCAAACCTAAACGTACCTGGGCTGCCCGTCAGCCTGCTGCTGAAACAGACAAGCTTGCTGCACGACGGGGCGGGCCTCCCTCTGCGGGATCCCAAGCTGGGAGGCCGACTTCTACGGTTTGCTCAGGTGTGGCTACAGACCACTGGATAAGGGAAGTCGTCACTCACGGATACACCATCTCTTTCAAGAAACGTCCCTTCAGATCCAGTGAAAGCAAGGACTCTCCATCTGGTGGTGCAATCCCTCCTGGACACAGGAGTGGTAGTGCTGGTGTCTTTGGCTCAGAGAGGCAGGGGGTACTATTCAACGCTGTTCCTAGTCCCGAAACCGAATGGATCTTCTCGCCCCATTCTCAACCTCAAGTCTTTGAACAAGTTTGTGAAAGTCTCCAAATTCTGTGTGGAAACTCTTCGCTCCATTGTTCTAGCCTTGGAGCCTGAGGACCACATGGTATCCCTGGACATACAGAATGCTTACCTGCATATACTTACTGCAGTGTCACATCAGCAATACCTGCGGTTTGCGATTGGCAACCTACATTTTCAATTCCAGGCCTTGCCGTTTGGTCTGACCTCGGCTCCTTGAGTTTTCACCAAGGTCATTACGGCCCTACTCCGCCGTCGGGGTATCGGATCCTTCCGCATCTCAATGACTTGTTGATCCTGGCGATTTCTCCAGAGGTTCTCCGTAATCTGGAACTGACTGGCCAATTCCTGCAAGCCCACGGGTGGCTCATCAACCGGAAGAAATCTTCCCTGGTCCCTGCTCAGAGCATGGTGCACCTGGGAGCACTGTTGAACACCCACAACCAGCGGTTGTTTTTGTCTCCGGAAAAGATCCTGAAACTTAAGGACAAGATAAGATGCTTCCTCTCTTGCCCGCGTGTGTTGATACTCGACGATGCAAGTACTAGGCCTCCTGGTGTCTGCTTTCGACATGGTGGAGTACGCTCCATTTCATTCCTGCCCTCTACAGAGGTTAATTCTCTCAGAATCTCGCATGATATCTTGACTCTGGAGGCCAGTCTGTCACTGACTTGGTGGTTTCAGGATCAACAACTGAGCAGGGGTCGTCCATTCTGGATCTCCAACTGGGTCCTTCTGACGACGGACACCAGTCTGCAGAATTGGGGCGCAGTGTTACAGCAACACTCTCAGGGTCGGTGGAGCAGGGAGGAATCTATCCCAATAAATATTCTGGAATTGCTGGCAGTGTTCAATGCCTTGACACTGGCCCTGCCTCTGGTACAGAACAGGCCTGTTCAAGTACAGTCGGACAACGCCACCACGATGGCGTACATAAATCATTAAGGCGGCACCTGAAGCCGCAAAGCCATTACGGAAGTGTCAAAGATTCTTCGTTGGGTGGAACGCAATCTGCCAGCCCTATCGGCAGTGTTCATTCCAGGGGTCCTTAACTGGGAAGCAACTTCCTCAGATGTACACGCCGGAGAGTGGAGCCTTAGTCCGGAGGTCTTTCAGCTCCTCGTGGAACAGTGGGGTCTACCAGATGTAGATCTGATGGCGTTTCGACACAATCACAAGGTTCCGGTCTTCGGGGCAAGGACAAGGGATCCTCGAGTAGCGTTTGTGGACGCATTGGCAGTTCAATGGAACTTTCGACTGACGTACGTGTTCCCTCCGGTGTCACTACTGCCCAGGGTAATTCGGAAGTTCAAGCAAGAAGGAGGAATACTAATTCTAATCTCTCCGGCGTGGCCCAGATGGCATTGGTTCTCAGACCTGCAGTGTCTATCGATAGAGCATCCTCTTCTGCTTCCGCAGCACCCAGACCTCGTTCAGGGCCCTTGTGTCTACCAGGATTTTGCCCGGCTGGCTTTGACAGCGTGGCTCTTGAAGCTTCCGTACTGAGGGCCAAAGGGTTTTCCGAGGCGGTCATTCAAACTATGTTGAAGGCCCGTAAACCGGCTTCTGCTCTGATTTATCATAGGGTCTAGAATTCTTACTTTGCCTGTGCAACTAACAATTATGATGCATGTAAGTTAAGTTCTGCCAAGCTTTTGGCTTTCTTGCAACAGGGCCTGGACTTATGAACCTTGAGGGAGGTCAGACGAAGGCCTGTTTCTCTTACGTCCTAGAGGATGCTGGGGTCCATATTAGTACCATGGGGTACAGACTGGAGTTTCAAGAGCCCCTGCCTCACCGTTTCTTCAAGTCAGGCTTACCAGCGCTGCTGGCGGACAGGACAATTCTTCTGGAAGCCATCAGGAAATTGGTGGTGTCAGAGGTCATTGTTCAGGTCCCTCTTCAGCAACGGAACAAAGGTTATTATTCGAACCTTTTTGTGGTACCGAAACCGGATGGTTCGGTACGGCCTATTCTAAATTTAACGTCTTTGAACCCTTATCTCAAGGAGTTCAAATTCAAGATGGAATCTCTGAGAGCTGTAATTTCAGGGCTGTCGGAGGGGGAGTTCCTGGTGTCCCTAGACATCAAGGATGCTTACCTCCACGTTCCCATTTGGACGCCACATCAAGCTTGTCTCAGGTTTGCGCTGCTGGACGATCACTATCAGTTCCAGGCGCTGCCGTTTGGCCTCTCCACAGCACCAAGGATCTTCACCAAGGTGATGGCGGAGATGATGGTTCTCCGCAAACAGGGCGTGAACATAATTCCATATCTGGACGATCTCCTGATCAAGGCGTCATCCAGGGAGAGGTTGTTGCGGTCCATCGCGCTCACGACACAGCTGCTCAGGAAGCACGGTTGGATCCTGAACCTTCCGAAGTCTCATCTGGAGCCGACAAGGCGGCTGTCTTTCCTGGGAATGATCCTCGACACGGAAGTGCAGAGGGTATTTCTCCCGGCAGAGAAAGCGTTGGTGATTCAAACAATGGTCCGGGATGTCCTACGGCCTACCCGGGTATCGGTTCATCAATGCATACGCCTTCTGGGGAAGATGGTTGCCGCCTACGAGGCTCTGCAGTACGGCAGGTTTCATGCTCGACCTTTTCAACTGGACCTCTTGGACCAGTGGTCGGGCTCTCACCTACACATGCACAAGAGGATACGCATGTCTCCAAAAGCCAGGATTTCACTCCTCTGGTGGCTGCAACTTCCACACCTTCTGGAAGGGCAAAGGTTTGGAATTCAAGACTGGATCCTTCTGACCACAGTCTAAGAGGTTGGGGAGCGGTCGCTCTGGGGGAAACCTTTCAAGGACGATGGTCGGATCAAGAGTCACTTCTCCCAATAAACATCCTGGAACTCAGGGCCGTTTACAACGCACTTCTGCAAGCAGCACACCTTCTACAGGATTGGGCTGTTCAGGTGCAGTCGGACAACGTGACCACAATAGCCTACATAAACCGACAAGGCGGAACGAAGAGCAGAGCTGCCATGGCAGGTGTCAAAAATCCACATCTGGGCAGAAAGGCACGCGGTGGCAATGTCGGCGATCTTCATTCCTGGCGTAGACAACTGGGAAGCAGACTTCCTCAGCAGACACGATATCCATCCAGGGGAGTGGGGCCTCAATCCGGAGGTGTTCGAGGAGGTAACCGGTTGGTGGGGGGTTCCTCACATAGACATGATTGCCTCCCGCCTCAACAAGAAGCTACGGAGGTACTGTTCTAGGTCAAGAGACCCACAGGCAGTGGCGGTGGACGCACTGTATGTGTTCCCTTCCACTTCCTCTGATACCAAAGGTTCTTCAACTCGTGAAAAGAACAAAGGTTCTGGCAATCCATTGCTCCGGACTGGCCAAGGAAGGCTTGGTACGTGGATCTGCTGGATCTTCTGCTGGAAGATCCACGGCCTTTGCCTCTTCGAGAGGATCTGCTTCTGCAGGGACCGTTCGCTTATCAAAACTTACCGCGGCTTCGTTTGACGGCATGGCGCTTGAACGCCAGATCTTAGCTCGGAAGGGTATCCCGAGTGAGGTCATTCCTACCCTGATACAGGCCACGAAGGGGGTAACGTCTAAGCATTACCTTCGCATTTGGAAGAAATATGTCTCTTGGTGTGAGGCCAAGAAGTTCCCGGTGGTGGAGTTTCAACTGGGACGTTTTCTCCTTTTCCTGCAAGCAGGGGTGGATATGGGACTGAGACTGGGCTCCATCAATGTCCAGATCTCTGCTTTGTCCACCTTCTTCCAAAAACAATTGGCTGTTCTTCCTGAGGTTCAGACCTTTTTGAAGGGGGTTCTGCACATCCAGTCTCCCTTTGTGGCGCCTACGGCTCCATTAGATCTTGATGTGGTGCTGCAGTTCCTACAATCTGCTTGGTTTGAGCCTCTACAGAAGGCCGGTCTCAAGTTTCTCACGTGGAAGGCGGTCACCTTGTTGGCCTGGGCTTCTGCACGACGCGTGTCGGAATTGGGGGCTTTATATTGTGAAAGCCCCTATCTGATCTTCCATGAGGACAGGGCGGAACTTAGGACTCATCCACAGTTCCTACCTAAGGTTGTGCCGGCTTTCCACATCAACCAACCTATTGTGGTGCCAGTGGCTACTGACTCCTCAAGTACTTCAAAGGCCTTGGATGTAGTGAGGACTTTGAAGATTTATGTGAAGAGGACGGCTCGTCACAGGAAAAGTGACTCCCTGTTTGTCCTCTATGATCCAAAGAAAATTGGATGTCCTGCTTCTAAGCAGTCGATTTCACGCTGGATCAGGTTCACTATCCAGCATGCTTATTCCACGGCAGGATTGCCGTGTCCGAAATCCGTAAAGGCCCGCTCTACTCTTAAAGTGGGCTTTTCCTGGGCGGCTGCCCGGGGTGTCTCGGCGATACAACTCTGCCGAGCAGCTACTTGGTCTGGGTCGAACACGTTTGCCAAGTTTTACAAGTTCGATACTTTGGCCTCTGATGACCTCCAGTTTGGTCAAGCAGTGTTGCGGGAGCCTCCGCGCTCTCCCTCCCGTACTGGGAGCTTTGGTACATCCCCATGGTACTAATATGGACCCCAGCATCCTCTAGGACGTAAGAGAAAATAGGATTTTAATTACCTGAAACGGTAAATCCTTTTCTCGTAGTCCGTAGAGAATGCTGGGTGCCCGCCCAGTGCTTCGTTTTCCTGCATTGGTTATGGTTCAGTGTTACCTGGTTCCTAGGTAAGTTCTGCGTTATTTACTGTTTCAGCTGTTGCTGAGTTGTTCCGGCATGTTGGCCGGATTTTCATGTTTGTGTGAGCTGGTATGAATCTCGCCACTATCTGTGTAATTCCTTCTCTCGAAGTATGTCGTCTCATTGGGCACAGTTTCTAGACTGAGTCTGGTAGGAGGGGCATAGAGGGAGGAGCCAGCCCACACTATTAAACTCTTAAAGTGCCAATGGCTCCTGGTGGACCCGTCTATACCCCATGGTACAAATATGGACCCCAGCATCCTCTACAGACTTCGAGAAAAGGATTTACCGTTTCAGGTAATTAAAATCTTATTTTCTGCCTTGTCGATATGGTTTCAGAGAAAAATTTCGACTCTGCCTGATGTTCATACATTCACTCAGGGTGTTTTGCGGATTCAACCTCCTGCCTGTGGCTACTTGGGATTTCTCGGTCGTTCTGGATGCCTTACAAGAGTCTCCGTTTGAACCTCTTGAGTCTGTGGATCTTAAGTGGTTTACTCTTTTTGTTATTATTTTTTTTAAATATCTTTATTGGATTTTTCATATATAAGAGTAGAGAAGAAAACAATATAATACAGAATAATTGTATACAAGTACAAAATAAGCAAATGTGGGTAAAGCAAAACAACAGAATAGTACCAACAGTACAGTGGGCAGCAATAAACTTTGGAAGAAATATTCCTAGGATATTTAAAAATATCAGTACATAATATCGCGAATGCCAAGTCTAGGATAATTACAATTATTCAGAGAAAATATATTACAACATCATAGAAAGAAAGAACAACAAAGAAAAGGATATGAGGTAAAAGAAATGGGGGGGAGGGGCTACAGCTGTCATAAAAGGAACTATCTCAAGAAAAGTAAGAGTACCAGAACATATATACATATATATAATACATATATATATATATATATATATATAATGGAGGGGCCATATTGACTGATTATAGGTAAAGGGAACGAGTAGCACCTAGAATGTAAACAGGAACCATCAATTATTGGGAATAAAGAGTTTGCGATAGGATTCCCAACTAAGGAAATCAAATAATTGTAGTATATGATGTTGGGAGGGGGGGATTCTATGTACAGGCTCCATTTCCTGTAAGGGAGAGTGGACTGACGCTCAAGGTACAATGTAGTAGTGAGAATGGACTTAAGGTTTTCAAGGGAGGGGGAAGTTCAAAATATCCAGTGGTTTAAAATAAAAATTAAGGCCAAGGATTGCTGCTGGATCCATAGGAAGAAAAATTTGAAAAGTGGTTTTTAAATACAACACTGCCAGAATCGTTTCACTTTCGGACATTGCCAAAAGTTGTGTATAAAAATGAGATTTGGGCGCTTTACATTTGTAACAATGTCCGGTTTTACGCTGCCCTGGGGCAATATAAGCCCGGTGGAGAAATTTAAAATGGATCTCATGGAGTTGGGCGGAGTGTAGGGCCTTCAAAATAGAAGAAAGGGGGGAAAGGAAGCAATCCACAGGTGGAGCCCAGAACCACTTGACCATTTAGAGATCGCAGGGGGCCAAAGAACATCAGGTTTGCTAGAGAGCAAATTGTGGTACAATCAACTGGCCTTTTAAGAAAAGTTTAGCAATTTTAACGGGATAAAGGATCAGTCCTCCGCTCGTGCATGGAGGGAATAGGGAGAGATTGCATGTAGTGACGAACTTGAAGAAACATAAAAATCAGACGGGAGCACACCGTGTCTCTCAGCTAGATCTGTAAATGACAACATATACCCACCAGGGTCAAACACGTCACGAATAAAGTCAATACCCTTAAGACTTCCACATGAGAAATTTGTTGTCAAAAGGTGGGGTGAAACAAGGGTTCCCGCAGAAGGGAATAAAGGGGGAATAGTCCGGGTTTCTATGTAATGCTTTGTTGATGACCCACCACGACAGGTAGGCATCCCAAAAAAGAATGTGCTATGGGCGGAAGTAAGGGTTTGGGGGTATGAAGAAGAGCCCTGAGATCTTAGGTATGCATAAGGGCCTGCTCAATAGCATGATTTACATATGAAGTACCCAATAGTCCGAAATATATCAAAAGTTCACAGCTCGAAAATACGCTAAGAGGTCAGGGACGGCTAAACCACTATCTTGGCGTGGGAGTTTGAGTTGAAGAATGAGCCGTAAAAGATCCTCAAACGTGCGGGTTAAAGCAATGCAATCCTGCGGCCTTCGTGTGCCAATTTAGAGCAGATAGGGGAGAACGCCTTTCGGAGTCTGGTGAGCTCCGGGGAGAAATCCTGAAAAATGAATAGCTTGGCATCTTCCCAAGCGAGATCCCGTATGCGGTGGGAAGCAGACCACAGTGCTTCTTTATGGAGGCAGGTGAGACAACGAAACAGAACAGCTCGTGGACGAGGAGATGTTGGAGAGGGACGGGCGGGACCCGTTCTGTGGGCACGTTCCACCACTAGGTCAGAACAGACGTCTTGTACTCCAAGGAGATTAGGTAATGTATGGCGGAGAAAGTGATAGAGAGCCGGTCCCTTTATCGATTCTGGCAGCCCAATGAGCCTTAGGTTGTTGAGGCACTATCTATTTTCTAGGTCGTCAAGTTTTCACCACACCATGGCCCTCATTCCGAGTTGATCGGTCGCAAGGCGATTTTAGCAGAGTTACACACGCTAAGCCGCCGCCTACTGGGAGTGAATCTTAGCTTCTTAAAATTGCGACCGATGTATTCGCAATATTGCGATTACTAACTACTTAGCAGTTTCAGAGTAGCTCCAGACTTACTCTGCCTGTGCGATCATTTCAGTGCTTGTCGTTCCTGGTTGACGTCACAAACACACCCAGCGTTCGCCCAGGCACTCCCACCGTTTCCCCGGCCACTCCTGCGTTTTTTCCGGAAACGGTAGCGTTTTCAGCCACACGCCCCTGAAACGCCGTGTTTCCGCCCAGTAACACCCATTTCCTGTCAATCACATTACGATCGCCGGAGCGAAGAAAAAGCCGTGAGTAAAAATACTTTCATCATAGTAAAGTTACTTGGCGCAGTCGCAGTGCGAACATTGCGCATGCGTACTAAGCGGATTTTCACTGCGATGCGATGAAAAATACCGAGCGAACAACTCGGAATGAGGGCCCATGTTTTCAGACTGTTGCCGTTTAGCAGAGATGTCAGAAAGTTCAGCAATTTTCTGAAAATTTTCACCAGCGGTATGCTCCACATGTAATACACGCTTAGCCAACTGCTTGTATTGACTCTTGATATCCAGGACAGCCTGTTGCAGAGCTGCAGTATGTAACTGCTTGTTCCTGGAACATAGGCTGCACAGTTTCCTTCACAGCCCTAACAATGTCTCCATAAGATAAGGAGTGAGCAGGGGGGTGGGAGGGCAGCGAGCCACCAGCAGCACCAGTTCCAGCAGATACATTAGACACAGGAGGTGGAGGAGCCTGGCCGCCAGCAGGAGCATCCGCTGCTTGAGCTCCAGGGTCCAGGGAAGCCGCGGCAGCCATCTTGGAAGCGGAGCCGCGGGAGACATCATGCTTGGCACGGGGTGCTTTTCCCTGCATAGCGGGGGCCAGAAACCTGTCCATACAGGAGAGCAGGAGGCACAGAGGGTGAGTGGGGGAGCAGACCGCTCAGTGGACACCCGGAATGGGCGATATGTGATGTTTAGTGCAGGGACGCACCGGAGCTACAGGGGAACTGTGTCACTCCATGCAGTGCCGACACCTGAAATCTAAGTGGCTTACTCTTAAGGTCTTGTTCTTGCTGGCTATTGCATCTGCTAGACGGGTTTCAGACTTGGGTGCCTTGTCCTGACGGTCACCCTTTCTGATTTTTCACCGTGACCGTGTGGTTCTTAGAACTCGCCATGGTTATCTGCCTAAGGTGGTGTCACCTTTCCACCTTAATCAAGAGATTGTGGTTACGGCCTTTACCTCTCCGGGTTTATCCTCCAAAGAGCGGTCTTTGGATGTGGTACATGCTCTCTGTATTTATGTGAAGAGGACAGCTTCTCTTAGGAGATCTGATTCCCTCTTTGTCCTTTTTGGTTTTCACAAACATGGCTGGCCCGGAGTGCTCCACGAACTGATCCCAGTGCCGCACAGAATACATGTGTAACTCACATTTGGGGAGAAGGCAATAGCAGGACCAAGTGCAAGGCGGTCCGCACCCCAAAGGAAGCCGAGGCGGCTGTGAGTATTTCTGCAAAGACGCGCTGCGGCTGGGACGTAAAGGGGTCGTAGCATACCGCTATGCACATACATACAGCACAGCGCTCTCCCCCGTCAGCTACACACCAAAAAGTATCCTAGTGACTGTAACAACTTGGCTTGTTTTAAAGGAGACAGTTGTAACATATTTCCATCATAACGTGGCCACAGCCAGTTACAACTAATGGGATCAAATGGTGAATTGAACGGACTGTGATTGCATAAACAGACGGTATATAGTGGTGCCCAGGGCAAGAGACTAAATATCAGTGCACTTTACTGTTTTAATATCCGGATATTATCATTTGATTTTATATTGTTGTTTATTTGTGGATTGTAATAAATTTGTGATATAAAGTAACCATGTTCCAGCGCTCTCTTGTTTAAAATATCTTTCAAGTAATTTAGTAATTGGTGGTGCAGTACCACCGGTGGGAGCAGCAGGGATTTGGTCCTTTAGGAGTATTTAACAGATTTCTTGGTGGTATAAGCATAAAGCGCTGTGTTTTTAGACCAATTTTTTAACAAGCAGACCTTGGCCAGATGGATTGGAATGGTGATTGCACATGCTTATGTACAGGCTGGCCTTCCAGCTCCTGCTACCATCAAAGCCCATTCTACTTGGGTCGGTTGGACATTCTTGGGTGGCCCGCCGTGGTGCAACCCTTGAACAATTGTGCAAGGCGGCTACATAGTCCTCAGTGAACATGTTCATAAGGTTCTATGCCTTCGATACTTCCACATCCCAGGATGCCTTCTTTGGACGCCGGGTTCTTGTGCCTGCTACAGTATATCCCCTCCCATGAGGAACTGCTTTAGGACATCTCCGATGTTATCCCTGTGGAACCCCATTGTACACCGCTGCAGAAAAGGAGATTTATGGTAAGAACTTACCTTTGTTAAATCTCTGCAAGGTGCACTGGGTTCCACAGGGCGCCTACCCTGACGCACTTAGCTTCTTTGGGTTTGTATGGCATTAGCCGCTGATACCTTCTCCTGTCATGAGAATGTGGTGTATGTGGCTACTAACGGTTGTCGTCTCTTTTACCTGCTACTGCATTGGACTGGTTAACAAAACTGAGCTCCTGTGCACGCAGGCAGGGTTATAGAGGAGGCGGCGCTGTGCATCTTGGGAACAGTCAAAGCTTTTAGCCTGTTGGTGCCTCGGATCAAGATCCAACTCTACACCCCGATGTTATCCCTGTGGAACCCAGTGTACCTCACAGAAAGATTTAACAAAGGTAAGTTCTTACCATAAATCTCCTTCTCTGCAGCAGGGTACATTGGTTTCCACAGGAAAACATTGGTGTGTAGAGTGGATCTTGATCTAGAGGCACAAACAGGTTAAAGCTTTAGGCTGTCCCAGGATGCATTGGGGCCTCCTCTATAACTCTGCCTCCAGGCACTGAGCTCAGTTTCGAGTTGGTACCTGCAGCAGGTCACTTAACAGGGGGACTGTGGAAGCAAGGGGTTTGCCTAGAGTGCAGCAGTATTTGTGTCTTGTTGCAGGGGGCTGCTGGTATCCACGGAATTGTCCAGACTCCAAATGGCTAGTTATATTCAGGTTTTTGATACCTACGCCCAACCCTATACTCGGTGTTGTATGTGAGAAACGAGTCTATATGCTCTGTAAATACTTCTATTTTTGCAGTCCCAATGCTCAGTATAACAGACAGTACAATATTGTATGTATTAGTACACATGTAATTTAAGTGATCACACAGTATCTATGTTCATAGCAGATATATGCAGTGTAAACAAACCGATGTGTAGAGAAATTAATGCAAACTTGATGTCGTATGATTACAGTAATGAACAGTCTTGAGAGCAGAGAATGTCTCTATTCCGGATATATATCAAGTGGCAGCCTTTCCCTAAAGGGACTTCAGTGTCACCCCAGTATAAGTCAGCAACTTTGTCCATTGCAGCCACATATTGTCCCTATGGTGAATCCGCCCTAGGCGGATACTGTCTACCCAGATACAACAATTGAATCAATCTTTGGTTAGACAAAAACCTACCCCATGTCCCTTTGCGGTCAAGGGGTCATCTAAGCAGGCTGCCTCCTCACAATCCACTAATATCTCAGATGATACTTCTATTGAGGATGGGGAGTATACTGACCCGTCAGACACTGATACAGTTGTTTCTGATGAGGAAACTACAATGCAAGTTGATGTCCTTGACCTAGTGGAGGCTATTTAACTGAGTATACAAATTGATGATGTAGATCCCACTACTGCGTCTAAGAAACCTGATAAATTTTAAACGTCAGAAGGTAGCTAAAGTAGTCTTACCACATTCTGACCATTTGATAGACATATGTCAGGAACCCTGGTCTTCTGCAGGACAGAAATTCTCCCTGTCTAAAAAGATGCTAGCTCGTTATCCTCTCTCCGCTGAGTTGTGTAACAAGTGGGAAAATCCACCGCCAGTGGATTCCCATGTCACCTGTCTTGTGGTGTCATCTACTCTGCCTGTCACCTCACTGAAGGAACAGACAGATAAGCGTGTGGAGGGATGCCTGAAGTCTATTTACTCCCTTACAGGTGCTGTACATAGACCCACTATAGCAGCCTCCTGGGCCGCAAAAGGAATTGAAGCATGGTTTCAGGCAATAGAGGATGAGCTGCCTTAGGATATATCTGACACTGCCAGACAATATCTGTGTCATATTACCACCGCCTCCCATTATATTCAGGAGGCGTCCTCTGAGGCAGGTGTAGTGGCGGCCAAGGCAATGACTACGTCCATCCTGGCTCGCTTAATTCTGTGGTTGAAGTCATGGAAGGTGGACCTGGACTCCAAAAAGACCTTGGAGGTAACTCCCTTTTAAGGGAGACATCCTATTTGTGGAGGATCTGAATAAGATCGTAACTGACTTAGTGGCTGCTAAGACTGCCTTTCTCCCGAATACTAATCCTTCTGCACAGAAGGCAAAGAGTACCACTTTTCGTTCCTTTCGACCTTGTGGGAAAGCAAAAGGTCAGGCATACCAGAGACAAACTCGTGCTCCCAAAACCACTAAGCCCAAAGCAAAACTATCCTGGGCTGCCCATCAGCCTGCTTCCAAACAAGACAATCCTGCTGCATGACGGGGCGGCCTCCCCCTAGGGGATCCCAGGGTTGGAGGCCAACTTCTACAATTCACCCAGGTCTGGTTAAAGACCACTTCAGACGCATGGGTGCGAGAAGTTGTCTCTCATGGCTACGCAGTCTCAAGAGATGTCGCCCTTACCAGTTCCGAACAATGGTTATCCCTTTGGACCTGTTGAAGGCGCAAGCTCTACACCTGGTTGTGCATTCCCTCCTGGATACAGGAGTGGTAGTGCCGGTACCCCTGTCCCAGAGAGGCGGAGGATACTACTCAACCCTGTTTCTAGTTCCGAAACCGTATCTGGACGACTTGCTGATCCTGGCGAACTCCCACTATGTCCTCCTCAGTCGTCTGCAACTGACGGTACACTTCCTACAAGCTCACCGGTGGCTCATCAACTGGAAAAAGTCCTCGCCGGTCCCTGCTCGGAGCATGGTGCAAAAAAAGGTTAAAAATACCCTGGGGTATTCGGGCGCTGTGAGATGAGGTGCTCGGCTAAGCAGCAGCCAATATTAAGAAGGAAGTCACTCCCAATATATATACAATTACAACAGAAAAAAGAGGAGGCTGCGCTTCAAGAGGAAATGAACAATATCCACTAAATGTGTAAAATTTATAACAATTTATTAAAAACACTAACTCGTTAAAAAACAGTAATATTCTGTACAGTTATATTGTGCCATGTGCATGCATAAGAAAAATGAATTTTTACCCAAGATATTGTTTCAGGACATGTATCATGTGAACTCTAGAGGATCCGTTCCAAATATTGCCCTTAGGTGGTATATATCCAGTAGTTTTCCACTATGTAAGTCCCGTTTAGATGGTGTCAAGAGAGTCCTTTATAAATTCCATAAGCCGCTAGAGGATTTTGGATGGAATAAATGTCCCATAAGCAGTGGGTACCTCATGCAATGCGGTAGGAGCATGGAGCGCCTGGGGGCACTGCTGGACACACACACACAGCCAAAGACTGTTTCTCTAACGTCCTAGTGGATGCTGGGGACTCCGTCAGGACCATGGGGAATAGCGGGCTCCGCAGGAGACAGGGCACATCTAAAAAAGCTTTTAGGTCACATGGTGTGTACTGGCTCCTCCCCCTATGACCCTCCTCCAAGCCTCAGTTAGGTTTTTGTGCCCGTCCGAGAAGGGTGCAATCTAGGTGGCTCTCTTAAAGAGCTGTTTAGAAAAGTTTTTTTTTTTAGGTTTCATTCAGTGATTCCTGCTGGCAACAGGATCACTGCAACGAGGGACTTAGGGGAGAGATCTCCAACTCACCTGCGTGCAGGATGGATTGGGATCTTAGGCTACTGGACACTGAGCTCCAGAGGGAGTCGGAACACAGGTCAGCCTGGGGTTCGTCCCGGAGCCGCGCCGCCGATCCCCCTTACAGACGCTGAAGAAGACGGCAGAACGGAGGTCCGGAAACAGGCGGCAGAAGACTTCACAGTCTTCATGAAGGTAGCGCACAGCACTGCAGCTGTGCGCCATTGTTGTCACACGGCTCACTGACCTAGTCACGGAGGGTGCAGGGCGCTGCTGGGGGCGCCCTGGGCAGCAATATAAGTACCTTATTGGCAAAATAAATACATCACATATAGCCATTAAGGCTATATGTATGTATTTTAACCCAGGCCAGTTCTTAAAAACCGGGAGAAAAAACCCGCCGAAAAAGGGGCGGAGCTTATTCTCCTCAGCACACAGCGCCATTTTCCCTCACAGAAAGGCTGAGGGGAAGGCTCCCATGCTCTCCCCTGCACTGCACTACAGAAACAGGGTTAAAACAGAGAGGGGGGGCACTGATTTGGCGATATAAATATATATTAAATGCTATAAGGGAGGAACACTTTTATAAAGGTTGTCCCTGTATAATTATAGCATTTTGGTGTGTGCTGGCAAACTCTCCCTCTGTCTCCCCAAAGGGCTAGTGGGTCCTGTCCTCTATCAGAGCATTCCCTGTGTGTGTGCTGTATGTCGGTACGTGTGTGTCGACATGTATGAGGAAAATGTTGGTGAGGAGGCGGAGCAAATTGCCTGTAATGGTGATGTCACTCTCTAGGGAGTCGACACCGGAATGGATGGCTTACTTGTGGAAGTACGTGATCATGTCAACACGCTGCGAGCCGGTTGACGACATGAGACGACCGGCAAACAAATTAGTACCTGTCCAGGCGTCTCAGACACCGCCAGGGGCTTGTAAAAACGCCCATTTACCTCAGGGACACTGACTCCAGTGTCGACGGTGAAGAAACAAACGTATTTTCCTTTAGGGCCACACGTTACATGTTAAGGGCATGAAGGAGGTGTTACATATTTCTGATACTACAAGTACCACAAATAAGGGTATTTTGTAGGGTGTGAATAAACTACTTGTAGTTTTGCCTGAATCAGATAAATTAAATGAAGTGTGTGATGATACGTGGGGTTCCTCCGATAGAAAGTTATGGGCGGTATACCCTTTCCCGCCAGAAGTAAGGGCGAGTTGGGAAACACACCTTAGGGTGGATAAGGCGCTCACACGCTTATAAAAACAAGTGGCGTTACCGTCTCCAGATACGGCCGCCCTCAAGGAGCCAGCTGATAGGAAGCTGAAAAATAGCCTAAGAAGTATATACACACATACTGGTGTTATACTACGACCAGCAATCGCCTCAGACTGGATGTGCAGCGCTGAGGGGGCTTGGTCGGATTTCCTGACTGAAAATTTTGATACCCTTGACAGGGACAAGATTTTATTGTCTATAGAGCATTTTAAGGATGCATTTCTATATATGCGTGATGCGCAGAGGGATATTTGCATTCTGGCATCAAGAGTAAATGTGATGTCCATATCTGCCAGACGAAGACACGACAGTGGTCAGGTGAGGCAGATTCCAGACGGCACATGGAAGTATTGCCGTATAAAGGGGCGGTCCATCGGACCTGGTGGCCATGGCGACAGCTGAAAAATCCACCTTTTGTTCCCCGAGTCACATCTCAGCAGAAAAGGACACAGTCTTTTCAGTCTCAGTCCTTTCGTCCCCATACGGGCAGGCGGGCAAAGGCCAGTCATATCTGCCCAGGGGTAGAGGAAAGGGAAGAAGACTGCAGCAAGCAGCCCATTCCCAGGAACAGAAGCCCTTCACAGCTTCTGCCAAGTCCGCAGCATGACGCTGGGGCAGTACAAGTGGACTCAGGTGCGGTAGGGGGTCATCTCAAGAGTTTCAGCACGCAGTGGGCTCACTCGCAAGGGGACTCCTGGATCCTACATGTAGTATCCCAGGTGTACATTGGAAATTCGAGACGTCTCCTCCTCACAAGTTCCGGAAGTCTGTTTTACCAACGTCTACCTCCGACAGGGAGGCAGTATTGGAAACAATTCACAGGCTGTATTCCCAGCAGGTGATAATCAAAGTACCCCTCCTACAACAAGGGAGGGGGTATTATTCCACACTATATTGTGGTACTGAAGCCAAACGGCTCGGTGAGATCTGGAATATTTGAACACTTACATACAAGCGTTCAAATCAAGATGGAGTCACTCAGAGCAGTGATAGCGAACCAGGAAGAAGGGGACGAGATGGTGTCACTGGATATCAGGGACATTTACCTACATGTCCAAATTTGCCCTTCTCACCAAGGGTACTTCAGGTTCGTGGTACAGAACTGTCACTATCAGTTCAGACGCTGCCGTTTGGATTGTCCACGGCGCCCCGGGTCTTTACCAAGGTAATGGCCGAAATGATGATTCTTCTTAAAAGAAACTTGGACGCTTTCCTGATAAGGGCAAGGTCCAGAGAACAGTTGGAGGTCGGAGTAGCACTATCTTTAATAGTTCTACGACAGCACGAGTGGATTCTAAATATTCCAAAATCGTAGCTTTTCCGAGGACACGTCTACTGTTCCTAGGGATGATTCTGGACACAGTCCAGAAAAAGGTGTTTCTCCCAGAGGAGAAAGCCAGGGAGTTATCCGAGCTAATCGGGATCCTCCTAAAACCAGGAAAAGTGTCAGTGCATCATTGCACAAGAGTCCTGGTAAAAATGGTGGCTTATTACGAAGCAATTCCATTCGGCAGATTTCACGCAAGAACTCTTCAGTGGGATCTGCTGGACAAATGGTCCGGATCGCATCTTCAGATGCATCAGCGGATAACCCTATATCCAAGGACAAGGGTGTCTCTCCTGTGGTGATTACAGAGTGCTCATCTTCTAGAGGGCCACAGATTCAGCATTCAGGATTGGATGCTGGTAACCACGGAGGCCAGCCTGAGAGGCTGGGGAGCAGTCACACAGGGAAAAAATTTCCAGGAAAGTGTGATCAAGTCTGGAGAATTCTCTCCACATAGATGGAGCTAAGAGCGAAATTATAAGGCTCTAAACTTAGCAAGACCTCTGCTTCAAGGTCAGCCGGTATTGATCCAGTGGGATAACATCACGGCAGTCGCCCACGTAAACAGAAAGGGCGACACAAGAAGCTGGAGGGCAGTGAAAACACTGCAAGGATTTTTCGCTAGGCGGAAAATCATGTGATAGCACTGTCAGCAGTGTTCTCTCCGGGAGTGGACGACTGGGAAGCAGACTTCCTCAGCAGGCATGACCTCCACCTGGGAGAGTGGGAACTTCATAGGGAAGTTTTTCCGCATGATTGTGAGCCATTGGCAAAGACCAAAGGTGGAAATGATGGCGTCCCGCCCGAACAAAAAACGGGACAGGTATTGCGCCAGGTCATGAGACCTTCAGGCGATAGCTGTGGATGTCCTGGTAACACCGTGGGTGTAACAGTCGGTGTATGTGTTCCCTCCTCTGCTTCTCATAACCAAGGTATTGAGAATTATAAGACATAGAGGAGTATGAACTATACTCGTGACTCCGGATTGGCCAAGAGGGACTTGGTACCCGGAACTTCAAGAGATGCTCACAGAGGACTAAGGGCCTGGGGAGCTAAGAAGGGACTTGCTTCAGCAGGTACCATGTCTATTCCAAGACTTACCGCGGCTGCGTTTGACGGCATGGCGGTTGAATGCCGGATCCTGAAGGAAAAAGGCATTCCATAAGAGGTCATACCTACCCTGGTCAAAGCCAGGAAGGAGGTGATCGCACAACGTCATCACCACATGTGGTAAAAATATGTTGCGTGGGTGAGGCCAGGAAGGCCCCACGAAGAAAATTCAACTAGGTCGATTTCTACACTTCCTGAAAACAGGAGTGTTTTGAGCCTAAAATTGGTGTTCTTTAAGGTTTTAAGTTTCGGCCCTGTAGAATTTCTTCCGAAAAGAATTGACTTCAGTTCCTGAAGTCCAGATTGTCAAGGGAGTATTGCATATACACCCCTTTTTGTGCCTCTAGTGGCACCGTGGGATCTCAACATAGTGTTGGGATTCCTTAAAATCATATTGGTTTGAACCGCTCAAATCTGTGGATTTGAAATATATCACATGGAAAGTGAACATGCTGTTGACCAATATCTCACATGGACAGTGACCATGCTGTTGGTCCTGGCCTCGGCCAGGCGTTTGTCAGAATGGGCGGCTTTGTCTTGCAAAAGCCCATATTTAATTTTCCATTCGGACAGGGCAGAACTGGGACTCGTCTCCAGTTTTCTTCCTAAGGGGGTGTCAGGTTTTTCACCTGAAACAACCTATTATGGTGCCTGCGGCTTCTAGGGACTTGGAGGACTCCAAGTTACTAGACGTTGTCAGGACCCTAAAAATATATATATATATATATATATATATATATATAGTTTAGGACGGCTGGAGTCAGAAAGTCTGACTTGCTGTTTATATTGTATGGCACCCAACAAGATGGGTGCTCCTGCGTCTAAACAGACGATTGCACGTTGGATCTGTAGCACAATCCAACTTGCACATTCTGTGGCAGGCGTGCCACAGCCTAAATCTGTAAAGGCCCACTCCACTAGGAAAGTGGGCGCATCTTGGGCGGCTGCCCAAGGGGTCTCGGCATTACAACTTTGCCGAGCAGCTACGTGGTCAGGGGAGAACACGTTTGTAAAATTTTACAAATTTGATACTCTGGCTAAGGAGGACCTGGAGTTCTCTCATTCGGTGCTGCAGAGTCATCCGCACTCTCCCGCCCGTTTGGGAGCTTTGGTATAATCTCCATGGTCCTGACGGAGTCCCCAGCATCCACTAGGACGTTAGAGAAAATAAGAATTTACTTACCGATAATTCTATTTCTCGTAGTCCGTAGTGGATGCTGGGCGCCCATCCCAAGTGCGGTTTGTCTGCAATGCTTGTACATAGTTATTGTTACAAAAATCGGGTTATTCTTGTTGTGAGCCATCTTTTCAGAGGCTACTTCGTTTTGTTATCATACTGTTAACTGGGTTCAGATCACAAGTGGTACGGTGTGATTGGTGTGGCTGGTATGAGTCTTACCCGGGATTCAAGATCCTTCCTTATTGTGTACGCTCGTCCGGGCACAGTACCTAACTGAGGCTTGGAGGAGGGTCATAGGGGGAGGAGCCAGTACACACCATGTGACCTAAAAGCTTTTTTAGATGTGCCCTGTCTCCTGCGGAGCCCGCTATTCCCCATGGTCCTGACGGAGTCCCCAGCATCCACTACGGACTACGAGAAATAGAATTATCGGTAAGTAAATTCTTATTTTCTCTGACGTCCTAGTGGATGCTGGGTACTCCGTAAGGACCATGGGGAATAGACTGGGCACTTCTTTAAAGAAAAGATTAGGTACTACATCTGGTGTGCACTGGCTCCTCCGTCTATGCCCCTCCTCCAGACCTCAGTTAGAATCTGTGCGCGGCCTGAGCTGGATGCACTTAGTGGGCTCTCCTGAGTTCACTAAAAAGAAAAGTATTTGTTAGGTTTTTTATTTTCAGTGAGATCTGCTGGCAACAGACTCACTGCTACGTGGGACTTAGGGGAGAGAAGCAAACCTACCTGCTTGCAGCTAGCTTGTGCTTCTAGGCTACTGGACACCATTAGCTCCAGAGGGATCGAACACAGGGCCCGACCTCGATCGTCCGTTCCCGGAGCCGCGCCGCCGTCCCCCTTGCAGAGCCAGAAGACGGAAGAAATCGGCGGCTGAAGACTTCGGTCTTCAATAAGGTAGCGCACTGCAGCTGTGCGCCATTGCTCCCACAGCACACCACACGCTCCGGCCGCTGGGGGGGGGGCGCCCTGGGCTGCAATTAATATACCTTTTGGCAATAAAAAGCACATAATACAGTGTTTAACACTCTATATGTGCAAAACCCCCCACCATTAACGATATAAAAAGCGGGAGAAGCCCGCCGTTGAAGGGGCGGGGCTATCTCCCTCAGCACAGCCAGCGCCATTTTCTCTTCACAGCTCCGCTGGAAGGACGCTCCCCAGGCTCTCCCCTGCAGTATACACTACAGAAAGGGTAAAAAAGAGAGGGGGGGCACATAAATTTAGGCGCAAATTGTGATATAAGCAGCTATAGGGGGAAAATTCACTTTGTGTATAGTGTCTATCCCTCTGTTATATAGCGCTCTGGTGTGTGCTGGCATACTCTCTCTCTGTCTCCCCAAAGGACTTTGTGGGGTCCTGTCCTCAGTCAGAGCATTCCCTGTGTGTGTGTGCGGTGTGTCGGTACGGCTGTGTCGACATGTTTGATGAGGACGCTTACGTGGAGGCGGAGCAGGTGCCGATAAGTGTGATGTCGCCCCCTGCGGGGCCGACACCTGAGTGGATGGATATGTGGAAGGTATTAACCGACAGTGTCAACTCCTTGCATAAAAGGTTCGATGACGCAGCTTTGGGACAGCCGGTATCTCAGCCCGCGCCTGCCCAGGCATCTCAGAGGCCGTCAGGGGCTCAAAAACGCCCGCTTCCTCAGATGGCAGACACAGATGTCGACACGGAGTCTGACTCCAGTGTCGACGAGGATGAGACAAATATACAATCCACTAGGGCCATCCGATGCATGATTACGGCAATGAAAAATGTGTTGCACATTTCTGACATTAACCCGGTTACCACAAAAAAGGGTATTATGTTTGGGGAGAAAAAGCAGCCAGTGACTTTTCCCCCATCTGATGAGTTAAATGAATTGTGTGAAGAAGCGTGGGGTTCCCCAGATAAGAAACTAGTAATTTCTAAGCGGTTACTAATGGCGTACCCTTTCCCACCAACGGATAGGTTACGCTGGGAGACATCCCCTAAGGTGGACAAGGCGCTCACACGCTTATCAAAAAAGGTGGCACTGCCGTCTCAGGATACGGCCGCCTTAAAGGAGCCTGCAGATAGAAAGCAGGAGGCTATCCTGAAGTCTGTGTATACACCCTCAGGTACTATACTGAGACCTGCTATTGCTTCAGCATGGATGTGTAGTGCTGCAGCAGCGTGGTCTGATTCCCTGTCTGATAACATTGATTCCCTTGACAGGGACACTATATTGCTAACCATAGAGCATATTAAAGACGTAGTCTTATATATGAGAGATGCACAGAGGGACATTTGCCGGCTGGCATCTAGAATTAATGCGATGTCCATTTCTGCCAGGAGAGTATTATGGACTCGGCAGTGGACAGGTGATGCTGATTCTAAAAGGCACATGGAAATTTTGCCTTATAAGGGTGAGGAATTGTTTGGGGACGGTCTTTCGGACCTCGTATCCACAGCAACAGCTGGGAAGTCGACTTTTTTACCTCAGGTTCCCTCACAGCCTAAGAAAGCACCGTATTATCAAGTACAGTCCTTTCGGCCTCAGAAAGGCAAGCGGGTTAGAGGCGCGTCCTTTCTGCCCAGAGGCAGGGGTAGAGGGAAAAAGCTGCACCATACAGCCAGTTCTCAAGAACAAAAATCCTCCCCTGCTTCCACTAAGTCCACCGCATGACACTGGGGCTCCACATGTGGAGCCAGGTGCGGTGGGGGCCCGTCTCCGGAACTTCAGCGACCAGTGGGTTCGCTCACTGGTGGATCTCTGGGTTCTACAAGTGGTATCTCAGGGATACAAGCTGGAATTCGAGACGTCTCCCCCTCGCCGTTACCTCAAATCAGCCTTGCCAGCTACTCCCCAGGACAGGGAGGTAGTACTGGCGGCAATTCACAAGCTGTACCTCCAGCAGGTGATAATCAAAGTTCCCCTCCTTCAACAGGGACGGGGTTACTATTCCACAATGTTTGTGGTACCGAAACCAGACGGTTCGATGAGACCCATTCTAAATTTGAAATCCTTGAACACTTATATAAGGAAGTTCAAGTTCAAAATGGAATCGCTCAGGGCGGTTATTGCAAGCCTGGAAGAGGGGGATTACATGGTATCACTGGACATCAAGGATGCTTACCTACATGTCCCCATTTACCCACCTCACCAGGTGTACCTCCGTTTTGTGGTACAGGACTGCCATTACCAATTCCAGACGTTGCCGTTTGGTCTGTCCACGGCACCGATGGTATTTACCAAAGTAATGGCCGAAATGATGATACTCCTTCGAAAGAAGGGAGTTATAATTATCCCGTACTTGGACGATCTCCTTATAAAGGCGAGGTCCAGGGAGCAGTTGTTGGTCGGAGTAGCACTATCTCAGGAAGTGCTACAACAGCACGGCTGGATTCTGAATATCCCGAAGTCGCAGCTGGTTCCTACGATGCGTCTGCTGTTCCTGGGTATGATTCTGGACACAGAACAGAAGAAGGTGTTTCTCCCGGAGGAGAAGGCCAAGGAGTTGTCATTTCTGGTCAGAAACCTCCTAAAACCAAAACAGGTGTCGGTGCATCACTGCACGCGAGTCCTGGGAAAGATGGTAGCTTCTTACGAGGCAATTCCATTCGGCAGGTTCCATGCACGGATCTTTCAGTGGGATCTGTTAGACAAGTGGTCCGGATCGCATCTTCAGATGCATCGGCTGATCACCCTGTCCCAGAGGGCCAGGGTGTCTCTGCTGTGGTGGCTGCAGAGTGCTCATCTTCTCGAGGGCCGCAGATTCGGCATAATGGACTGGGTCCTGGTGACCACGGATGCAAGCCTCCGAGGTTGGGGGGCAGTCACTCAGGGAAGAAACTTCCAAGGACAATGGTCGAGTCAAAAGCTTCCCTACACATAAATATTCTGGAACTAAGGGCCATTTACAATGCCCTAAGTCAGGCAAAACCCCTGCTTCAAAACCAGCCGGTGCTGATTCAGTCAGACAACATCACGTCGGTCGCCCATGTAAACCGACAGGGCGGCACAAGAAGCAGGATGGCGATGGCAGAAGCCACAAGGATTCTCCGATGGGCGGAAAATCACGTGATAGCACTGTCAGCAGTGTTCATTCCGGGAGTGGACAACTGGGAAGCAGACTTCCTCAGCAGGCACGACCTCCACCCGGGAGAGTGGGGACTTCATCCAGAAGTCTTCCAGCCGATTGTAAATCGTTGGGAAAGGCCACAGGTGGACATGATGGCGTCCCGCCTCAACAAAAAGCTAAAAAGATATTGCGCCAGGTCAAGGGACCCTCAGGCGATAGCTGTGGACGCTCTAGTGACACCGTGTGTGTACCAGTCGGTTTATGTGTTCCCTCCTCTTCCTCTCATACCAAAGGTACTGAGGATAATAAGAAAGAGAGGAGTAAGAACTATACTCATCGTTCCGGATTGGCCAAGAAGGACTTGGTACCCGGAACTACAAGAAATGATCTCAGAGGACCCTTGGCCTCTGCCGCTCCGACAGGACCTGCTACAGCAGGGGCCCTGTCTGTTCCAAGACTTACCGCGGCTGCGTTTGACGGCATGGCGGTTGAATGCCGGATCCTGATGGAAAAGGGCATTCCGGTTGAAGTCATTCCTACGCTGATAAAAGCTAGGAAGGATGTGACAGCAAAACATTATCACCGCATATGGCGAAAATATGTTGCTTGGTGTGAGGCTATGAAGGCCCCAACAGAAGAATTTCAGCTGGGTCGATTTCTGCACTTCCTACAGTCAGGAGTGACTATGGACCTAAAATTGGGATCCATTAAAGTCCAGATTTCGGCCCTGTCTATTTTCTTTCAAAAAGAACTGGCTTCACTGCCTGAAGTTCAGACGTTTGTTAAGGGAGTGCTGCATATTCAGCCCCCTTTTGTGCCTCCAGTGGCACCTTGGGATCTCAACATTGTGTTGGATTTCCTAAAATCACATTGGTTTGAGCCACTTCAGACCGTGGAGTTGAAATATCTCACGTGGAAAGTGGTCATGCTTTTGGCCTTGGCTTCGGCTAGGCGTGTGTCAGAATTGGCGGCTTTGTCATGTAAGAGCCCCTATCTGATCTTCCAAATGGACAGGGCAGAATTGAGGACTCGTCCCCAATTTCTCCCTAAGGTGGTATCAGCGTTTCATTTGAACCAACCTATTGTGGTGCCTGCGGCTACTCGGGACTTGGAGGCTTCCAAGCTGCTGGATGTAGTCCGGGCCCTGAAAATCTATGGGGGTAATTCCAAGTTGATCGCAGCAGGAAATTTTTTAGCAGTTGGGCAAAACCATGTGCACTGCAGGGGAGGCAGATATAACATGTGCAGTGAGAGTTAGATTTGGGTGGGTTATTTTGTTTCTGTGCAGGGTAAATACTGGCTGCTTTATTTTTACACTGCAATTTAGATTGCAGATTGAACACACCACACCCAAATCTAACTCTCTCTGCACATGTTATATCTGCCTCCCCTGCAGTGCACATGGTTTTGCCCAACTGCTACAAAATTTCCTGCTGCGATCAACTTGGAATTACTCCCTATGTTTCCAGGACGGCTAGAGTCAGAAAAACTGACTCGCTTTTTATCCTGCATGCACCCAACAAGCTGGGTGCTCCTGCTTCTAAGCAGACTATTGCTCGCTGGATTTGTTGCACGATTCAACTTGCACATTCTGCGGCTGGACTGCCACATCCTAAATCAGTCAAAGCCCATTCCACGAGGAAGGTGGGCTCTTCTTGGGCGGCTGCCCGAGGGGTCTCGGCTTTAGAACTTTACCGAGCTGCTACCTGGTCGGGATCAAACACGTTTGCAAAATTCTACAAGTTTGATACCCTGGCTGAGGAGGACCTTGAGTTTGCTCATTCGGTGCTGCAGAGTCATCCGCACTCTCCTGCCCGTTTGGGAGCTTTGGTATAATCCCCATGGTCCTTACGGAGTACCCAGCATCCACTAGGACGTCAGAGAAAATTATATTTTACTCACCGGTAAATCTATTTCTCGTAGTCCGTAGTGGATGCTGGGAGCCCGTCCCAAGTGCGGAATTCTGCAATACTTGTATATAGTTATTGCTTAACTATAGGGTTTTTTTGTTCTGAGCCATCAGTTTAATGAGGCTCAGTTGTTGTTCATACTGTTAACTGGGTATAGTTATCACGAGTTGTACGGTGTGATTGGTGTGACTTGTATGAGTCTTACCCTGGATTCCAAATCCTTTCCTTGTAATGTCAGCTCTTCCGGGCACAGTTTCCCTAACTGAGGTCTGGAGGAGGGGCATAGAGGGAGGAGCCAGTGCACACCAGATGTAGTACCTAATCTTTTCTTTAAAGAAGTGCCCAGTCTCCTGCGGAGCCCGTCTATTCCCCATGGTCCTTACGGAGTATCCAGCATCCACTACGGACTACGAGAAATAGATTTACCGGTGAGTAAAATTTTATTTTCCGTCTCCAGAGAAAGTCCTGAAACTTCAGGACAGGATCAGATACTTCCTCTCTCACCCAAGAGTGTCGATACACTCGGCAATGAAAGTACTGGGCCTCATGGTGTCGGCTTTTGACATGGTAGAGTACACTCAATTTCATTCCCGTCCTTAGAAAGGAGGTTAATCCTTTCTAAGTGGGATGTCTTACCTCATCGGATCAGGTCTCAAATTATCTCCTTGTCTGTCACTGAGCTGGTGGCTGCATGACCAGCAGTTGAGCAGGAGCCATCCCTTCTGGATTCCCAACTGGATCCTACTGACTACGGATGCCAGTCTGAGGGGTTGGGGCACGGTGCTGGAGCAACACTCTCTCCAGGGTCGGTGGACCCTGGAGTAATCTCTCCTCCCGATAAACATTCTGGAATTGCGGGCAGTGTTCAATGCTTTAATTCTTGCCCTGCCTCTAATACAGAACAGACCTGTTCAAGTACAATCAGACAACGCCACCACAGTGGCTTACATAAATCATCAAGGCGGCACTCGAAGCCGCATGGCAATGATGGAAGTGGCAAAAATCCTTTGTTGGGCAGAACGCCATCTGCCAGCAATATCGGCAGTGTTCATTCTGGGAGTCCTCAGCTGGGAAGCGGATTTCCTCAGTCGTCAGGACGTACACGACGGAGAGTGGAGTCTTCATCTGGACGTCTTTCAACTCATAGTGGACAAGTGGGGCCCACCAGATGTAGACTTGATGGCGTCTTGTCACAATCACATAGTTCCGGTCTTCGGACGCACTGGCAATTCCATGGAACTTGCGGCTGCCCTACGTGTTCCCTCCAGTGTCACTCCTGCCCAGGGTACTACGGAAGTTCAAGCAAGAAGGAGGAATACTACTTCTAGTTGCTCCAACGTGACCAAGTCGGCATTGGTTCTCAGACCTGCAGGGTATATCGATAGAGCGTCCTCTTCTACTTCCTCAGCGCTCAGACTTCCTCGTTCAGGGCCCTTGTGTCTACCCGGACCTGGCCAGACTGGCTTTGACGGCGTGACTCTTGATGCTTCACTCCTGAGGGTCAAAGGATTCCCTGAGGCGGTTATTCAAACTATACTAAAGGCCCGCAAACCGGCTTCTGCACGGATTTATTATAGGGTCTGGAATTCTTACTTCACCTGGTGTGCTGCTAAGAATTATGATGCTTACAAGTTTAGTACTTCCATTTTTGCAACAAGGCCTTGATTTCGGACTTCGTCTGGCCTCCCTCAAGGTTCACATTTCTGCCTTGTCGGTGTGGTTTCAGAGAAAAATTGCGTCTATACCTGACGTTCATACATTCACTCAGGGCGTATTGCGTATTCAGCCTCCCTATGTCCCTCCTGTGGCTCAATGGGATCTGTCTGTTGTCCTGAATGCCCTGCACTGGTCTCCATTTGAACCTCTTGAAACAGTGGACCTTAAATGACTCACAACCAAGGTCCTGTTTCTACTGGCTATTGCCTCTGCTAGAAGGGTGTCGGACTTAGGCGCGTTGTCCTGTCGCCCACCCTTTCTAATATTCCATCATGACCGGGCAGTTCTTAGAACTCGCCCAGGTTATTTACCTAAAGTTGTGTCATCTTTTCACCTTAACCAAGAGATTGTGGTTCCGGACTTTATCTGTTCTGAATTGTCCCCCAAAGTGCGGTATTTGGATGTGGTAAGGGCTTTCCGTATATATGTAGAGAGGACTGCCTATATTAGGTCAGATGCCCTTTTTGTACTATTTGGTTTCCACAAACGTGGCTGGCCTGCGAATAAACAAACCTTGGCCAGATGGAATTAGAATGTTGATTGCACAAGCTTATGTGCAGGCTGGGCTCACAGCTCCTGCTGCTATTAAGGCCCATTCTACTCGGTCTGTTGGACCTTCTTGGGCGGCCCTTCGAGGCGCGTCTGCAGAACATTTGTGCAAGGCGGCTACATGGTTCATTAGGTTCTATGCCTTTGATACTTCCCCCTCCCAGGATGCTTCCTTTGGATGCCGGGTTCTCATACCCGCTAAGCTGCGTCCCCTCTCTTGAGGAATTGCTTTAGTTCATCCCCGATGTATTCCCTGTGGAACACAGTGTACCCGGCTGCAGAAAAGGAGATTTATGGTAGACTTACTATGCTTAAATCTCTTTCTGCGAGGTACACTGGGTTACACAGTGCGCCCACCCTGACGCACTTAGCTTTTTTGGGTTTGTTTGGCATTAGCCGCTAGTACCTTCTCCTGTCGTGAGATTGTGGTTCTATGTGACTAACATCTGCCTTCTCACCTGCTTCTGCATTGGACTGGTTAACAAAACTGAGCCCACAGTGCCTGGAGGCGTGGTTAAATAGAGGAGGGCCGCAAGCCCGCAATGCATCCTGGGACAGTCTAAAACTTTAGCCTGTTGGTGCCTCTGGATCAAGATCCATCTCTACACCCCGATGTCTTCCCTGTGGAACCCAGTGTACCTCGCAGAAAGAGATTTAACCATGGTAAATCTACCATAAATCTCCTTTTACAGACCATATAGACACTCATTTCTCACATAGAACACTGAGTATAGGGTTGGGCGCAGTTATGAAAATCCTGAACAATGGGACAGGGGGGCTGCACTGGGCAGCCCTGAAAAAGCTTTTCTGAAGAAGATTACTTCTCTGGGCCATCAGCGCTGTATGTCTGAATGACACTCTAGCGCAGCGACTCCCTCACTTTCCAAATGGCGTTGCATATTCCTGCGGCTCTGTTCCCAAGTACTTGCGGCGGAGACGTCCCGCCTTAGGCACACAGTCGCTGACTGCTCTCCTGATTCGCGTGGCTGCTACGGGAAGGAGGTAAGAGGGTCCCCAGGCAGGACCCGTTATTAAATCACATTCCATCTGCGACTTGCGGAGACTGGTCGTGGCGCTTGTGGGATACTGTCATCGACCAGGGACCCCACTAGACCACCAGTGTGTATGAGTACAGGTCGGCTGTACTAACACACCATTTAATAAGGCTCACAGTACCTGGGATGCAAGTCCAGCACAGGGGAGGTAGTGCTTGACCTGTAGCCCCTCCCATGGCCCAGGGCACCATCTCTCAGATTTCCTGCCCTGAAGCTGCCTCACCCTCACTCAGTGACTGAGATGCTGGGCACCATCTTCTAAGCATAACTGCGGCTGGTCTCTGGGACTGCAGGGCAAGGTCTCCCTTGTAAAGCCGACTGTATACAGCGCTGAGCCTTTACAAACACTTCCGTATTCTACACGTCTTTATACGGACGGTGTTAGTTGAGAGAGTACTGTTTCCAGAATATATTGTACAAGTATTCTGATATATCCTCGGTTACTGACCGTGCTGTGTTTTATATATATATATATATATATATATATGTATATATATATAAATATATATATATATTTGTTTCTGCAGCAGGATACATTGGTTTCCACAGGGAAACATCGGGGTGTAAAGTTGGATCTTGATCCAGGCACCAACAGGCTAAAGCTTTATACTGTCCCAGGATGCATTGGGGCCTCCACTATAACCCCGCCTCCAGGCACTGGAGCTCAGCTCAGTTTCGAGTTGGAGCCAGAGTAGGTCACTTAACAAGGGGGTTGCCCTGGAGCAGCCCTAAAAAGCTTTTTAAAGAAGTCTTCAAGGGCTGCAGCACTTACATGTCAGGGTGACATTCTGTGCTGCGGCGGCGTTGCATACTCCCGCTGGCTCTGTTCCCGGGTACTTGCGGCGGGGATGCTCCGGCATTGGGCACATGGCCGTAGCGTTCAACTGGGTCGCGTGGCTGCTACAGAAGGGAGGAGGTAAGAGGGTCCCCCAGGCAGGAACCGCCATTAAATTGCATTCCGACTGCAGTCTAGGAGACGGACTGCGATGCTGGCGTGGACACTGTATCTGGTCAGGGACCCCACTATATCCACCAGGGCAGAGGAGTACAGGTTGGATGTATTAATGTTCACTTTAAAAAAAAACCTCCATAGTACCAGGTGGTAAAGTCCAGCATAGGGGAGAAGGCACTTGACCTGTAGCCCCTCTCCCGGCCCAGGGCGCCATCTACTAGTGGTGTTCCCAGCCTGGAGCTGCCTCACACTCTCCCTCACTCCCTGACTGAGACGCTGGGCGCCATTTTTTAGAATAGCTGCTACTTGTCTCCGGGACTGCAGGGCAAGGTCTCCTTTGTAAACCCGCCTGTACATCAGCGCTGTGGTCTTACAAACACTTAAGTATTCTGCATGTCGTTATTAAGACAGCGTTAGTTAAGAACAAGTGTACCTGTGCCAGATTACATTGAATGAGTACTCTGATATATACATCTGGGGGTATATTTACTAAAATTCGTATTTTTCTGAATGAGGTTAAAGTTCAAACACGAATGACACTGAATATGTGAATTTGCAACTTTTTGAATTTTTTTACGCCTCATTTACTATGCTGTCGTATTCTGCATTTTCGAGTTTTCCGATGTCGATGTCATTCGTATTTTCGGCCAGTGTTTTACGGGAGTGAATAGTAAAACACTGACAACATTAACACAATGAATCTCGGCCGGATCTGTGAGATCCGTGCAGGGCTTCATTGTGCACCTTTAAAAAAAATAAAAAAGTGTTAAAAGTCAAGAGAAAATTTGCGTGGGGTCCCCCCTCCTAAGCAAAACCAGCCTCGGACTCTTTGAGCCGGTCCTGGTTGAAAAAATATGGGGGAAAAATTGACAGGGGTTCCCCCATATTTAAACAACCAGCACCGGGCTCTGCGTCTGGTCCTGGTGCAAAAAATACGGGGGACAAAAAGGGTAGGGGTCCCCCGTATTTTTTGAACCAGCACCGAGCTCCACTAGTCAGAGAGATAATGCCACAGCCGGGGGACACTTTTATCTTGGTCCCTGCGGCCCTGGCATTAAATCACTAACTAGTCACCCCTGGCCGGGGTACCCTGGAGGAGTGGGAACCCCTTAAATCAAGGGGTCCCCCCCTCCAGCCACCCAAGGGCCAGGGGTGAAGCCCGAGGCTGTCCCTCCCCCCCCCCATCCAAGGGCGGCGGATGGGGGGCTGATAGCCAAATGCAAAAATGAAGAATATTGGTTTTTGTAGTAGAACTACAAGTCCCAGCAAGCCTCACCCGCAAGCTGGTACTTGGAGAACCACAAGTACGAGCATGCGGGGGAAGAAACGAGCCCGCTGGTACCTGTAGTTCTACTGCAAAAAAAATACCCAAATAAAAACAGTACACACACACCGTGATATTAAAACTTTATTACATACATGCATACCGACTCACACATACTTACCTATGTTGACACGAAGCAGTCCGTCCCCTTCTCCAAGTAGAATCCACGGGTTACCTGTCAATAAAATTATACTCACAACAATCCAGTGTAGATCGGTCCTCTTCTACTTGTAATCCTCGTACTTGACAAAACAATAAAACGCAAAACCCGGACCACGCACTGAAAGGGGTACCATGTTTACACATGGGACCCCTTTCCCCGACTGCCGGGACCCCCCGTGACTCCTGTCAAAGAGGGTCCCTTCAGCCAATCAGGGAGCGCCACGTCTTGGCACTCTCCTAATTGGCTGTGCGCTCCTGAGCTGACAGTCAGGCAGCGCACGGCAAAGATACAATGTAGCTCATAGGCGCTACATTGTATCCAATGGTGCGAACTTTGCGGTCAGCGGTTGACCGCGAGTAACCTCAACCGCTGACCGCAAAATTCCCACCATTGGATACAATGGAGCGCCTATGCGCTACATTGTATCTTCAGTGCGCAGCCTGACTGACAGCTCAGGAGCGCACAGCCAATCAGGAGAGTGCCACGATGTGGCGCTCCCTGATTGGCTGAAGGGACCCTCTTTGACAGGAGTCACGGGGGTCTCGCCAGTCAGTGAAAGGGGGCCCATGTGTAAACATGGGTCCCCTTTCAGTGCGTGGTTCAGGTTTTCCGGTTTGTTTTTTTTGCCAAGTACGTGGATTACAAAGAGGACACAAGCTACACTGGATTGTGTGAGTATAATTTTATTCACAGGTACCCCGTGTATTCTACATGGAGAAGTGGACCGACTGCTTTGTGTCAACATAGGTAAGTATGTGTGTGTCGGTATGCATGTATGTAATAAAGTTTTACTATCACGGTGTGTGTTTACTGTTTTTATTTGGGTATTTTTTTTGCAGTAGAACTACAGGTACCAGCGGGCCGTTTCCCCCCCCCGCATGCTGGTACTTGTGGTTCTCCAAGTACCAGCTTGCGGGGGAGGCTTGCTGGGACTTGTAGTTCTACTACAAAAAACAATATTCTTCATTTTAGCACTTGGCTATCAGCCCCCCATCCGCCGCCATTGGATGGGGGGGGGGGGGGGACAGCCTCGGGCTTCACCCCTGGCCCTTGGGTGGCTGGAGGGGGGAGACCCCTTGATTTAAGGGGTCCCCACTCCTCCAGGTTACCCCGGCCAGGGGTGACTAGTTAGTGATTTAATGCAAGGCCGCAGGGACCTATATAAAAGTGTCCCCCGGCTGTGGCATTATCTCTCTGACTAGTGGAGCCCGGTGCTGGTGTTAAAAATACGGGGGACCCCTACGCTTTTTGTCCCCCGTATTTTTTGCATCAGGACCAGGCGGAGAGCCCGGTGCTGGTTGTTCAAATATGGGGGATCCCCAGTCAATTTCCCCCCCATATTTTTACAACCAGGACCGGCTCAAAGAGCCCGAGGCTGGTTATGCTTAGGAGGGGGGACCCCACGCAAAAAAAATTTCTGATTTTTAACCCTTTCACACCCCTTCCCACTGATAAACATGCACGGATCTCACGGATCCGTGCATGCCTATCAGAACACGGTAAAAAAGAGCAGGTCTATTTTAAAACTGCTTTTTTTTTACGATTTGTATTTTTTCACGGCAGTGTTTGGCTATTGCCGGCAGTGTTTGTGAATTACAATTTTTAGTAAATTACCGAGTTGTATAAAATAACAGGCACATTTGACCAATGGTGTATTCATTCGTATTTTTTTCTTTGACTACCAAAAAAATACGAATGCCCTCATCACTGCCGAGATTTTAGTTTAGTAAATTCCCGAGATGACACTTTGACGAAAAAACACCAAATCGTTCAAAATCGGGAGCTTAGTAAATATACCCCCTGGTCTCAGACCGTGCATTGCTCTATATATATATATATATATATATATATATATATATACATACATACATATATATATATATATATATATATATAGATAGATAGATGTATATATATATATATTTATATAGCACACATATACTAGTCCAGTGCAGTTTTGTTGTCTTACTAAAATAATTATCTGCATTGTCACTGTGTCTGTGTGTGCCTGTATCTGCTGTATGGATTTCACTTTCGGTGTATCCCAGCTATATCTATCACTGTATTCTATACACTAAGGGACTTGGTGCGTCAGGATCTCATATAGTGCTTCACAGTATTTACCGATTGAAGTGTATTCTACTGTGTACTCAGTCACATAATACCGTATTTATTCGCTGGTGTTGTCTACTGTGTACTCAGTCACATAATACCGGATTTATTCGCTGGTGTTGTGTACTGTGTACTCAGTCACATAATACCGTATTTATTCGCTGGTGTTGTCTACTGTGTACTCAGTCACATAATACCGGATTTATTCGCTGGTGTTGTGTACTGTGTACTCAGTCACATAATACCGGATTTAAACGCTGGTGTTTGTGTACTGTGTGCACAGTCACATATTAGAGGATTTATTCGCAGGTATTAGTACTCTGGCTGTATCGTACTAAGACGCTCTGCGGTGGCATTCACTGAGAAAATGTCTAACACAAAGCGTGGGAATTCAGAGGACGCTCCTGCATCATGCAGCGCACGCGCCAAGGATTTGCCTGAGGGGAAAGTTTTGTATGACGGTCTGTGTACTATGTGCCATGCATCTCCCAGTCAGTCCGCTGCTCCTGTTACCAATAAGGAGCCACCTTGGGCGGCGTTATCAACTATGCTCAATAAGCTTGTGCAACGCCTTACCTCCTGTGCCTTTGCAGCCACATATTGTCCCTATGGTAATCCCTCCTTGGATGGATAATTTGTCTACCCAGTTGCAGCAGTTAAATCAATCCTTGGTTAGACAGAAGACTACCCCTAGTCACTCTCGGGTCACGGGGTCATCTAAGCGGGCTGCATCCTCCTCACAATCCACTAATCTCTCAGAGGACTCCTCTGATGGCGATGGGGTGAATTCTGTCCTGTCAGACACTGACTCAGCTGCTTCTGACGAGGAATCTACAACTCAGGTTGATGTTCCTGACTTAGTGGTTGCTATTAAGGAAATCCTACAAATAGATGATGATGTAAATCCCACTACTGAGTCTAAGAAACCTGATAAGTTTAAACGTCAGAAGGTAACTAAAACATTGCCGCATTCTGACCATCTCATTCTCCCCATCTAAAAGGATGGTAACTCGCTATCCTCTCCCTACAGAGTTGTGTAACAGATGGGAATATTCACCGCAGGTGGATTCCCATGTCACCCGTCTGGTGGTGTCATCTACTCTGCCTGTCACCTTACTGAATAACCGACAGATAAGTGTGTGAAGGGATGCCTGAAGTGTATTTACTCCCTTACAGGTGCTGTACATAGACCCACCATAGCGGCCTCCTGGGCTGCAAAAGGAATTTAAGCATGGGTTCAGGCATTAGAGGATGAGCTGCCTCAGGATATATCTAACATTGCCAGACAGTACCTGTCTCACATTACCACCACAGCCTATTACATTCAGGAGGCGTCCTCTGAGGCAGGTGTGTTGGCGGCCAAGGCATCGACTACGTCCATCCTGGCTCGATGTATTCTGTGGTTGAGGTCATGGAAGGTGGACCTAGACTCCAAAAAGACCTTGGAGGTACTCCCTTTTAAGGGAGACATCCGATTTGGGGAAGACCTCAATAAGATTGTGGCTGACTTGGCAGCTGCCAAAAAAGCCTTTCTCCATAATACTACTCCTTCTGCACCGAAGGTAAAAGGTACCACTTTTCGGTTATTTCTCATACGTCCTAGAGGATGCTGGGGTCACTTCAAGAACCATGGGGTATAGACGGGATCCACAGGAGACATGGGCACTTTAAGACTTTCAAATGGTGTGACCTGGCTCCTCCCTCTATGCCCGTCCTCCAGACTCCAGTTTAGAATCTGTGCCCAGGCAGACTGGATGCACACTGATGAGCTCTACTGAGTTTCTCCGAAAAGTCCTTATGTTAGGTTTTTTATTTTCAGGGAGCACTGCTGGCAACAGTCTCCCTGCTTCGTTGGACTTAGGGGAGAGAAGTCAGACCTACTTCTAGTGAGTTTAAAGGCTCTGCTTCTTTGGCTACGGGACACCATTAGCTCCTGAGGGTTTGGAACACTAGGTACGCCTAGGGGTTCATTCCCAGAGCCCGCCGTCACCCCCCTTGCAGAGCCAGAAGTCAGAAGACAGGTAAGTAGAAGAAGAAAAGAAGACTTCAATGACGGCTTCTGAGGTACCGCACAGCGATCGCGCTGCGCGCCATGCTCCCACACACAGCGGCACTGTAGGGTGCAGGGGGGGGGGGGTGCCCTGGGCAGCATATAAATCCTCTTATGTGACTGGCAAACAGTGGTATGAGTGCCTAGGCACTAAATCCTGACCCCTGCCAGTATAAATATAATAAAAAATAGCGGGGCTGAAGCGCCCCATTAAGGGGGCGGGGCTTAGCCCTCACAGCTCTCATCAGCACCATTTTCTCTCCACAGAGCTGTAGAGACGCTGGTCCTTCCCCACACTACTGTACACATAACAAAGTAAAAAACGGGGGGGGGGGGGGGGGGGCACAGTTGATGAAACAATATAAGTTAATATAAGGTCTGAGGCATTGTAAGGGTTTCAGAACCGGGATTGAGCGCTGGGTTGTGAGCTGGCAAACTCCATCTGTGTCGTCCTGATAGACTTTACTGTGGGTCTGTCCCCTAAATGCCCGGTGTGTCGGTGGGTGTTTGGTACATGTGTGTCGGCATGTCTAAGGCTGAGTGCTCTTCCCACAAACGGCTGTGGGAGTGACCCTGTCGGCACCGCCGACTCCTGATGGGGCTTGGTACATGTGTGTCAGCATGTCGGTGGCTGAATGTTTTTTCCCAAGAGAAAACTATAGTAGGGACACAGTCGTGTGTGTGTGTGGCCCTGTCGCCACCAATATCTAACTGGGTAAAAATTTGCATGATAATGACACAGACGTAGAAATATCATAGCTATATATCCCTCAGACCCCTGGGGGTCGCAAAAAAGGTTATTTTGCCCAGTTATTACTCCCTGATACTGACACGGAAACGGGTTCCTATGTCGACCATAATGTCTCCTGATTAGATCCACAAAAAAAAATGAGCATTTAGTACATGATTAGTGCACATTAAGGACGTATTAACGTCACTGAGGACCCTGCTGTTCATGACAAAAAGGTCTATATATATATATATATATATATGAGTATGTATATAGATATATATATATACATTTATAATGAAAGCTGAGGTAACATTCCTCCTCATGTGCTGAGCGCTCTGTGAGAAAGTCTGGGTCAGCCCTGACAAGATGGTTTCAAATCTTTAAGTGGATTCCGATTGTTTATTCTTTTCCCGCCGCGGACAGAATAAAGTGGGAGTATCCCTCTGTTCTGCACGGGGCCCTGTCACAAATCCAGCGGATTGTATGCAGGAAAATACTTTATTTTTCTAGTTATGTGTCCACGCGTACGTTGGATAGTCCTGCCATTACATGCGCAGGGGGGAGTAGTAGTATTCAAAAATGGTCGGGTGCCTTGTCATCCGATATAGATACCCTGCGGAGAGATGGGATACTCCTTATGTTGGGTTATATCAATGATACTGCAGCATACTTCCGTGCAACTGCAAGGGATATAGGACTATTGGGTTCTCAGGCCAATTCCAGGGCGGTCTCGGTTAGGAGGGCGTTGTGAATTCACCAATGCAATGCTGATGCTGACTCCGAGTAGAAATGGAGTCTCTTCCCTATGAAGGTGAAGCCTGGTTTGGTGACGGCCTAGTTAATTTGATCTCGACAGCTGGCGCTGGTAAGTCTACCTTCTTGCCCTATGGGGGTCATTCCGAGTTGTTCGCTCGTTGCCGATTTTCGCAACGGAGTTATTAAGGCAAAAATGCGCATGCGCATGGTTCGCAGTGCGCATGCGGTTAGAATTTTACCACAAAACTTAGTAGATTTACTCATGCCCGAACGAAGATTTTTCATCGTTGAAGTGATCGTAGTGTGATTGACAGGAAGTGGGTGTTTCTGGGCGGAAACTGGCCGTTTTCTGGGAGTGTGCGGAAAAACGTAGGCGTGCCAGGGAAAAACGCGGGAGTGCCTGGAGAAACGGGGGAGTGGCTGGCCGGACGCTGGGCGTGTGTGTGACGTCAAACCAGGAACGAAACGGCCTGAGCTGATCGCTATTTGTGAGTAGGTCTGGAGCTACTCAGAAACTGCTAAGAAATTTATTTTTGCTATTATGCGAATCTTTCGTTCGCTATTCTGCTATGCTAAGATACACTCCCAGAGGGCGGCGGCTTAGCGTGTGCAATGCTGCTAAAAGCAGCTAGCGAGCGAACAACTCGGAATCACCCCCTATGTTCCCTCACAGCGGATGATGACGCATCATTGTCGGATGCAGTCATTTCGGCCCAATAGATACAGATTTCCCTTTCTTTGCAGGTAGAGGAAGGAGAAAAGGAAAGAGGTCCGCAACCTCTTCATGATCACAGTAGCAGACATCATCCTCTGTTCTGCCACATCCACCGCATGACGCTGGGACTCTCTTGCGGGAGTCCACACCGGTGGGGCCACGTCTTAAAACTCTTCAGTCAGTTCTGGAACGAACCTGGACCCGTGGGTTTTACGAATAGTGTCCCAAGGGTACATACTGGAGTTTCCAGACGTTTTCCCTTACCAATTTTTCAAATTACCGATTCTCCTCCAGACGGGGAGGTAGTATGCAACACAAGACAAAGGTTGTATCAGGATCAGGTCATTGACCTGTTTTTCCCCTGTCACAACAGGGAGAAGGTTTTTATTCAAGCCTATTCGTGGTCCCGAAACCAGACGGCTCGGTCAGACCAATCCTAAATCTGAAATCCCTCATTTTCTACTTAAAGAAATTCAAATCCAAGATGGAATCTCTCAGGGCAGTGATCTCCAATCTGGAATAAGGAGTTTTTTTCCATGGTCTCTGTAGACATAAAGAACCTCCGCATTAGACTTGCCTGAGGTTTGCAATTCAGGGGTGTCATTACCAATTCCAGAAGTTGCCGTTGGTCTGTCCACGGCTCCAAGGATTTTCACCAGGGTAATGGTGGTAATGAGGGTTCTCCGTCGCTAGTAACTAGTCACAGTTATCCCGTACTGGAACGGTCCCCTGATAACGGCGAGTTCAAGGAACCAGTTGGTGCAAAACATTGCACTCTCCCTGACAGTTCTTCAATAACAGGGTTAGCTCCTAAACTTGCCAGAATCACTGTGGGTCCCATCGACGCGGTTGTCTGTTTTGGGAATAATACTAGACATGGAACTACAAAAAAGGTTTTTTTTCCAGTGGAAAAGGCTCTGGAGATCCAGAAATGACAAGCAAGAGTGTCATTTCATCAATACATTCGGTTGCTGGAAAAGATGGTTGCGGCCTACGAGGCCACTCAATTTGGCAGGTTCCATGCCAGGGTGTTCCAGAGGGACCTGTTGGACAAGTGGTCCGGTTCCCACCTACACATACACCGGAGGATAATCCTGTCTTCCAAGACCAGAATCTCACTCCTGTGGTGGCTGCGCAGTTCTCACCTCCTAGAGGGGCGCAGGTTCGGGATCCAGGACTGGATCCTAGTGACCACGAATGCAAGCCTCCAAGGCGGTGGGGGGGCAGTCACTCAGGGGGGAAACCTTCCAAGGAAGATGGTCAAGTTAAGAAACTTGTCACCACATAAACGGTCTAGAGTTAAGGGCCGTTTGCAACGATTTTCTACAACGAAAAAGCAGAACAGCAATGGCAGAAGCCACAAGGATTTTCCGCTGGGCAGAAAAACATACAAGCGCTTTGTCAGCGATGTTCGTTCCAGGAGTGGACGACTGGGAAGCAGACTTCCTCAGCAGATGATCTCCATCCAGGAGAGGGGAGATCTCCAAGTAGTCTTCGAAGGGGTGACATGTCGTTGGGATTTCCTCAAGTAGGAATGATGGCATCTCGTCTCAACAAGAAGCTTCAGAGTTCCAGTTCAAGGGACCCTCAAACAGGAACAGTGAAGGCACCGTGGGTGTTTTCAGTCGGTATATGTATTCCCTACATTTTCTCTCGTTCCAAAAGTTCTGGGTTCATAAAAAGGAAATTCGGACGAGCCTCATGGTCCCAGACTGGCCAAGGAGACCTTGGTATCCAGATCTCAGGAATTACTCATAGGAGATCCCTGGCCCTTTCCTTTGCGCGAGGACATGTTGCGGCAGGGGCCTTGCGTGTATTAGGACTTACCGCAGCTACGTTTGACGACATGGCGGTTGAACGTCAGATCCTAGTCCGTAAGGGTATTCCCATGGAAGTAGTTTCCACACTTATTTGGATTAGAACCGAGAGAACGTCTAAACATTACTACCGTTTTTGGAGAAAATACGTTTCCTGGAGTGAATCCAAGAGGACTCCTATGGCAGATTTTCAGCAATTAAAATCGTCCTTATCGGTTTTCTTTCAGAATCAATTGGAATCCCTTTCAGAGGTTCAGACTATCGTGAAGGGAGTGTTGCACATCCAACCTCCTTTTGTGTCCCCTGTGGCACCAGGGGATCTTAATGGGGCGTTGCAGTTCCTTCAATCACATTGGTTTGAACCTTTACATAAGGCGGAGTGAAATTCCTCACTTGTAAAGTGGTCGTCAGGTTGGCCTTGGCATACGCAAGGCAAGTGTCTGAGTTGGCAGGCTGGTCTCTCAAGAGACCTTATTTGATCTTCCATGAAGATAGAGCAGAGTTGGAGACTCGTCAATATTTTCTACCAAAGGTGGTTTCTTCTTTCCACATGCACCAACCTATTGTGGTGCCTGTGGCTACGGACGCCTTCGCTGAATCAAAGTCTCTGCATGTGGTCAGAGTTTTGAAAATTTATGTCGCCAGGACGGCTCCGTTTAGGAACACAGGCTCTGTTTGTCCTGTTTGCTCCCAGCAAGATTGGGTGTCCTGCTTCCAAGCAGACTGTTGCGCGCTGGATCTGTGGTACGATTCAGCATGTTCGGATTGCCGTTACTGAAATAGGTGAAGGCCCATTCTACTAGAAAGATGGGCTCGTCCGGGGCGGTTGACCGGGAAGTCTCGGCATTGCCACTTTGCCGAGCAGCTATTTAGCAAACAATTGGGCTAAGTTTTACACTTTTAATGCCTTGGCCGAGGTTGACCTCACGTTTGGTCATTTGGTACTGTAGAGTCGTACGCACTCTCCCGCCCATTCTAGAGCTTTGGTATAACCCCATGGTTCTTGAAGTGACCCCAGCATCCTCTAGGACGTATGAGAAAATGGGATTTTAATACCTACCGGTAAATCCTTTTCTCTTAGTCCGTAGAGGATGCTGGGAGACCGTCCTAGTGTGTACTGTATCTGCAGTTATTGGTTGTGGTTACACACAGGTGGTGTTACGTATTTTGTCAGCATATTGCTGCGAAATTCATCATGCCGTTGACTTGTGTTCTATTGAATTCCACGTTCTGCGGCATGCTTGAGGTGTGAGCTGGTATGATGCTCACCGTGGTTTAACTATAAATCCTTTCCTTGAGATGTCCGTCTCCCTGGGCACAGTTCCTTAAACTGGAGTCTGGAGGAGGGGCATAGAGGGAGGAGCCAGGTCACACCATTTGAAAGTCTTAAAGTGCCCATGTCTCCTGCGGATCCCGTCTATACCACATGGTTCTTGAAGAGACCCCAGCATCCTCTACGGACTAAGAGAAAAGGATTTACCGGTAGGTATTAAAATCCTATTTTCAGCCTCAAGGGAAAGCAAAAGGTCAGGCATACCCGAGACACTCTTGTGCTTCCAAAACCACTCAGCCCAAGACGAAACAATCCTGGACAGCCCATCAGCCTGCTTCTAAACATGACAAGCCTGCCGCATGATGGGGCAGGTCTTCCCCTGGGGGACCCCAGGGTGGGAGGCCGACTTCTGCGATTCACCCAGGTCTGGTTAAAGACCACTTCAGACGCATGGGTGCGAGAAGTTGTCTCTCACAGGTACGCAGTCTCTTTCAAGAGGCGTCCCCCTCGCCAGTTTTGCACGATGGTTATCCCTTCGGATCCGTTGAAAGTGCAAACTCTACAATTGGTGGTGAGTTCCCTCCTAGAGACAGGAGTAGTGGTGCCGGTACCTCTATCCCAGCAAGGCAGAGGATATTATTCGACCCTGTTTCTAGTACTGAAACCCACTGGGTCTTTCCGGCCTTTACTCAACCTCAAATCACTGTACAAGTTTGTGAGAGTATCCAAATTCCATATGGAAACACTGCGCTCCATTGTACTGGCCATGGAACCCGGAGACTATATGGTATCCCTGGATATTCAAGATTCTTACCTGCATATACCCATTGCCATATTGCATCAGCAATATCTGCGGTTTGCTATTGGCAACCTCCACTATCAGTTCCAGGCTCTGCCATTTGGACTGGCCACAGCTCCTCGGATCTTCACCAAGGTTATGGCCGTGATGACGGCTCATCTCCATCGCCAGGGAATAAGGATCCTGCTGTATCTGGATGACTTGCTGATCCTTGCAAACTCCCACGATGTCCTCTTCAGTCATCTGCAACTGACGGTAAACTTCCTACAAGCCCACGGGTGGCTCATCATCTGGAAGAAGTCCTCGCTGGTCCCTGCTCGGAGTATGGTGCACCTGGGGGCGCTGCTGGACACTCACAGGCAACGGCTGTTTCTGTCTCCAGAGAAGGTCCTGAAGCTTCAGGACAGGATCAGATACTTCCTCTCTCACTCAAGAGTGTCGATACACTCGGCGATGCAAGTACTAGGTCTGATGGTGTCGGCTTTCGACATGGTAGAGTATGCTCAATTTCCTTCACGCCCTTTACAGAGGTTAATCCTTTCCAAGTGGGACGGCCTACCTCATAGGATCAGGTCTCATGTGATCTCCTTGACTCCGGAGGTTTGTCAATCGCTAGCCTGGTGGTTACGGGACCAGCAATTAAGCAGGGGCCGTCCCTTCTGGATCCCCATCTGGGTCCTACTGACTACGGATACCAGTCTGAGGGGCTGGGGCGTGGTGTTGGAGCAACACTCTAGGGTCGGTGGACCAAGGAGGAATCACTCCTCCCGATAAACATTCTGGAATTGCAGGCAGTCTTCAATGCTTTGTTTCCTGCCCTGCCTCTGTTACAGAACAGGCCTGTTCAAGTACAATCAGACAATGCCACCACGGTGGCATACATAAACCATCAAGCCGGCACTCGAAGCCGCATGGCAATGATGGAAGTGTCAAAAATCCTTTGTTGGGCAGAACGCCATCTGCCAGCAATATCGGCAGTGTTCATTCATGGAGTCCTCAACTGGGAAGCGGATTTCCTCAGTTGTCAGGATGTGCATGCCGGAGAGTGGAGTCTTCATCCGGAAGTCTTTCAACTCATAGTGGACAAGTGGGGTCTACCAGATGTAGACCTGATGGCGTCTCGACACAATCACAAAGTTCTGGTCTTCAGATCAAGGACAAGGGATCCTCAAGCAGCATTCGCGGACACACTGGCAATTCCGTGGAGAGGACTGCCTCTATTAGGTGGTCAGATACCCTTTTTCTACTTTTTGCTTTTCACAAACGTGGCTGGCCTGTGAACAAGCAAACATTCGCCAGATGGATTAGAATGGTGATTGCACAAGCATATGCACAGGCTGGTCTTCCAGCTCCTGCTGCTATTAAAGCCCATTCTACGTGGTCTGTTGGACCTTCTTGGGCGGCCCTCCGAGGAGCGACTGCTGAACAATTGTGCAAGGCAGCTACGTGGTCCTCAGTGAATACGTTCATTAGGTTATATGCATTTGATACTTCCACCTCCCAGGATGCTTTAGGACATCCCCGATGTTTCCCAGTGGAAACCAATGTACCCTGCTGCAGAAAAGGAGATTTATGGTAGACTTACCATTGTTAAATCTCTTTCTGCGAGGTACATTGTTTCCACAGCGCGCCCGTCCTGACACACCTAGCCTCTATGGGTTTGTATGGCATTAGCCGCTGGTCCCTTCTCCTGTCGTGAGAACGTGGTTCTATATGACTAACATCCACCTTCTCTTTTACCTGCTACTGCATTGGACTGGTTAACGAAACTGAGCTCCAGTGCCTGGAGGCGGGGTTACAGAGGAGGCCCCAATGCATCCTGGTACAGTCTAAAGCTTTAGCCTGTTGGTGCCTGGATCAAGATCCATCTCTACACCCCGAAGTTTCCCTGTGGATCCAATGTACCTCGCAGAAAGAGATTTAACAATGGTAAGTCTACCATAAATCTCTCTCTTTCTCTCTCTCTCTCTCTCTCTCTCTCTCTATGGGGGTCATTCCGAGTTGTTCGCTCGGTAAAAATCTTCGCATCGCAGCGATTTTCCGCTTAATGCGCATGCGCAATGTCCGCACTGCGACTGCGCCAAGTAAATTTGCTATGCACTTAGGAATTTTACTCACGGCATTTTCATCGTTCTGGCGGTCGTAATGTGATTGACAGGAAATGGGTGTTACTGGGCGGAAACAGGCCGTTTTATGGGCGTGTGGGAAAAAACGCTACCGTTTCCGGAAAAAACGCAGGAGTGGCTGGAGAAACGGAGGAGTGTCTGGGCGAACGCTGGGTGTGTTTGTGATGTCAAACCAGGAACGACAAGCACTGAACTGATCGCAGAAGCCGAGTAAGTCTGGAGCTACTCAGAAACTGCTACGAGGTGTGTAATCGCAATATTGCGAATACATCGTTCGCAATTTTAAGATGCTAAGATTCACTCCCAGTAGGCGGCGGCTTAGCATGAGCAAATCTGCTAAAATCCGTTTGCGAGCGAACAACTCGGAATGACCCCCTATATATATATATATATATATATATATATATATACACACACACATACTAGTCCAGTGCAGCTTTATTGTGATAATTTCTGCATTGCCTGTGATGGTGTGGGCCCTTTATCTGCTGTGTGATTTCAATCTGTGTTTCTCAGATATAATCGTCACTATATTCTGTACCCTAAGGGACTAGGTGCGTCTGGGTCTCTAATAAAGTGCGACACAGTATTTAACCAATACGTATATTCTACTGTCATTTAGTCACATAATACCAGATTTATTCGCAATCATTGTACTTTGTCTGGCTTTATCGTACTAAGGGGGTAATTCCAAGTTGATCGCAGCCTCAAGTTTGTTAGCAATTGGGCAAAACCATGTGCACTGCAGGGGAGGCAGATATAACATGTGCAGAGAGAGTTAGATTTGGCTGTGGTGTGTTCAATCTGCAATCTAATTTGCAGTGTAAAAATAAAGCAGCCAGTGTTTACCCTGCACAGAATCAATATAAAACACCCAAATCTAACTCTTTCTGCACATGTTATATCTGCCTCCCCTGCAGTGCACATGGTTTTGCCCAACTGCTAAAAAAATTCCTGCTGCGATCAACTTGGAATTACCCCCTAAGTTGCTCTGTTGTTGCATGTATATAATGTCTAACAGAAGGGGCTGTAAATCTGTGGACACTCGTGCAACATGCAGAGCATACTCCAAGATTTACCAGAGGGGGAAGTTTTGAATGAGCTGCATTCACGAACCTACTGGGTACTCTGGTAGAATGCCTTATGCCCCCTATGGGACCATCTGTGCCACTACCGCCATAATTTGTCCCTATGTTGAATCTGCCTTGGGTGAAAAATTTATCTTAACCAGCTGCAGCAATTAAATCAGTCCTTGGTTAGGCAAAAATCCACCCCAGGTCACTCCCGTGTCTCTGGGTTATCTAAGCAGCCTGCTTCCTCCTCACAATTCACATACCTCTCTAATTTCTCCTTCATCCACTAGGGGCCACTGGAGCGTAGTTACAATGGGGAAATAGTAGGCAGTAATTGGGAGCTGGCACTTTAAAATTCTCACACTGTGGCTAGCTCCTCCCCTACTATCTCCCCTCCGAGCCAGTCTTAGTTTAGTGCCCGAGGTAGCTGGTTCACTTGGGTTTAGCTGAAGAATTTTTTCTTTTTTCTTTATTATTTTATTTTTCTTTCACACACTCACAGACTGGCAGCTCTGCCACTGCCAGTCTGCACCGCGGGAGCTGCCGGCGGGGTCCCATCGCAGCTGCGTGCGGCTCGGGATGGGCCCCGGCTGAGGGAGACACTGAGCTCTCCTGAGTTGGCCGGACACCGCTGCGTGCGGCGCGTGTCGGGGCCACTCCATCCAGCAGAAGATTCCGGCAGCATGGCAGCGGTGAGTATCAAAAATGGCCGGACACCGCTGCGTGCGGCGCGTGTCGGGGCCGCTGGGTCGAAACGCCTGACGGAAGGAAGCGGTGAGTACAATCTCCCCCCCTCCCCCTCCAGACTGATGTATGTTTTTACATTTTTCAGTTTCAGTGTTTTAATACATGGATGGACAGGCTCCCCTATACTCTCCAGTCAGACAGGCTGGAGTGCATAAAAGGCTTACTAATTTGAAATTGGCGCCATTATGTGGGGGGCGGAGCTTCAGCCCGCTCTGTAAGCGGGCTCAGCGCTCTTCACTCCCCGGCTGCAGCATACAGGCAGCCGGGTGATACATTTACATATATCATATATCTGTGTAATAATTAGCATAGCTCTCATGGCAGAGTGGTAACACCTATGGTTACGATGCCCACGAGCTAGGGTTCGATTCCAGCAAAGGACACACTCTCCCCGGCCGCAGCATACACACTTACAGGCAGCCGGATGATAGTGCGGTTTTAATTTGAAAGTGACCGGAGCAGGGGGGCGGAGCTAACTCTTGCTCCGTTCGGCGGGCTCAGGCTTTCCGCTCCCCGGCCGCACATCGCTCCCCGGCCGCAGCATACAGGCGGCCGGGGGATGCATGGGCGCTTTCCGCTTACTATACAGCGGATTTGAATTTGGCGCCAGAGCGGAGGGGGCGGAGCTAACTTCCGCTCTGTACGGCGGGCTTTCTCCGCTCCCCAGCCGCTGCAGTATGACGAGACGCCGCTCCACAGTCCCCCGCTCCCCGGGCCACTGAAAGCTCCTTTCCTCTCCTGGCTGTGCAGGGAGGATTCTTTACATGTATAAGGTATGAGGGGGGTAAAGCTTATTCCCCCCGGTGGAGGCTCCCAGCTCTCATGGTCTCTAGGCAACACACCTGTCTCTGGAGTTTGTAGCTTTTCTGTGCAGTGTGCTGCAGAAATATTGTTACATCTTGCTTTGGCTACATTCCTCCTGCAGGGGAGTCCTCTGCCCCATTTCAGACATTTAGATCAGGGAATCTGCTCTATTACAGGAGCTGGGACTCAGCTCATTGATAATTAAAAATCTACTGTGCAGTATTTGTTTACCCTACAAATACACAGTATTTATCTACCCTATTAGGTGCACAGTATTTTTCTACCCTATTAGGTGCACAGTAATTATCTACCCTATTAGGTGCACAGTATTTATCTGCCCTATTAGGTGCATGGGTTCACTGTGGTGTGTGTATATAGATATATATAGATATGTTTGTATATATATATATTTAAGTGTGTGTGGGTATGTATATAGATATATCCATACAATACCATATATAGGGGATAAAACAAACACTTCCGCAATGTTTTCTAGAAACAGAATACCCCACCTTGCCACATAAAATTTTCACCCATCTTTTCTCACAGGCTGGTTACCATTTTGAAAAGCCAGCGGAACCTCCGAGAAACATCGGGTGCACCTTAATTAGTGGTACACTACATACAGGGCGGGGTGTTGCCTTCCCTTTATTATTCCTTGGTGTCACTAGTTACTAATGCTATTTGTAATTGGGGAATGTGTGTAAGGCATCAGACAAATAGCGCTGTGGCTCAGTACGCTAGTAGCGGGTATCTGAACAGGGGTTTGAATCAAAACAAAACTTTAAGGAGAGCTCCTATAGCCTAGGGCTAAGACTCATGTCCCACAGCGCAGCGCTACTGGTTCAGGTCTCCGCTGCTCCAGAAAGTTTATTTGAATCGTGTCGGTCACTACACATTATAGCGCAGACCTTACATAGGGCTGTGTTTATTTAACCCACCTTTTCTCCTTTCGTTTGTCTCACCTGGGATAGTCAAAGAATTCCCTCTTAGGTGTGAAGTATGCGGTTGAGCCATCTGCAGAGACCTCCACGCACCTGCAGGACACTCCTGTTTGAACAGCTCAGATTATACAGGTAATGTCACTGGTAACCAGAGACCTTGTACGTCATTTCACCTCTCCAGGTTTCTAAAGGAACCTTGCTAACCTTCCATGTTACAATACTGATGATGTCTGTTTTCTGTGGAGTCTGAACCAGTGTCTCAGAATATCCAGGTGCATTATACAGCAGTTTGTCTGAGACTGCAGGTAAAGGAGGCGGACACGTCAAGTCCATCAGGGTTCGACGCCGATGACGAAATGACAGCGACTGGTCCAGTTTCGGATGAGCTGGGCAGGCTCCGGTAGACGGCCGGCAGACACCTGAATACACAATTTCAGGTATCAAACAATGTTTGTTTTCCTATCCTTTCCCCGCAGACGGCAGGAAAGGGTATCAGAACCTCTCCAGGGTATACCCCTCGATGTATCGCCGGTCCAACAAGCTGCCGTTTTCCTGAGGCAACCTTGCTCAGGGATCCATCGAAGACATATACGGCAGCAGGTTTCTACCTTGTCCGGAGCAGGTAGGTTGTGGAACAATTGTCCTCTAGGTTACAGGATGATTCGCATCCGGATCAATTGATACTTTGGTACGGGTCAGAATCACGATTCTGCTTTATGTTCTTTGGAGGTCTCCACGTCTGCAGTCTCGGAACCTGCATTTTCGCTTTGGGCTGTCTTAACCCGACGACCTCTGGGGCTGCGACAGTGACAGGTGAACATGAAATCCTACGGGGCAGATGGTTCAGGGGAAGGAACTTTCTGCAGGATTTCTTGAACCATTGAAGGTAAGTCCACTTTGCTTTCTCCTACTTCTGCCCCAGCTCCAAGACAGACCTTTACCGGTCTTTCCTTTAGATTTTTACCGTGCCCTTTCAGGCTTCCGATTCCACACGGGCGATATCTCTGTCGCCAGGGGATCTCAGAAGAAGAAAAAAAAAAAAAAGCTGAAGCAGAGGTTCAGCATCCTCGGTCCAGTCTGATTTTACATCATCCTATACACACACTAAAGGTCAGACTTTCCTACCACCTGGAGGGTCCCAGGGTAGGCGCAGGTCGGTGGAAGAAGGCTTGGGCGGTTACAGACTAGATTTGGGAGTACAACCGTCTCGGGAGTCCCTCGGCAGGGGTCGGCCGATTTACGATGACAAGAGAGTCATAATGCAGGCGGCGCTCCATATGCTTTTAACCGCAAAGGGTGTTGATCCCTGTTTTTTACATATCATTTGAATCGGGACAGTTCTCAGGCCTTTGTTTTCTTTTCACGTTCCGAAGCCAGTTTGCTCAGCCAGGCCTATTCTGGCCTTAGAATCCTTTCAGTCTGTGATTGCTAGTTGAACAAGAGAGGGAGTTTTACGCGTCCCTTGTCTTCAGGGATGCCTGTTTACTGATTTCCGTTGGGTTTCCTCATCGGGCTTTACTCAGTCGCATTACAGGATTCTCATTTTCACTGTAAGTCCTTTTCTTTCGGTCTCTCTTCCGCTCCCACAGGGTTCAGGAAGATCACAGAATAACTCTTTTTCAAGGGGTTGACGTTGGTTCCCTAATGGGACAATCTACTGCTACTATCCCACTCTGTACATTACGTGGCTTCTGAAGATCCGATTTATGCTCCTCATAAACGTTTTCTCAACAGGGTCCGTCGGAGGATTTTTCCTTCCTCGGTACCAGGTACTCTATTTCTTCAGTCAAGCTGCGACGCAATGAGTGGTCGCCTACATTCCCCTCTGAGCGGGGGACAACAATCTTCTTTCCAGATCAGGCCACCAGGTCAGACTCCTGGGTGAGGGAACATTCCTCGGAGTTTTGTCAGCTGGTCTGCTGTGGGCGGAGATTTCGAATCGACCTCAGGGCGTTCTGACTGACTCTTTAACCCTTTACTACTCACCGACGTGAGCTCTGGTGGCAGTAGCCGAGGATGCCCTCAGGGCTCCTGGGAGTTTCTGGTTATTCTATCCTGCCTCCTTTTCTATTTCTACCTCACTTTCGGTAACACAGGAGGAGAATATGCGTGCTAGTCCTCTCGGTGGCTCTGGTTGGGCCACCCATGACTTGAAGATACGGCTACAACTGTTGTCGGTAGAGGAGCCTTGGCTCCTACCTCGACTGGACTGTCTACTTCAACAGGGTCCTTTTCTTTGTTCAATCTTACACTGGTTTCATTTAACCGTGTGACTGTTCACGAGCCCTCAGAAGGGAGGAGTTCCCTAGTTCGGTTAGGCCTACTAGGCCCCGATTTCAGAAGTCTGTTACCTCTTCTCGCTTTTGCCACTTTTGGAAAGCTGTATGGGACATAATAAGGATAAAAGGGGGTTTTCCCCTTCTTTCAGTTACCATTCAGCCGTAATCTTTGGTTTCTCTGGGAGGTTTTGCTCCGCTGCGCTTCAAACCACATTGACCTGAATTTTCGGTCCCTGCCTTTTTCGGTTTTCTTCCAAAAGAAATTAGCCTGGCGCCCGTAAGTTCGGGCTCTCTTTCAGGGAGTACTCTATTAGCAACTCCCCCGGCTGAGCTTCGGCCTCAGCGGTCGTTTCTCCCAAAGGGCATGTCCGTTTTTCATATAAATCTGACACTAGTGTTTTTCAGTCCTCTTTGACTGTTGTCAGGGCTCGCTGACTTTCTCTACAGAGGTCTTAGGCTATTCGACGAAGGGTTTTTTCTTCTTTATTCTGTACGATGCTCCCGTACTAAATAGCCAGGGTCCCAGCATATGCTGGGCTGTTGGATACATCTGACCATCAGACAGTCTTCTTGGCGGTTGCTCGGGAGCCTCCGTTTTCCATTTCAGCGCACTTTACGTGCGTGGTGGGACCTTCGTGGGCAGCTGCCCGTGGGGTCTCCATGAATACTTTAGGTCGGGCGGCTACTTGGTCCGGCCGTCATACGTTTGTCAAATTCTACAAGTTTGACACTTTTGCGGCCTCTGCATCACAGTTTGGCCGAGCGGTTTTACAGGACTCTCAGCGCTCTCCCACCCGTTCTGGGAGCTCTGGGACGTCCCCATTGTAACTACGCTCCAGTGGCCCCTAGTGGATGAAGGAGAAATCAGGATTTTGGTACTTACCGATAAATCCCTTTCTCCGATTCCACAGGGGCCACTGGATGCCCGCCCAGCGCTGTTCCTCCTTGTTTTTTGCTTAACGGTTTGCAGATCACCATATGACTGCTTGTTGAGTTCGGGCTAGCCGGTTGTTTGTTAGGTTCTGTTCCAGGTTGGGTTTGTGTTATCCTGGGTTACAGGGCGTCATTAACCTCCTCTACCTTACGGTTTGTTTATTACAGCTCTCCTCGGGCACAGTTTTACGTAGACTGGCTTGGAGGGGAGATAGTAGGGGAGGAGCTAGCCACAGTGTGAGAATTTTAAAGTGCCAGCTCCCAATTACTGCCTACTATTTCCCCATTGTAACTACGCTCCAGTGGCCCCTGTGGAATCGGAGAAAGGGATTTATCGGTAAGTACCAAAATCCTGATGTTTCATCTGAAGAGGAGGAGGAGCATACTGTCCTGTCAGACACTGAATCTGGTGTGGTTGATTCTATTTCGGAGTGGGAGAAGGGACCTTCTGACGTATCTAGGGGAGGAGACACGTCACCAGGGGGAGGAGCTACGGGCGAACAGGGTACCCGAAACATACCCTCGCGCGCTCGCTTCGCTCGCCGCGCTTCGGGCTCGGTGACTCGCTTCGCTCGCCACCTGATTACTAAAGGTAATAGTTGGTGGCGTGGATAGTAGAGGAACTATCCCACTGGCCTTGCAACTCCCCCTTGTGTTGTGACTCCTCCCCCAGATGGAAAAGGTCCCTTAGCCCACTTGATTCTAGCATCTACCAATCTGGTGTTACTGATGAGGATTCTCCCTTACAGATTGATGTCCCTGCCTTAGTGGTTGCTATTAAGCAAATCCTACATATTTTGGATGAGGAGGATTCCACTGCTGGTTCAAAGAAACCTGATAAGTTTAAACGGCAGAAGGTAGTAAAAAATCTGTTACCCCATTCTGACCATTTAGTGGAGATGAGGCGGGAACCGTGGTCTACTCCATGGAAGAAATTTCCTCTGTCTAAACGGGCCTTGGCTCACTACCCTCTCCCTGCAGAATTATGCAACAAGAGGAAAAATTCACAGCTGGTGGTTTCTCACGTCACCCGCCTCGGGGTGTCATCCACTCTGCCTGTCACCACTGTCACTTCACTGAAGGAACCGAAAGATAAACCTGTGGGGGGATGCATGAAGTCTGTATACTCCCTTACAGGAGCTGTGCATAGGCCCACTATTGCTGCCTCTTGGGCTGCAAAAGGTATTGAAGCGTGGGTTCAGGCATTATGTTAGGGTCTCCTGCCCTGTGCTGCCACGTCGTCATGGCAACCGGGAGACAAGTGCTAGCGGAGTAACCTGAGCGCAGCTGATACTCCGGTTCGGGTCTTTTGCTGTGCAGTGGTTACAGGCTCTGTGCACGCAGGGGATCCGGTGCTGGTTTTTGTGCTCACAGTCTGTGAGGTCTGAGTGGGGCGTGGACAGCACCTGCTTTATAAGGCCTCTTCTCAGGTTAAGCAGATGCTGCTGAATCTTTGTTGGTTAGTCAGTTCCTGAAAGTTAGCCAGTACTGTGTAGCTTTGTATTTGTTGTTGCTTACTGCAAATAGGCCTGGGGATTTGGTACTACACTCTGCCAATCCAGACCTAGCAGTAAGACTGGAGTCAGTCGTTTAGCTTGCTGGGGTTCTTTTACTACTCTGTGAACTTAGCAAGTTTGCGGCTGTATTCTACACCCAGTTTCTTAGCCTCTGGGCTTCTCTGTTCACTTTGTGTTATTTTGTTACCCTATCACCTTCTGTGTACGTAATGTCATATTCCCCAGTCTGTCTGTGAGTTCATTTGTTTTGCATACCTATCCGTTCAGACACCAGTACATTCCTGCAGGCACTGGTGTGCATAACAGTTCAAACACCAGTACATTCCTGCAGGCACTGGTGTGCATAACAATTCAAACACCAGTACATTCCTGCAGGCACTGGTGTGCATAACATATTCAGCAGCCTAATACTCCTGTTGAAATTTTGTGGGAATATGGAGCATAGCCCTCAAAATACGTTGCAACAGGTGGTCGATCAGGTGCAGGTCCTGACTCGACAATTTAATGATTTGTCCATTAAAATGCACACCTCCCAGGCCGTTGGCGGAGCTCCCGCAGCAGCAGCACCTTCAGGGGTTAAGGAGCCGAAAGTAAATCTCCCGGATCGTTTTTCTGGAGATCGCTCGCAGTTCTTTTGTTTCAAAGAGAGCTGCAAGCTATACTTCCGGCTTAGGCCTCAGTCTTCTGGGTCGGAGATTCAGCGGGTGGGCATAGTGATTTCCTTGCTACAAGGAGACCCACAGGTCTGGGCATATGGGTTGCAGCCTGACTGTCCGTCGCTTAAAAGTGTTGATGCTTCTTTTACGGCACTGGGCATGTTGTATGATGACCCTGACAAGACGGCCTCAGCCGAAGCTCAGATTTCGATCCTTAAGCAAGGGCGAAGGCCAGTTGAGGTTTACTGTACGGAGTTTCGGAGGTTGGCCCATGATACCCAGTGGAATGACCCAGCCCTGAGACACCAGTACCGAAGAGGTCTTTCTAACCAGATAAAAGACCAACTGGTACAATATCCCTTGCCTGATAGCTTGGATCAGCTCATGCAGTTATCCATCCGGGTGGATAGACGGCTGAGAGAGCGTAGGCTTGAAAGGGAGACTGAGGTTTCCTTCTTTCCCAAGAAAACCTCAGACTCTGAGGAATTTTCCGAGGAGCCTATGCAGATTGGGGCTACCCGCCTCTCCTCGCGTGAGAAGACGCGGAGGAGACAGCAGGGGTTGTGTTTGTATTGTGGGAATAAAGGTCATGTGGTAGTATCATGCCCAGAAAAGCCGGAAAACTTCAGGGCCTGAGGGTGATGGGAAATATCCTGTCAGGCCAGAAGTCAGAATTTCCCAAGAAGACTTTTATCATTCCGGTGACCTTGAAGATCCTCGGTCAAACTGTCAAGACTGAGGCCTTTGTGGACAGTGGGGCCGACGGGGTTTTTATGGACCGCCAATTCGCCATGAAACACTCTGTTCCCTTAGTACCCTTGGCATCGGAAATTGAGATTTGTGGGTTAAACGGGGAACCATTATCCCAAGGTAAAATTACCTCTTGCACTAGCCAGATTTCTTTGTTTATTGGAGCCACACACTCTGAAAAATTGTCCTTTTATGTGACTGTCTGTACTTTTGCCCCATTGGTGTTGGGGTTACCCTGGTTAAGGGCCCACAATCCTCAATTTGACTGGGTCTCTGGGGAGATTCTTAGTTGGGGTACTGATTGTTTCAGGAGTTGCTTGAGCCTTCCAGCCAGGCTCTCGCAGCTAAGTTTGCTAGGATTGCCAGGGTGTTATGCAGATTTTGCGGACGTGTTCTCCAAAAAAGTTGCAGAGGTACTACCTCCCCATCGCCCCTATGACTGTGCCATTGATTTGTTGCCAAATGCTAAGCTTCCCAAGAGCAGGTTGTACTCCCTGTCACGTCCTGAGACTCAGGCTATGGCAGAGTACATTCAGGAGAACTTGGCTAAGGGATTTATCAGACCTTCACAGTCTCCAGTTGGGTCGGGGTTCTTCTTCGTGGGTAAAAAGGACGGTTCGTTGCGACCCTGCATCGACTTCAGGGAATTGAACCGTATCACGATTAAAAACTCATACCCACTGCCTCTCATTTCGGTCTTGTTTGACCAGCTTCGTACTGCTACCATTTTTTCTAAGATTGACCTACGCGGTGCGTACAATCTAATCCGAATAAGAGAGGGGGGATGAATGGAAGACTGCCTTTAATACCCACTCAGGGCATTATGAATATTTGGTGATGCCTTTTGGGCTCTGTAATGCCCCGGCAGTCTTCCAGGATTTCATGAATGATGTGCTCAGGGAATATTTGGATAGATTCTTAGTTGTATACTTAGATGACATCCTAATCTTCTCCCATTCCCTGGAGGAACATCGGAAGCATGTACGCTTAGTCCTCCAGAAACTCAGAGACCACCGGCTTGGGGCGAAGCTGGAGAAGTGCGAATTTGAAGTTCAGCAAATCGCATTTCTAGGATATATTATCTCCCCAGAAGGTTTCCAAATGGAGGGTTCCAAGGTACAGGCAGTCCTGGATTGGGTGCAGCCCACTAGTTTGAAGGCGCTTCAGCGTTTCCTGGGCTTTGCGAATTTTTATAGACGATTTATCGCTGGATTTTCGTCTATAGTGGCGCCCTTGGTGGCACTCACTAAGAAAGGGGCGGATGTTGCTCACTGGTCTTGTGAGGCTAAAGCGGCTTTTGCCCGTCTCAAAAGGGCATTTGTATCGGCCAAGGTGCTGCGACACCCAGATCCAGAGCGTCCTTTTGTGGTGGAGGTGGATGCCTCTGAGATGGGTATTGGGGCAGTGCTTTCTCAGATGGGAGTGTCTGATAATCGCCTTCATCCCTGTGCTTACTTTTCCCGTAAATTTTCGCCTGCCGAGATGAATTATGACGTGGGTAACCGGGAATTGTTGGCTATTAAGGATGCACTCGAGGAGTGGAGACACTGGCTTGAGGGGGCTAAGTTTGTGGTCTCAATTCTCACCGACCATAAGAATCTGGCATATTTAGAGTCAGCGAAGCGTCTCAATGCCAGGCAGGCACGATGGGCTTTGTTTTTTGCTCGCTTTAATTTTTTGATAACATATCGCCCTGGGTCAAAAAACATCAAGGCTGATGCGCTCTCGCGGAGTTTTGCTCCAATCCAGGAGACCACCGAGGAGCCGTTGCCCATTGTGTCCCCATCATGTATTAAAGTGGGCATTACCCAGGACCTCTTATCATTAGTCCTTAGAGCACAGGAGCAGGCTCCTCCAGACCTTCTGGTAGGTCTTTTGTTTGTGCCTCCTAGGTTTAGACAGCGAGTGTTCCTGGAATTCCATGCCAAGAAGTCGGCAGGTCACCCGGGTATTGCCAGAACTCGGGAGTTGCTATCTAGGGCGGTGTGGTGGCCCTAGGTGGCTAAGGATGTGGATCAGTGGGTTCGGGCATGTGACATCTGTGCCCGAAATAAGACTCCTAGAGGGGTTCCTGTTGGCCCATTACATCCACTCTCTATCCCATCTAAGCCATGGACCCACATTTCAATGGATTTTGTGGTGGACTTGCCCAAATCCTCGGGGATGACAGCCATCTGGGTTGTCGTTGACAGGTTTTCGAAGATGGCGCACTTCGTTCCACTGGTTGGGCTGCCATCGGCCAGACGCCTGTCTGAATTATTTATGCTGCATGTTGTGCGTCTCCACGGGTTGCCACTTGATGTGGTCTCTGACCGCGGATCCCAGTTTGTGGCCAAATTCTGGAGGGCATTTTGTTCCGATCTCCAGATTTCTGTCAGCTTGTCGTCAGGCTACCATCCGCAGTCTAATGGGCAGACTGAAAGGGTGAACCAGTCCTTGGAGCAGTTCCTCAGGTGTTATGTCTCCAAGTGTCAGACTGACTGGGTTGCTCATCTGTCCATGGCGGAGTTTGCCTATAACAATGCGGCTCACTCTGCTACAGGGATCTCTCCCTTCCTTTGTGTGTATGGGCATCATCCTAAGGCCAATTCTTTTGACCCCCTGGACTCCACGCCTGGTGGTTCCTCTGTGGTTTCGGTCCTTAGAGGTATTTGGCGGAAAGTGAAGAAAGCCCTTGTGTCTGTGTCATTAGTGACCAAAAGGGTTTTTGATAAGCGGAAAAGACCCTGCAGCCTCAAATTAGGAGACTTCGTCTGGTTGTCTACCAAGAATTTGAAGTTGAGACAGCCATCTCATAAGTTAGGCCCCCGGTTCATCGGCCCTTATAAGATCACCAGGGTTATCAATCCGGTGGCATTTCAGTTAGATCTGCCCCGTTCTTTGGGTATCAATAAAACATTTCATTGTTCCCTTTTAAAACGGGCGATTAGTAATCCTTCTTCCAGTGGAAGACCTTCCCCTCTTCTGATACGTGGCCAGAGGGAGTTTGTTGTTGAAAGGATTCTTGACTCCAAGATGGTTCGGGGTCGGCTGTCATTTTTGGTGCACTGGAAGGGGTATGGCCCGGAGGAGCGGTCGTGGGTGCGCAGTTGTGATCTTCATGCCCCCAGACTGATACGCTCTTTCTTCTCGCAGTTCCCCGATAAACCCGGTGGTAGGGGTTCTTTGACCCCTCGTCAGAGGGGGGGTACTGTTAGGGTCTCCTGCCCTGTGCTGCCACGTCGTCATGGCAACCGGGAGACAAGTGCTAGCGGAGTAACCTGAGCGCAGCTGATACTCCGGTTCGGGTCTTTTGCTGTGCAGTGGTTACAGGCTCTGTGCACGGCAGGGGATCCGGTGCTGGTTTTTGTGCTCACAGTCTGTGAGGTCTGAGTGGGGCGTGGACAGCACCTGCTTTACAAGGCCTCTTCTCAGGTTAAGCAGATGCTGCTGAATCTTTGTTGGTTAGTCAGTTCCTGAAAGTTAGCCAGTACTGTGTAGCTTTGTATTTGTTGTTGCTTACTGCAAATAGGCCTGGGGATTTGGTACTACACTCTGCCAATCCAGACCTAGCAGTAAGACTGGAGTCAGTCGTTTAGCTTGCTGGGGTTCTTTTACTACTCTGTGAATTTAGCAAGTTTGCGGCTGTATTCTAAGACTTGCCTGCCTAAATCCTGTCTCACTGTGCAAGGTGTCAGGTGTCAGTTTAGTGGCAGTAAGCTGAACCTGTGCACTGCAAGTGAGGATTAGGATTGTGGAGACTCTCCTTGTGTCTATCATGCCATCTCTGACCAAGGAGTTTACTGCCACACCCGTTGGTAACCCTTTAGGGTTTTGCTGTTGCCCTTAGCAACAGCATTTCGGGTTCTCTACGTATTAAAACACAACATCTTGCTTTTCCCATCTGAGCATTACTAATACTAGGGAGACACCCAGTTTCTTAGCCTCTGGGCTTCTCTGTTCACTTTGTGTTATTTTGTTACCCTATCACCTTCTGTGTACGTAATGTCATATTCCCCAGTCTGTCTGTGAGTTCATTTGTTTTGCATACCTATCCGTTCAGACACCAGTACATTCCTGCAGGCACTGGTGTGCATAACAGTTCAAACACCAGTACATTCCTGCAGGCACTGGTGTGCATAACAATTCAAACACCAGTACATTCCTGCAGGCACTGGTGTGCATAACACATTAGAGGAGGAACTACCTGAGGATATATCTGACAATGAAAGACAATACCTGTCTCACATTACCACCGCCGCCTATTACATTCAGGAGGCGTCCACTGAGGAGGCTGTGTTGGCAGCCAAGGTGTCGACTACATCTGTCCTGGCTCGCCGTGAGGTCAAGGAAGGTTGACCTAGACTCCAAAAAGACCTTGGAGGTACTCCCCTTCACTGGGGACATTTTGTTTGTGGAAGACCTGAATAAAATTGTGTCTGAATTAGCAGCTGCTGAAATTGCTTTCCTACAAAATACTAATCCTTCTGCACAGAACGCAAAAGGTACCACCTTTCGGCCTCAAGGGAAAGCAAAAGGTCAGGCATACCCAAGACAATCTCGTGCTCCCAAAACCACTAAGCCCAAGGCAAAACAATCCTGGGCGGCTCGTCAGCTTGCTTCTAAACAAGACAAGCCTGCCACATGATGGGGCGGGCCTCCCCCTCGGGGACCGACTTCTACAGTTCACCCAGCTCTGGTTAAAGATCACTTCAGGCGCATGGGTGCTGGATGTTGTCTCTCACCTCTCACGGGTATGCTGTCTCCTTCAAGAGATATCCCCCTCGACAGTTTTGCACCACAGTCCTTCCTTTGGACCCGTTAAAGGTGCAAGCATTGCAAACGGTTGTCAGTTCTCTCCTGAGTACAGGAGAGGTTGTGCCGGTACCTCAGTCTCAGAGGGTTAAAGGTTATTACTCAACCCTGTTTCTAGTACCGAAACCCAATGGGTCCTTCCGGCCTAAACTCAATCTCAAATCTCTGAACAAGTTTGTGAGAGTGTCCAAGTTTCGTATGGAAACACTGCACTCAATTGTACTGGCTATGGAACCTGGAGACTATATGATATCCCTGGATATACAGGATGCATATCTGCATATACCTATTGCCATATTGCATCAGCAGTTTCTGCGGTTTGCTATTGGCAACCTCCATTACCAATTCCAGGCTCTGCCATTTGGACTGGCTACGGCTCCTCGGTGTCAGGTTCGGTTTTGCTTGTGTCCCCGGAGGGGGCGCTAGTGGGTCAGTGGAGGTAGGATGGAAGAAGTGAGGAGGCTGGATTGGGTTTCTGCGCATCAGCGCAATGGTGTATTATTAACATAAAAGTTCACACAATAAGGCAGCAGAATAACGTGCAGGAATAAACAATAAAAAGTATGCAATGGAAATGGTGCAGCTTGGAAGCTGAGAGTCTATGGAGGAAATGGTAATGATGGATAAGTTCACTGGTGTGAGAACCAGAATGGTTTAAAACGTGGAGCCAGCAGAGATGGTAATAAATATGTAGCAAACCTGGTAGCAGATGCAGGAGACTCAGGTGGAAGTTCACAGAGCAGTTCGTTAAGCTCAGGCAGCTAGCAAGCTGCTTCACAGGTGAGGTGATGGAATGCACCTGGAGAGAGTCTCTACTGCAGAGGCTGAAGCACACTGTGGTTGTAGTTAGGTGTGGAGCCAAATACAGATGCAGGGGTTGCTGATGCTTGTAGTTCCACGGAGATGTAGCAAGGTAACCAGGAACACGGAGAAACAGGAAGGTAACCAGGAACACGGAGGATCCAGGAAGGTAACCAGGAACACGGAGAATCCAGGCACATGGGTCGCAGGAGTGACACAAAGTTCAGGACAACCACAGGCTCACCCTGCAGCTCCTGATATACCCCCTGGTGTGCAGACATTGGTTGGATTGGGAAAAGGAGGTGCGGCCAAGCTCCGGATTGGCCGCCGTACTCTGACCGATGGAGACTGTCATGGCGTTGCCCATGCCGCGGCCCGGCGGGAACGCGGCGTGCTCACACGCCCGTTGTTACAGGAGCGTTCCTAGGCCCAGGATGACGTCTGGCGGCAGAGGAGCGGACGACAGCAGAACGTAGGGACCCCGGACGGAGTCCGCACCGACGGACAGATGTGGCTGTGGTGAGTCGATTCCTGACAGTACCCCCTCCTTTATGGGTGGGCACTGAACACCCACGTGGCTTAGAAGGATGAGTTCTGTGGAAGACACGGACCAACCTTGGAGCATGGACATCTGACGAATTCACCCAACTTCTCTCCTCAGGACCATAACCGGACCAGTCGATAAGGTATTGTAGACGACCGTGCCGGCAACGGGAATCCAGAATCTTCTCTATCTCGAACTCCATGCCCCGCTGAGTTCGCACTTTGGGGCCAACTGGAAGAGCTCTTTGGAAGCGATTCAGGACTAACGGTCTGACATGAAAGGCATTAGGTATTCGTAGAGAAGGTGGTACTTGAGCTTGTAGGCCACAGGACTGATGACTCTTTCGATGGAAAAGGGACCGATGAAACGTGGTGCAAATTTAATCGACGGGACTCTAAGACGGAGGTTCCGGATGGAAAGCCAAACCTTGTCACCAGGTTTCAGGCTAGGAACTGCACGTCTTCTGCGGTCAGCAAAGAACTTATACCGGCTAGAAGCCTTCTTGAGAGAAGCATGAATCTTCCTCCAGGTTGAAGAGAACTGACTCAAGACAGCAGTGGCAGCAGGAACATCAATGTGAGGAAGTTCTTGAAAATCTGGAACACGGGGATGTTGACCATATACAGCAAAGAACGGAGTTGTTTCTGTAGCAGTATGGTAGTGGAAATTGTGGGCAAATTCAGCCCATGGGAGCAGGTCCAACCAGTCATCTTGAGAAGACGAAACATAAAGTCTTAAAAAGGTTTCTAACTCTTGGTTTACCCTCTCCGTCTGCCCATTCGTCTGAGGGTGGTAGGCTGACGAAAACTTGAGGTTGACTTGCATGGCAGAACAAAGGGCTCTCCAAAATCTTGCCACAAACTGAACTCCACGGTCAGATATAATTTCAGTGGGTAGTCCATGTAAGCGGAAAATCTCCCGTAGGAAGATTTGGGAAAGCTTTGGTGCGGAAGGAAGACCCTGGAGTGGTACAAAATGGGCCATTTTGGTAAACCTGTCAACCACAACCCAGATGGTATTGAATCCTTGAGAAGAGGGAAGGTCAGAGATGAAATCCATGGACAAGTGTGACCAGGGACGGCTGGGAACAGATAATGGTTGTAACTGACCTGCTGGAGATTGTCGAGGAGTCTTGTGCTGCGCACACTTTGGGCAGGATGCCACGAAATCTTTGATGTCAACTTTCATCTTCGGCCACCAGTATGTCTCAGAGAGGAACTTGAAAGTTTTCAGGACACCAGGATGCCCAGTGAATTTGGACTGATGAGCCCAAGACAGCAACTTGGAACGGAGTTCTGGGGAAACAAAAGTCTTACCAGGAGGTGGAGCAGGAGAAACTTGAGACGAAGCAAATACCACTGGACTCAGGATGGAATGCGGAACCGAGTCGGACGTCTCCTCTTCGGACTCCATAGATCGAGATAAAGCGTCTGCCTTGATATTCTGAGAACCTGGGCGGAAATGAAGCTTAAAGTTAAAACGAGAGAAGAACATAGCCCACCGGGACTGGCGAGGATTGAGGCACTGGGCTGCCTTCAAATAAAGCAGGTTTTTATGATCCGTATAGATGTTGAACGGAAATTTGGCCCCTTCCAGGAGATACCTCCATTCCTCAAGGGCCAGCTTGATCGCTAGTAGTTCTTGATCTCCAATGGAATAGTTAACTTCTGCAGGGAGGAATTTACGAGAATAAAATCCACAAGGGTGAATCTTCCCATCAGTTCCCTTCTGGGAGAGAACAGCTCCAACTCCTACTGTGGAGGCATCCACCTCCAACTCGAATGGCTTGTTTACATCCGGTTGAGACAGAACTGGAGCAGACATAAAGGCCAGCTTGATCTTTTGAAATGCCGCTAAAGCTTCTTCTGACCAATTGGAATGATCTGCCCCTTTCCGAGTTAAGTTGGTAATAGGAGCGATGAGAGTTGAAAATCCTCGGATAAACTTCCTATAATAATTGGCGAATCCCAGGAATCGCTGAATAGACTTGAGACTACTTGGAATGGACCAATTGGCAATGGCTTCCAACTTTGTCGGGTCCATCTGGAGATCCGATCCGGAAATTATATACCCCAGGAAGGGTATGGAGGGAACTTCGAAGGTACACTTGGATAATTTGCCGTAGAGACGGTTCTCACGAAGACGTCGGAGGACCTCACGGACTTGCAGACGATGAGAAGAGAGATCTTGGGAGAAGATGAGGATATCATCCAGGTAAACTACGAGGTATTTGTACAGAACGTCACGGAAGATTTCGTTAACAAAGTGCTGGAACACTGCTGGGGCATTGCTCAACCCGAATGGCATTACCAGGTACTCGTAATGACCATCTCGAGTATTAAAAGCTGTCTTCCATTCGTCACCACTACGGATTCTGATGAGGTTGTAGGCACCGCGGAGATCTAACTTAGTGAAGATGCGGGCTCCCTTAACTCTATCAAACAATTCAGTGATGAGTGGTAATGGATAACTGTTTTTGATGGTAATGTCATTGAGACCCCGGTAGTCAATGCATGGACGTAATCCTCCATCCTTTTTTTTAACAAAGAAGAAGCCCGCACCAGCGGGTGAAGATGAGGGACGGATAAATCCTTTCTGTAAGTTCTCCCTGATGTAGTCGCTCATCGCCTCAGTTTCAGGAACGGATAACGGATAGGTACGCCCCCTTGGTGGTTTCTTGCCGGGAATGAGGTCAATGGGGCAATCCCACTCTCTATGGGGCGGCAGAACATCAGCGGCCTTTTCACTGAAGACGTCAGAGAAATCTTGGTAAGCCGCAGGAAGATTTGACTGGGTTTTGACTTCAGAAGACTTGATAGGACAAACTTGGGCTAAGCAGGACTGGCGACAATGTGAACCCCAGGAAGTGAGTTGTAACGTAGTCCAATCAATCTGCGGATTATGTAGTTGGAGCCAGGGCATTCCCAACACGATCTCCTGGGTTGCCTGAGGAATAACTAAAAACTTTATTAATTCAGAATGCAGGAACCCGACTCCCAGAACCACTGGTCTGGTTTGGTGAGAGATATTCCCCTTGGAGATTCGGCTACCATCTACTGCAGTGATGTAAACTGGATATGAGAGTTCGCAGATAGGCAAACGAAACTTATCTACCGCAGCTTGAGTGATGAAGTTTCCTGCGGCTCCACAGTCCACTAACGCAGATGCAGACTGAAGACCATCTGTAGTCTCTAAAGTCACAGGAAGAATGAGGTCTTGGTTTGAAGGAGCTTGTCTACAAGATCCCAACTTGACTCCTCCTTTACAAGTCAGGATCTGGCGTTTCCCGAACGCACTGTACAAGAATTGATCTGGTGACCTGCAGCCGCACAATAAAGACACAATCTCTCACGGAGTCTTCTTGACCGCTCCTCAGGAGTTAGGCGGGACATATTGATTTGCATAGGCTCATCAGAAGGTGGAGGCTGAAATTGTACTGAAGGTACCATTCTTGACTTGCACGGCTCACTACGAGCACGCTCACTGTTGCGTTCGTGGATGCGAGAGTCCAACTTGATGCATAGAGAAATCAGTTCATGCAATTGCTCAGGGACATCGCGAGTTGCCAGTTCATCCTTGATCCGATCTGAAAGTCCATGCCAGAAGGCTGCTACCAGGGCTTGATTATTTCACTGAATCTCTGCGGCTAACGTCTGGAACTGGATGACATATTGTCCCATACTCCGGGTACCTTGACGAAGCTGAATAAGGTCTTCAGAGGCTGATGTTGCACGACCTGGCTCGTCAAAGATACGTCTGAAGGTTGACACGAATTAAGCGTAGTTGTTCATCAGAGGGTCAGCACGTTCCCACAGAGGAGACACCCAACTCAAGGCAGAACCAGAGAGCAGTGAGATAATGTAGGCAACCTTGGATCTTGACGTGGGGAAATTGTGTGATAATAATTCAAACTGGATTTCACATTGGTTAAGGAACCCGCGACATAACTTCGGACTGCCATCATATTTGCTAGGCACGGGCAGGTGCAAGCGTGACACTGGAGCTGATGCAGCCGGCGTAGAAGAACTCACAGCACTTGCAAGTGCTGGGGTAACTGGAACTGGAGTAGCAAGTACACTAGGCAGGGTTTGCTGTAGTGTATCAATCCGGGAGGACATCCCTTGCAGAAACTGGAACATCTGCTGCTGCACAGCCTCTTGACCATCCAAGCGGGAGACCAGATTTTGTAAGGCCCCTGACCCCACACTCTGACCACCGTCCGAGTCCATCGGTCCTGAACTTACTGTCAGGTTCGGTTTTGCTTGTGTCCCCGGAGGGGGCGCTAGTGGGTCAGTGGAGGTAGGATGGAAGAAGTGAGGAGGCTCGATTGGGTTTCTGCGCATCAGCGCAATGGTGTTTTATTAACATAAAAGTTCACACAATAAGGCAGCAGAATAACGTGCAGGAATAAACAATAAAAAGTATGCAATGGAAATGGTGCAGCTTGGAAGCTGAGAGTCTATGGAGGAAATGGTAATGATGGATAAGTTCACTGGTGTGAGAACCAGAATGGTTTAAAACGTGGAGCCAGCAGAGATGGTAATAAATATGTAGCTAACCTGGTAGCAGATGCAGGAGCCTCAGGTGGAAGTTCACAGAGCAGTTCGTTAAGCTCAGGCAGCTAGCAAGCTGCTTCACAGGTGAGGTGATGGAATGCACCTGGAGAGAGTCTCTACTGCAGAGGCTGAAGCACACTGCGGTTGTAGTTAGGTGTGGAGCCAAATACAGATGCACGGGTTGCTGATGCTTGTAGTTCCACGGAGATGTAGCAAGGTAACCAGGAACACGGAGAAACAGGAAGGTAACCAGGAACACAGAGGATCCAGGAAGGTAACCAGGAACACGGAGAATCCAGGCACATGGGTCGCAGGAGTGACACAAGTTCAGGACAACCACAGGCTCACCCTGCAGCTCCTGATATACCCCCTGGTGTGCAGACATTGGTTGGATTGGGAAAAGGAGGTACGGCCAAGCTCCGGATTGGCCGCCGTACTCTGACCGATGGAGACTGTCATGGCGGCGCCCATGCCGCGGCCCGGCGGGAACGCAGCGTGCTCACACGCCCGCTGTTACAGGAGCGTTCCTAGGCCCAGGATGACGTCTGGCGGCAGAGGAGCGGACGACAGCAGAACGAAGGGACCCCGGACGGAGTCCGCACCGACGGACAGATGTGGCGAGTCGATTCCTGACACTCGGATCTTCACCAAGGTCATGGCCATGATGACTGCTTATCTCCGTTGCCAGGATGTCAGAATCCTGCTGTACCTAGACGACCTGCTGATTCTGGAAAATTCCCACAAAGTCCTCCTCAGTCATCTGCAATTGACGGTAACCTTCCTGCAAGCCCATGGTGGCTTATCAATTGGAAGAAGTCCTCGTTGGTCCCAGCTCAGAGCATGGTGCACCTGGAGGCACTCCTGGACAAGTCCTGAAGCTTTAGGACAGGATAAGGATGCTTCCTTTGTCGCCCCAGAGTGTCTGTGTGATGCAAGTACTTGGCCTGATGGTGTTTTCTTTCGACATGGTAGAGTACACTCAATTTCATTACCCCCCACTACAGAGGTTAATCCATTCCAAGTGGGACGGCCTGCCTCATTGGATCAGATCTCACATGATCTCTATGGGCCTAATTCAGACCTGATCGTAGATGTACTAAATTTAGAACATCCACGATCAGCTTCCCTGATATGCGGGGGGACGCCAAGCACAGGGCTAGTCCACCCCGCATGTCAGGCCCTGCCCCATGGCACAAGTACAAAAGCATGCTCTTGTACTTGAATAGTTTCTCTCCACCAGCGCAGCTTCTGCGCACTGGCAGGGAGCTACCCGTCGGTGTAAGGGTCACAGAAGCTGCATGTCAAGTCATGCAGCCACCACGGTCCACCCCCCACATGGTCCGGGCACGCCTACAGTGCCCGGGCCACACCCCTAAAATGACAGCCAAATGCCACCAGCCCACCCCCTCCTGCCCAGCAAGCGCCTCTGCCTGTCAATCAGGCAGAGGCTATCTCAGGTCTGAGAAGGCCATCGGCTGCCTGGCATGCGCTGGCGCACTTCAGACCTGATTGGCTGCTATGCGAAAACGCACAGCACCGATCAGGTCTGAATTAGGCCCTAAGACTCTGAAGGTTCGTCTATCGCTGACCTGGTGGCTCAAGGATCAGCAAGTGAGAGGGGTTAGTCCCTTCTGGGTCCTGCCAGCAACAGACGCCAGTCTGAAGGGATGGGGAGTGGTGTTGGAGTAACATTCTTTTCAAGGTTGTTAGACCAAGGAGGAATCACTCCTTCCAAAAAATATTCTGGAACTGAGGTCAGTGTTCAATGCAATATCTCTCGCCCTGCCTCCAGTACAGAACAGCCTGTTCAAGTACGATCAGACAACGGCACCACGGTAGCATACATAAACCATCAAGGCGGCACTCGAAGCTGCATGGCAATGATGAACGTGTCAAAATTCCTTTGTTGGGCAGAACGCCACCTGCCAGCCATGTCGGCAGTGTTCAGTCCGGGGTTCCTGAACTGGGAAGTGAACTACATCAGTTGCCAGGACATGCACGCCGGAGAGTGGCGTCTTCATCCAGAAGTCTTTCAACTCCTAGTGGACAGATGGGGCTACCGGACATAGATATCATGGCATCTCGACACAATCACAAGGTTCCGGTCTTCGGATCAAGAACTAGGGATCCGCAAGCAGTGTTCATGGATGCACTGGTGGTTCCATGGAACTTTCGGCTGCCCTACATGTTCCCTCCAGTGTCACTCCTGCCCAGCATCCTACAGAAGTTCAAACAAGGAGGAATACTACTAGTCATACCAGCGTGTCCCAGATGGCATTGGTTCTCAGACCTGCAGGGTCTGTCGACAGAGCAGCCCCTTCTACATCCTCAGCGCCCAGACCTCCTCGTACAGGGCCCTTGTCTCTACCTAGACCTGGCCAGACTGGCTTTGACGGCGTGGCTCTTGAAGCTTCACTCCTGAGGGCCATAGGATTCTCCGAGGCGGTTATCCGGACTATGCTGAAGGCCCCGAGAAGTTCAGATTATTTCTAATAAATATTTAAAATGCCAGAGTTAATATATGCTGCGGATGTACGGCGCATCTTATTACCATATACAATTAAAGTGCGCTGTACGTCGCAAACACTACATCCCTTAAGAGAAAACAAGTACTCGCATACATTATCTGAGTTCCAATGCTCAGAGATGTATATATTTGACATTAAAAGGGTATGCATACAAAAACACATGTACAGTATATATATATATGGTTACGGAGTTACAATTACACAAGAAGCAGATAGTTACAAAAGAATCCATTACAGCTACAGCCAGCATACTTTACCCTGTCCCTCAATGCACACCCCACTCCATCTCTCTCTCTCTCTCTCTCTCTCAGCAAACAACAGCAACTAAAACAGCAGCAAACAGCAACTAACTCTCTAAGTCCTAGAAACTGCCTATATCAAAACAGTGGGAGTTAACAGGTTGTTGGTTTCAGGCTCCTTCCATTGGTACAGGAGACGGAGGTCTCTCATTCCTTGTGTGTTATTGGTCAGTTCATATGCAAGCAACGTCCAGCCTTGGAGATGACACCATAGGGGTTGGCCACTGGGATCCTGCCCGCATGCTTTCTTAAGAACGACTTTTGTTCTCATTTGAATTGTGGCTTCATATTCCTACATTTAATCATAACTAATTGTTGCAATGAGCTACAATTTACCCATAGCTATCAAATTAATCCACACATTCTCCTGATCATTTTGACACTAAGCATGATATAATTAACTTGTTCCATCCCAATAATACATATATATGATGTTATACTCTATTATATAAATACCATATGATACAAGTCTGTTGCTGGACATGTTTTATCTATGTGTAATTAATGTGTTGTATGAAATAAGTGTCTGTGTGCGTCTTTATGGCGTTTCTCAGTGATTGCGCATTTTCCTTACGCTACCACAGAGAGGCGCCAATTTGTGTGTAGTTTGTATTGTCTTCTTTTTCCGACTTCAACAGTCCACCCTTTGACAGTAGACAATAACTGCAATAACTGTCATACTAAACATAATTACAAAAAAATATTTCAAACACATAATCGGTGACCTAGACACACGTATATATTCATTTTGCAAATCAGACACTGACTATATTTGGGGAAAACAGGGAGGAGGACAGGACATCCTCTATATGCACTCGGCGGTCACGGGACCACTGGTTGGGTGTGGGACGACATTCAACCTATAGAGTATGCTGGGACAGTGCTATGGTCTATGATGTCTGATTTGAATGAACGTTTCACACATACATGTATCTATGTCTTTGTACACTGATGTTCGGAGTCAATAGAGGTTTTGCTGGGTAGAGGGAGAAAACACAAACAAATTGGGAAAGAGACATATAAAATTTTCATGGTATATATTCCTATCACTCCCTGAACATTGTTTCCATTTCTGGAATGTATGCTAGGTCTGTTTCATCATTGAACAAGGGTTATTATTTCAGGTAGTGTCCTTCCTAGATAACATAAACCTTCGGAATTCGGGGTGAGCCACTCATATTAATGAGCTCTTTATCTGCTATGTGTGAATAGCCATTGTCTGATTGTTCCTGATTACCTCCCAATTTCCTGATTTCCTGAAATTGGTGAGATTTAAACATACCAGAGATTTATCTATGGTACTGGTGAATCTTAAGACTAGGGGGTCTAGTTATATTATATTCCTTGTCTACCGGTCCCGCCCCCCCCTTCCGTGTCATTCAAGTACCTCAGCTAACTCTAAAGAATATGGCACTAATCCTGCATTATTTTGTCTTAGAGGTACCTGTGAGCACATCCAACATTCCGTTTGGTTTAAGACCTTACCCACTAGTGAGTGGTAATTACTCAAGGGATGTCTGTCAATTGCTGCCTTATTGCTAGACTGACATCTCTGGATGCACTCATCTTCAATTATGAGGTCACAATAACTACAAAATACAGTATTCTTCAGACAATAGCCTATCACGTTGCCTCCGAACTCCGTAACTGCTAGACCTTTGATTTTCGCTGGTTTTAACAAAGTGATACGCTGATCCTGGGATCCTATAAAGACATCACTCCTTTCTCCAGAACCAGTCCCACACTCAACTCCTCATGAAAACCTCACAAAAGTAGAATGTCCTGAAAAAAAAATGTTTGCCAACGGGAAAAAGACAGATAGAACAAAACAAATCTTGCCCATAGCAAATCCATTACAATGACTGGTCTTTCTGGAATCTTTTAGTACGCTCAGGTAGTGTTCAACAGTGCCGTCGCTCAGTCTTCACGGAACAGACTCTCGGGTGATACTTCTGCGATCTCACTCCCTTTACAAGTTCCTTCCGGACTACCGACTTTCCTGCGATGGGAATCGTGGACCCAAGTCTCTCTCTCGGCTACTTTCACTGGGATCGTGCTGTCAACAGAACTTTGTACGGTCCTTCCCACCTATCTATTAGGCAGACTGAGCGTAGGAACAATCACACAGTCTCTTGGTTCACAATCAAGACAGTTAGTAGTTGGCATACCAGGAATCAACAGTTTCAAGTTCTTTTGTTAAGTTCTCAAATGCTGGCTCATCTCGATAAGGTACTGTACTGTCACCTCATTGGTGTATTTCTGATCAGGGTGCGGATCGATCATGACATGAGGTTGTCTTCCAACAAAAAAACAAAAAACAAAACAAAAATTTCAAAGAGGGTGATTTGTTAAGTGGGGATCTGGGAGTGGTTCTGATGCTACATAACACTAGTGGCAGTGTCTATGACCACAATAGTCCAGTTTCAAGCATATCACTTTGCTCCTACTCATAAAGATACCATATCTACACACACATTTCTGCACAATTTTCTTTGCGGTAAACGCGGCAGTATTTGTGGCTGCAGGAAATGCCTCTACCCAGTTTGAGAAAACATCAGTGTACACCAATACATATTTAAAATTCCTACAGGGTGTTAACTGTACGAAGTCGATTTGTATTACCTGAAAAGGTCCGTCTGCAGGAGGAGTATGGGATGGCTCTGTTGGTACTACCTTACCAAATGTTCTTCCTCATGCAAGTAAGACAGGTCATTGCTTTCCTGCTTGCCTGAGAAGAGAACCCTGGTGCACGCCAGTAAGCTCTTACCAATTTGCACATACCTTCCTTACTCTAGGCGAGTCAGACCATGTGCCGCCTCAGCTAGGCTTGGAAGATACATCCTGGGGGCCACTGGCTTACCTTATCCATCTCGCCAGAGTCCTGAGGACTCCTGACTATACCCCTTAACCTTCCAGACCTCCTTTTCCTGTAGGGAACACAAATTTGTATCTCAATTTAATTGTAGTGTGCTTGCAATGTACAATACCATGAGCATCACTCAAAAAAAAAAAAAAAAAACATCTCTAGAGGAGAAAAAGAAGAAGAAAATACCAGGTCTGCATTCACCAACGGGCTGTCAGTTATGCCTGGTCTCGTAGTAAAGGTCTGATTCAGATATTCCATACCATCATGCATATCAGTGTCTATAAAAATTTTTCTCTTCACCAGTATTCTCATCCTCCACCCTTTGTGCATGACAAGGCACACTGCAGTAATATACTGGTGCCATCGTGCTGATGAGACATACTGGTTTCGGGCAGAACTTTGAAGGACCAATTTGGCATGTGGTGTATGGACTGTTAAATCATGTACCAGTACTACGTCCCAGGTATTTGACCCTTGTCCTACACAACTGTAGTTTATCCCTTGAGACCTGGTGTCCTGTTTGGAAGAGACGAAACAGAAACTATTTCGTATCTGCCAGGGACGACTCAAATGAATTGGTGCTTAACAACAAGTCATCAACGTATTGTATCAGCACCGACCCACTCTCAGGCTGAAAAGACTGTAAACAGTCATGTTGGGCATGGGAGAAAATACTCAGGCTGTCACTCGAAAACTTGGGAGAATCGGGTCCATGTATTGTACTACCATGTGAACGCAAAAGATGAAGAGGAAACTGTGAAGAAAAACACAGAATAGAGGTTGGTGACAGATAAGTTTGCAGAAATGGAGAGGATTTTATTAAAATTACAACTGGATTGGGCACTACAGGGAATTGATTAACTACTTGGTCTACCCCCCTTAAAGCTTGTGCTTGCTGTGTCACTACTGGGACTACCTCAGCCATCAATCCAGTGTGCTGTCCATCCTAAGTTCATAGGGAACCCGGTATCTGTGAGATAATTTCCTCTACCTGTGATGGACATGAATCTAGAACAGTGGAATGCAACAATAGCCTTTGAGGAGTATCTAACATACCTTGTACTTCCTGAGCGGGAGTACAATATATGTATGTCACATTTCAATTTACATAACAAAATCTCTGTCGATTAAGTTAGTCAGGGGCCACTGCTGCTAGGAAAAAAATGAAAGGGTTTAGCATCATAGAGGCCCAATCGTAACTTCAGGTTTTGTCAAAGGGTAATGTTGCACTTCTCTCGTTCCTCCCATTTGCCGAATTAGTGTTTACCAGTGATCTTATCCTGATGGAGAATTTTCTAGTACTGCAAAAAAAAACCCTCAAACAAGCTTCTAGGTCATGCAAAGTATTCATTCAATCCTTCTCATCCCGTATTAAGGGTCTGTACATGGTCCAACAAACATTTCCAAGCTTATCTATACAAGGGCATTCCTAGAAACAAGTACTTCTTATGTGGTAACTAAAAACAAATACCCGGGGGTTACCCTATCTCTGTCCGCTTTCCTACTGGGAAATACTAATGTGCGGACAGGATATTCTCCATTTATGACATTACTTTCTTGATTTTTTATTTTATTTTTGGGTTTTACTATATATGTACTTGAATGGCTCCAAACTTACCAGTTCCATTGGTCTCAGCCACTTCCCCTGCAGGCTACAGCTCCTCTTTTACCGGTTGGATACTCCTCTGAGTGCATGGGAAATGGCTGAAACCAGTCAGGTCGCCTTCTCCTCCTAAATAAAACTTTGACATTCATTAGTACATATATAGGTTATATATACATTTTTCATATTTTTATTTTTATTATTTTCTATAGTTTGCATGCTGGCTGTAACTGCTTCCACATTCACACATGGCGGTGTACTTGCATTCTCTTTTTTTCTACTTATTTATTGTTGCTACAAGTTCAAACAGTTATTATGTTTTCGTTCTTGTCTTATATGACTTTGGTTAAACATACTAACTGCAATAACTCAGGATCAAAACCACCAATCACTGGAAATGATATTCCACCATTCATACGTACTCAATCATTACAAAAAGCCTCTGCGTCTTACACCTAATTTACTGAGCGCACCCTCTTGGTCTCTGCTCCTCAGCCTGAACCCTGGCTCCTGAACACCTCTCGCGTGCACATCTGGCTCCCTTCGTGGGCCTTTTAACACGATCACCAAATGGCCAATACAAGACGACGGTGAAAAGTCCTCCGAGCGCTTTTCACCTGCTCCTTCTCCGCTGGAAATACCACGGTCCACTCCATTAGTGACCCCTCAGAACTGGAAGTATTGAAGTATTAACAGCAATAAATGAATACCCACCTTTTTCAGTGGAGGTTACAGGCCTGCTACTTTTGGGTTTCTATCCACTGGAATTTTGTTGGATGAGAAACAACTTATCGATCACCCTTTCCAGTGAATGTCCACCAGGAAGATTTCCTGAGAGAGAGTCAGCGAAAAATTCCTTTACACAAATCACGTCTGTGTATGCTAACACAGCACGTATGATGATGCAACTGCGCGGAATTACGCAAATGGTATCACGTTGCGCCACATATCATGCACACAGACGCGCGGTCCAATCGCACGGCTTATAGATACTTGTTATCTATACGCCCTACGATCACAGGAGTCGAATTCACAAGCTGCGCTCCACAGCCGGAGCGTAATACCAAAACCTTAAATCTATCACAATTTATCACACTCCTCCGCGCGTTTTTCCTGTAAGAATAAACACACACTACGTGCCTCAATACCAATAAAAACGTAAGGTAGCCAACCTTCACGCCACCGAGCCTCTGCTAACTCAGTGCCTCACCGATGAGATCCCGCTTTGTCCTGGTTCAATCCACTCACACTTGCTTTCAACAACCCATACTTTTAGATTTTCTGTACAGAAAAAACGTTTTTTTTTACCAGTGATTGATAACATCCCCTTAAAGGTATTACACTTTAAACAAAGTATTATAGTAATGTGTTTTAAAATCGGATAGTTACCTGTTAAAATATGTTTTACCCCACCTTAACAATCAATTTCCATTATGCGGCTAACTTCCGCTTGCGTAAATACGCACTCACGTTTCCCGCCTTCTGTGCGTTCACTGGTGTACCTGTGCGTCGCTGTATACTATTGTACTATGACACGTGTATACTTGCGTACGCAAATGTGTATCACTGCGTACCTTTGCACACAGCTTGCCACACTCTGTTACCCAACTCTAGCAATACAATAAAAAAAAAACAAAAAAAAAAAACACTATTTGTATTGTATTGTAGTAGCTAGATAAATACTTCCACGTTCCCTTTGAGCACCGGAAGTTCCCTCATGGAAAGCTTCCGCTGCGTGCTAACTAAACTTTTAGGCAGGAACGGAGATTCACTTATGAAATGCAAATATTTTGCACATTTTCGTTAACAATAACACTTTAACATTCAATTTTAAAACACTTCAATATAATATGGCTATTGACTATAATTTAAATGCTATGATTCAGATTGGATAGCTATCTTGCAGAACATATACTGATATAAATATACACATTTTATATAATAAAATTATATATATATATATATATATACACACATACATATACACATTATTTGCTACACTTCTATGAAACCCCTCACCCAGCATATGTATTCGTACACACATACTGAATGAATGTAGTTTTTCTAGAGCCTCTATAATTTGCATATCAACAGATGTTCATAGGGTGGTTGAACAGGTTCAATAACATTTCAATTGCTTATCTTGTAGCAAACAGAGAGTTAACAAATCCTGGAAAAGGAGAAAAAAAAGACTTTATATCTGTGTATAATTCTTACATCAAGTATTCATCTCATATTAACTCTCACTAGGCCCAATTGAAACACTATTTGTAATTGACTATGGCATGTGTTAGGTAAATTCATTGGTAGCTTTTAAATGGTGTTGGATTTGTATATTGTTTATTTGTGACAAAGGAAACTGATTGCTTTAAACACACTGAAAGTCAGCTTTTAGCTAAGTGGATAGAGAGTGACTTTACCTAAAATGGCCACTGCTCCTCCCCCTTTTTCCCAAGCCATGTGCTTGGACAAAATGGTGGACACACCATGCGGCTAGAAATACAAACACTAGCTCCTTTGTCACAAATAAATCCCAATTTATACAAGCACCGGAAGTTTGTTACTTTAGGCCTGCATTAGCAGTATGCGAATAGGCCTCAGCATGTGCTCTTTAAATTTACTTAACAGATAAACAATCCAATCTAAATCAAACACAATATGACTTATTTGAACTTTGTTTTGCAACAATAAAAATACGCTGTAACATTTTCAAATATTGTGCATTTCTTTGTCACACTCACACAACAAAGAAATATATATTGTCCCTTGAATTTCATATAAGCGCCTTACTGATATCACAAAAAAAAAGAAAAAAACAGCATGTGGTTCAGCAGCATCTATTTGCGTCCATCGTTAGCTGGTAGACAACAGCAGCGTCTGTACAGCGCATCATTAAGTACGTGATATTGTGGACGCAGCCCCCAACTGAGAAGTTCAGATTATTTCTAATAAATATTTAAAACGCCAGCGTTAATATATGCTGCGGACGCACGGCGCATCTTATTACCATATACAAGTAAAGTGCGCTGTACGTCGCAAACACTACATCCCTTAAGAGAAAACAAGTACTCGCACACATTATCTGAGTTCCAATGCTCAGAGATGTATATTTTTGATATTAAAAGGGTATGCATACAATATAACACATGTACAGTATATATATGGTTACGGAGTTACAATTACACAAGAAGCAGACAGTTACAAAAGAATCTATTACAGCTACAGCCAGCATACTTTACCCTGTCCCTCAATGCACACTCCGCTCCATCTCTCTCTCTCTCAGCAAACAACAGCAACTAAAACAGCAGCAAACAGCAACTAACTCTCTAAGTCCTAAAAACTGCCTATATCAAAACAGTGGTAGTTAACAGGTTGTTTGTTTCAGGCTCCTTCCATTGGTAAAGGAGACAGAGGTCTCTCATTCCTTGTGTGTTATTGGTCAGTTCATATGCAAGCAACGTCCAGCCTTGGAGATGACATCATAGCGGTTGGCCACTGGGATCCTGCCCACATGCTTTCTCAAGAATGTCTTTTGTTCTCATTTGAATTGTGGCTTCATATTCCTACATTTAATCATAACTAATTGTTGCAATGAGCTACAATTTACCCATAGCTATCAAATTAATCCACACATTCTCCTGATCATTTTGACACTAAGCATGATATAATTAACTTGTTCCATCCCAATAATACATATATTTGATGTTATACTCTATTATATAAATACCATATAATACAAGTCTGTTGCTGGACATGTTTTATCTATGTGTAATTAATGTGTTGTATGAAATAAGTATCTGTGTGCGTCTTTATGGCATTTCTCAGTGATTGCGCATTTTTCTTATGCTACCACGAGAAGCACCAATCTGTGTGTAGTTTGTATTGTCTTCTTTTTACGACTTCGATAGTCCGCAAACCGGTATCTGCCCGGATTTATTACAGGGTCTGGAATTCTTACTTCACTTAGTGTGCTGATAAGAATTATGATGCATATAGATTCAGAACTTCCAGATTTCTGGCCTGTCTGCAATGAGGCCTGGATTTAGGCCTTCATCTGGCATCCCTTAAGGTTCCAATATCTGCCTTGTCAATGTGGTTACAAAGAAAAATTGTGTCTATACCCGACGTTCATAAATTCACTCTCAGGGTGTCCTGTGGATTCAGCCTCCCTATGTCCCTCCTGTGGCTCCATGGGATGTACTAAATGTCCTGCAAGAGTCTTCATTTGAACCTGTTGAATCAGTGGACCTTAAATTGCTCACAGGCGAAGGTCCTGTTCTTGCTGGTATTGCATCTGCAAGACGGGTGTCGGACTTAGGCACTTTATCCTGTCGTCCACCCTTTCTGATATTTCACCGTGACCGGGCAGTTCTACGTACTCGACCTGGTTATTTACCTAAGGTGGTGTCATCTTTTCAAATTAACCAATAGATTGTGGTTCCGGCCTTTATCGCTTCGGATTTGTCTCGCAAAGAACGTTCTTTGGATGTGGTTAGGGCTCTCCGTATCTATGTGGAGAGGACTGCCTCCATCAGGAGGTCAGATACCCTTTTTGTCCTGTTTGGTTTTCCACAAATGGTGATTGCACAAGCTTATGCGCAGGCTGGTCTCCCAGCTCCTGCTGCTATTAATGCCCGTTCTACTCGGTCTGTTGGACCTTCCTGGGCGGCCCACCGTGATGCATCCGCAGAACAATTGTGCAAGGCGGCTACGTGGTCCTCAGTGAACACGTTTCTTAGGTTCTATGACTTTGATACTTTCGCCTTCCAGGATACTTCCTTTGGACGCCGGATTCTCATATCCGCTAAGGCACGTACCCTCCCTTGAGGAACTGCTTTAGGATATCCCCGATGTACCCAGTGTACCTCGCAGAAAGAGTGGTAACCATGGTAAGTCTACCATAACACTCCTTTTCTGCAGCAGGTTACATTGGTTTCCACAGGGAAACATCAGGGTGTAGAGTAGATCTGGATCTAGAGGCACCAACAGGCAAAGGTTTAGCTGTCACAGGATGCATAGGGGCCTCCTCTATAACCCCGCCTCCAGTCACTGAGAGCTCAGTTTCAAGTTGGTGCCGTCAACAGCAGGTCACCTACAAGGAGGCTGCACTGGGCAGCCCTGAAAAGCTTTTCTGAAAGAAGATTTCTTCATCTCTGGCTGGGCTAGCAGCACTATAAGTCATAGCTACATTCCAGTGCTGCAGCTCTATCACTTCCCAAGCGGTGTCACATACTTCCGCAGCCTGGTTCCCGGGTGCTTGCAGCGGAGAAGTCACAGCTTAGGCACAGAGTTGCAGACCGCTTTCCTAGTTCACGTGGCTGCTATGGGGAGGAGGTAAGAGGGTCCACCAGGCGGGACCTGCCATTAAATCGCATTCTGTCCATGTACTAGGGAGACGGGTCGCAGCGCTTGCGTGGACACTATCAGTTGGCAGGTATCGCACTAGACCACCAGGGCAATAGAGCACAGGTCGGGTGTACTAACGCCTCATTTAATAAGGCTCGCTAGTACCTGGGGTGGAAGTCCAGCATAGGGGAGGCGACGCCTGACCTGTCCAATGCAGCTTTATTGTGATAATAATTTCTGCATTGCCTATGACTGTGTGCCTGTATCTGTTGTGTGGTTTCACTTTCAGTTTTTCCGAGATATTACTGTCACTATATACTGTACTGTACCCTGGGCTAGGTACGTTTGGGTCAAACAATATAGTTGTGCACAGAGTTTATCTATATACCTATATAAGTATATTACTCCTGTGTTACAGTCACATTATACCCTGTCATTTCCACAGGTTATTGTATTTATCTGGCTAGTTAATCGTACTGTGTAAGTCTAATTGTTTACATTGTGCAATGTCTAACAAAAAGGGCAGCAAATCTGTGGAAGCTCCTGCATCATGCAGAGCATGCTCCGTGGATTTATCACAGGGGGAATTATTGCATGAGGGTCTCTGTACTGCATGCCATGCACCTCCCAGTCAGTCCGCAGCTCCTGTACTTAGTCAGGATCTTCAATGGGCAGCTTTCACTACCCTGCTGGGTACTCTAGTGAAGCACCTTGCTCCCACTATGGGGCTGCCTGTGCCATTACCCCTACAAATTGTGCCCATGGTTGTCTAACCAACTGCAACAACTAAACCAGACCCTGGTTAGACAGAAATCTACCTCGGGTCACTCCCGTGCCCCTGGTGCCTCTAAGCAGACTGCTTCCTCCACGCAGTCTACAAACCTCTCTAATGTCTCATCTGAAGAGGAGGGGGAGCATACGGTCCTGTCGGACACTGAATCCTGTGTTACTTAGGAGGAATCTCCCTTATTGATAGATGTCCCTGCCCTGGTGGTTGCTCTTAAGCTTATCCTGCAAATCACAGATGAGGCAGATTCCACTACTATGGTAAAGAAAACTGATAAGTTTAAACAACAGAAGGTGGTTAAAATTGTATTACCCCATTCCGATCTTCTAGTGGACATCAGACGGAAACCCTGGTCTAATCAAGGGAAGAAATTCCCTAATCCCAAATGGGCATTGGCTCGCTACCCTTTACCTGCAGAGTTGTGTAACAAATTGGAGACTCCGCCACCAATGGATTCTCATGTCACCCGCCTAGTGGTGTCATCCGCTCTGCCTGTCACCACTGGCACCTCACTGAAGGAGCTGATAGGTAAGCATGTTGAGGGATGCCTGAAATCTGTATATTCCTTCACAGAGGTTAGTCATAGACCCACTATATCTGCCTCTTGGGCTGCAAAAGGTATTAAAGCGTAGGTTCAGGCATTAGAGGAAGAGCGGCTCGAGGATATCTCTGAAAATGCCAGACAATACCTGTCTCATTTTACCACCGCTTCTTTTTACATTCAAGAAGCATCCTCTGAGTCTGGAGTATTGTCAGCCAAGGCGTGTAAAGTGGACTTGGATTCCAAGAAGACTTTGGAATTCCTCCCCTTCACTGGGGACATTTTGTTTGGGGAAGGCATAAATTATATTGTGTCTGAACTGGCAGCTGCTAAAAATAAGATTTTAAACCTACCGGTAAATCTTTTTCTCGTAGTCCGTAGTGGATGCTGGTGACTCCGTAAGGACCATGGGGATAGACGGGCTCCGCAGGAGACATGGGCACTTTAAGAAAGACTTTAGGTCTGGGTGTGCACTGGCTCCTCCCTCTATGCCCCTCCTCCAGACCTCAGTTGGAGAAACTGTGCCCAGAGGAGACGGACAGTATGAGGAAAGGATCTTTGTTAATCCAAGGGCAAGATTCATACCAGCCACACCAATCACACCGTATAACTTGTGATATACTACCCAGTTAACAGTATGAAAATAACATAGCATCAGTCCAAGACCGTTGAAAATGATAACATAACCCTTATGTAAGCAAAACTATATACAAGTCTTGCAGGAGTAGTCCGCACTTGGGACGGGCGCCCAGCATCCTCTACGGACTGCGAGAAAAAGATTTACCGGTAGGTTTAAAATCTTATTTTCTCTTACGTCCTAGAGGATGCTGGGGACTCCGTAAGGACCATGGGGATTATACCAAAGCTCAAAAAACGGGCGGGAGAGTGCGGATAACTCTGCAGCACCGATTGAGCAAACAGGAAGTCCTCCTAAGCCAGGGTATCAAACTTATAAAACCTCGCAAGGTGTTTGAACCCGACCAAGAAACCACTCGGCCCAGCTGTAGAGCCGAGACCCCTCGGGCCCAAGAAGAGCCCACCTTCCGAGTGGAATGGGCCTTAACCAATTTAGGTAACGGCAATCCAGCCGTTTCACGCTTGCTGAATCGTGTTACAGATCCAGTAAGCAATAGTCTGCTTTGAAGCAGGAACGCCAACCTTGTTGGCTGCATACAGGACAAACAGTGCTTCTGTTTTGTCTGACTATAGCCGTTCTGGCTACGTAAGTTTTCAAAACTCTGACTACATCAAGGGACTCGGAATCCTCCAAGTCACGCGTAGCCACAGGCACCACAATAGGTTGGTTCGGGTTCCACAATTCCGCTCTATCCATATGGAAAAAAACCCAGATAGGGGCTTTTATGAGACAAAGCCGCCAATTCCGACACTCGCCTAGCCGAAGCCAAGGCTAACAACATGACCACCTTTCAAGTGAGATATTTTCACTCCACCATTTTAAGTGGTTCAAAACAGTGCGCCTTAAGGAAACTCAACACCACGTTAAGGTCCCAAGGCACCACCGGAAGTACAAAAGGAGGCTGAATATGCAGCACTCCCTTCACAAAAGTCTGTACTTCTGGGAGAGAAGCCAATTCTTTTTGAAAGAAATTGGATAAGGCCAAAATCTGAACCTTAATGGAGCCTAATTCTAGGCCCAAATTCACTCCAGTTTATAGGAAGTGAAGGAAAACGGCCCAGATGGAATTCTTCCGTAGGAGTATTCCTGGCCTCACCCCAAGAAACATATTTTCGCCATATACGGTGATAATGTTTAGTTGTCACGTCTTTCCTAGCCTTTATCAGCGTAGGAATGACCTCATCCGGAATGCCCTTTTCCGCTAGGATCCGGCGTTCAACCGCCATGCCGTCAAACGCAGCCACGGTAAGTCTTGGAACAGACCGGGACCATGTTGCGACAGGTCCTGTCTTAGAGGAAGATGCCACTGATCTTCTGTGAGCATTCTCCTGCAGATCTGGATATCAGGCCCTTCGTGGCCAATCTGGAACAATGAGAATTGTCTGCACTCCTCTTTTTCTTATTATTCTCAACACCTTTGGGATGAGAGGAAGAGGAGGAAACACATAGACCGACTGGAACACCCACGGTGTCACTAGGGCGTCCACAGCTACCGTCTGAGGGTCTATTGACCTGGCGCAATATCTTTTCAGCTTTTTGTTGAGGCGGGACGTCCTCATGTCTATTTGGGGCAGTACCTACTGACTTGCAATCTGTGTGAAGACTTCCTGATGAAGTCCCCACTCCTGGATGCAGGTCGTGTCTGCTGAGGAAGTCTGCTTCTTAATTGTCCACTCCTGGAATGAACACTGCTGACAGTGCGCTTACATGATTTTTTGCCCAGCGAAGAATCCTAGTGGCTTCTTGCCACTCTGCTCCTTGTGCCGCCCTGGCGGTTTACATGAGCCACTGCGGTGATGTTGTCTGATTGGATCAGTACTGGTAAGTCGCAAAGCAAGGTCTCTGCTTGACAAAGGGCGTTGTATATGGCCCTCAGCTCCAGGACGTTGATGTGAAGACAAGTCTCTTGACTTGACCCAAGACCCTGGAAGTTTTTCTCCTGTGTGACTGCTCCCCAACCTCGGAGGCTCTTGTCCGTGGTCACCAGAATCCAGTCCTGAATGCCGAACCTGCGGCCCCCTAGAAGGTGAGCACCCTCACAGGAGAGATACCCCGGCCCTGGGGGACAGGGCGATCAACTGATGAATCTGTAGATGTGATTCAGACCACTTGGCAGTAGGTCCCATTGGAAGGCTTTGTATGACGCCACCATCTTTTCCAGGACTCGAGTGCAGTAATGCACTGACATCTGTTTTTGCTTCAATAGGTTCCTGACCAGAGTCATGAGTTCCTGAGCCTTTTCTATCTGCAGATAAATCCTTTTCTGGACCGTATCCAGAATCATGCTTAAGAAAGTCAGACCAGTTGTAGGAATCAACTGCGACTTCGGGATATTGAGAAAACAGCTGTGTTGCTGTAACACCTTCAGTGAAAGTGATACTAATTGCGACATCCTGCTTGCGCAGGAGCACCATCATTTCCGCCATTACCTTGGTGAAAATCCTTGGTGGAAAACCCTGGTAATGACAACCTGTACCGCAAATCTTAGGTACGCCTGATGAGGTGGATATATGGGAACATGGAGGTATGCATCCTTTATGTCAAGGGATACCATAAAATCCCCCCCTTTCTAGGCTGGCGATGACCGCTCTGAGCGATTGCACCTTGAACTTGAACCTTTTCAAGTATAGGTTCAAGGATTTTAAATGTAAAATGGGTCTGACCGAACCATCCGGTTTCGGGACTGCTAACAGGGTTGATTTACTACCCCTTCTCATGTAGAAGTAGGGGAACATTGACCACCACCTGTTGATGATACACTTTGTGAATTGCATTTGAGAAACCAGTGAGGAGACACTTGTTCGAACTCCAGCTTGTAACCCTGGGAAATAATTTCTATTGCCCCGGGATCCACCTGTGAGTGAACCCAGATGTGGCTGACCAGTCGAAGACGTGCCCCCCCTGTGGCGGACTCCCTCAGCGGAGTTCCCGCATCACGCTGTGGATTTTATAGAGGCCGGGGAGGACTTCTGCTCCTGGGAACTAGCTGTGGCTGGCAGCTTGTTTTCCCTGATCTTACCTCTGGCAAGAAAAGACTATCTTCGTACTCTCTTGTTTTTATATAACCGAAAGGACCGCATGTGTTAATGTGGTGCTTTCTTAGGCTGTGAGGAAATACATGGCAAAAATTTTATTCAGTTGCAGTAGTTGTGGAGACCAGGTCCGAGAGACCTTCCCCAGCCAATTCCTCACCCTTGTAAGGTAAAACCTCCATATGCCTTCTGTCCATTGCCGGGTCCATAGGACTCGTCTAGCAGAAATCGACATAGCGGTGATTTCTAGAACTCAGTAGGCCAATGTCTCTTTGAGCATTTCCCATATATAAGACAGCATCTTTAATATGACCCAGGGTCTATAAACCGGTATCCTTATCCAGGGTATTAATTTCCGTCGATAAGGTACCTATCCTTGCTGCTACAGCGCTACAAACCCAAGCCGACACTAACGCCGGGTTGAGTAAGGTACTAGATTGTGTAAATGGACTTCCAGGTAGCCTGCTGTCTGCGATCAGCAGGATCCCTGAGGGTAGCCATAATGGCATCGCTACCTTTTTTGGATAAGCGTGTCCAAGCTTTTTTCCCTCTTCGGGAAGATTCTTACCGTATCCTGTCCTTAGTCGGGAAAGGATACGCCCTAAGAATCCATTTTTGGGAATCTGCAGTTTCTTGTCTGGAGATTTCCAAGCCTTTTCAATAACTTGTTCATGAGATGGGGGAAAGTTTACCTCAGGTTTCTTTACCCTATACATGTGTACCCTCGTGTCAGGGACAGTGGATTTGATATGCAAATCATCTTTTATTACAATAATCATATATTGAATACTTTTAGCCAATTTTGCCTGTAACTTTGCATCATCGTAGTCGACACTGGAGTCAGAATCCGTGTCGGTATCTGTGACTATTATTTGGGATAGTGGGCGCTTTTGAGACCCTGAAGGCCCCTGCGACATAGAGACAGACATGGGTTGACTCCCTGGCTGTTCCTTCTCATCTTTTGTGCAATAAATTTACATTAGCACTTAAAACATTCCACATACCCATCCAGTCAGGTGTCGGCGTTGTCGACGGAGACACCACATTCATTTGTTCCCCCTCCTCCCTAGGAGAGCCTTTTACCTCAGACATGTCGACACACGCGTACCGACACACCACACACTCAGGGAATCCTCTTATCTAAAGACAGTTCCCCCACAAGGCCCTTTGGAGAGACAGAGAGAGAGTATGCCAGCACACACCCCAGCGCTATATGACCCAGGAAAAAACACAATAAACATATGTGTACCCAGTAGCGCTGTGTATAAATGTATATATGCGCCTAATTATGTGCCCCCCCTCTTCTTTTTAACCCTCTTTAACCGTGGTATAAGCAGGGGAGAGTCCGGGGAGCTTCCTCTCAGCTGTGCTGTGGAGAAAATGGCGCTGGTGAGTGCTGAGGAAGAAGCCCCGCCCCCTCGGCAGCAGGCTTCTGTCCCGCTCAAATATACTGAAAACTGGCGGGGGCTCTTATATATATACAGTGGCCAGCTGTATATATACTACTTTTGCCAGAAAAGAGGTTTATATGCTGCCCAGGGCGCCCCCCCTGCGCCCTGCACCCTTACAGTGACTGCCGTGTGTGAGGTGTATGGGAGCAATGGCGCACAGCTTCACCACTGTGCGTTACCTCAGTGAAGATCATGAAGTCTTCTGCCGCCTCTGAAGTCTTCTTTTCTTCTCATACTCACCCGGCTTCTATCTTCCGGCTCTGTGAGGAGGACGGCGGCGTGGCTCCGGGACGAACTCCAGGGTGAGACCTGTGTTCTGACTCCCTCTGGAGCTAATGGTGTCCAGTAGCCTAAGAAGCAGAGCCTTGAAACTCACAGAAGTAGGTTTGCTTCTCTCCCCTCAGTTCCTCGATGCAGGGAGTCTGTTGCCAGCAGGCTCCCTGAAAATAAAAAACCTAACAAATATACTTTCTGTCAGAAAACTCAGGAGAGCTCTCTGAAAAGCACCCAGTCTCCACTGGGCACAGTATCAAACTGAGGTCTGAAGGAGGGGCATAGAGGGAGGAGACAGTGCACACCCAGACCTAAAGTCTTTCTTAAAGTGCCCATGTCTCCTGCGGAGCCCGTCTATCCCCATGGTCCTTACGGAGTCCCCAGCATCCTCTAGGACGTAAGAGAAACAGCTTTTCTCGCCACTACTTATCCTTCTCAGAAGGCAAAGAGTACCACTTTTCATTCGTTTCGGCCTCAAGGGAAAGCAAAAGGTCAGACATACCCTAGACAATCTTGTGTTTCCAAAACCTTCAAGCCAAAGGCGAAGCAGTCTTGGGCAGCCTGTCAGCCTGCTGCCAAACATGACAAGCCTGCTGCATGACGGGGCGGGCCTCCCCCTGCGGGACCCCAGGGTGGGAGGCTGACTTCTACAGTTCGCCCAGGTCTGGCTCACGACCACTTCAGATGCTTGGGTACTGGAAGTTGTATCTCATGGGTACGCTGTCTCATTCAAGAGACATCCCCCTCACCACTTCTGCACAACGGCTCTCCTGTCGGATCTGTTGAAAGCGCAGGCTCTACAAACTGTTGTAAATTCCCTCCTGAGCATGGGAGTGGTTGTGTCGGTTCCTCATGCCCAGAGGGGCAGAGGTTATTGCTCGACCCTGTTTCTGGTCCCGAAACCCAATGGATCCTACCGGCCTATACTCAACCTCAAATCTTTGAACAAGTTTGTGAGTGTCCAAGTTTCGTATGGAAACACTGCGCTCAATAGTGCTGGCTATGGAACCCGGAGACTATATGGTATCCCTGGATATACAGGATGACAATCTGCATATTCCTATTGCCATCTCGTATCAGCAGTTCCTGCGGTTTGCTATTGACGATCTTCACTACCAATTCCAAGCTCTGCCATTTGGACTGGCTACAGCTCCTCGGATCTTCACCAAGGTCATGGTCGTTATGACGGCCCACCTCCGTCGCCAAGGAATCCGAATTCTCCCGTACCTGGATGACATACTGATTCTGGCAAGTTCACATGAAGTCCTCCTCAGTCATCTACAACTGACGGTGACTTTCCTGCCCACGGGTGGCTAATAAATTGGAAAAAGCCTCGTTGATCCCAGCTCAGAGCATGGTGCACCTAGGGGCGCTCTTGGATACACGCAGTCAGAGACTGTACCGTCTCCAGACAAAGTCCTGAAACTTCAGGACAAGATAAGGCGCTTCCTTCATCGCCCCAGAGTGTCGATACACTAGGCGATGCAAGTACTTGGCTGGTGGTGTCGTCCTTCGATATGGTAGAGTATGCTCAATTTCACTCTCGTCCTCTGCAACGGTTGATCCTCTCCAAGTGGGACTACCTACCTCACCGGATAAGATACCAAATGGTCTCTTTGACTCCGGAGGTTCACCTCTCACAGTCCTGGTGGATCCAGGACCAGCAATTGAGCAGGGGCCGTCCCTTTTGGATCCCCAACTGGGTCCTACTGATGACGGACGCCAGTCTGCGGGGATGGGGAGCGGTGTTGGAGCAACACTCATTTCAGGGTCGTTGGACCAAGGAAGAATCAATATTCTGGAGCTGAGGGCAGTGTTCAGTGCACTGTCTCTCGCCCTGCCTCTGGTACGGAACAAGCCTGTTCAGGTACAATCAGACAACGCCACCACAGTGGCTTACATAAACCATCAGGGCGGCACTCTAAGCTGCATGGCAATGTTGGAGGTGTCCAAAATCCTATGTTGGGCGGAACGCCATCTACCTGCTATATCGGCAGTGTTCGTTCCAAGCGTCCTGAACTGGGAAGTGGAATTACTTAGTTGCAAATATGTTCACTCCAGAGTGGAGGTTTAAGGGCAAGCAGCAGCTGGGGTAGAACTGGGGGTATAGGCAGGGAGAAGTTGGGATAAAGGGGGGTAAGGGCAGGTAGTGCTGGGGGTAAGTGCAGAAAACTGTTGGGATAGTGCTGGGGGGGAGGGGGCTAATGTCAAGCAGTGTTGTGTGTAGGTAAAGGGAAAGGGTAAATAGCAGCTGGGGCAGTACTGGATGGCAAGGAGGGTAGGGAGGGGGTAAGGTTAGATAGCCATTGTGGTAGTACTGGTGACAAGGATGGGGCTATCTGCAGGTAGTGCTGGGGTTAGGAAGTGGGTAGGGGTAGATAGCAGCTACTGCGTTTAAAAGTGGGCACCAGAAAGAGTGGTATCTTGTGCCAGAAAAGGAGTGGTGTGGCTTGCGCTTTAGAAAAAGTGGGTGTGGCATCGCAACAAGGGGCGGTAGGTTGTAAGGTCTGGTAGGTGACAGTGTGTAGTGTTTGGGGGACAGGTCTGTGGGGTGATGTTGTGGGCAGGGGTGTTTAGGTCTTAAGGACGTGGCTACTCGAAACGGGAGTGTGCCAGCATGATATGCCATCCATTTCTTGTCACTCTGGGAGTATTTCTCTCTATTCTATTCCAAATACACCTTACCTATATGGTGGTTTCAGTGCAATGGGAAACCTCTGAAGAAATGGATCCTCCCTGGACAGTGTCTTCAGTCGATATTCACTATTCATGTAGGAGATCACCTGGACAGAAGCTGCCTGTTTAGGAATATAACCAATGCGTCATCAAACAAAGGTTCACCCAGACTTGTGCTCCCTGCGTCACTTCCTTCTACTCCAACCTCTTGTGTCTCTCTAGGTCCCTACCTTTCCAGCCTTCTGCCCCTTGTGTCAAGGTAGCATTTGGGTCCTTTCCATGAAGTGAAAATAGACACAACGCTTGTGTCAATCCACTCTCCTGTCATTCCAGACCTCCCTCCCCTATGTCCCTCTGCCTTCCCCCTCACTCTGTGCCTCTCAGTATCCCTCCTGTGCCTCTCTGCATTCCTCCCTCTGTGCCTCTCAGCTTCCTCCTCCTGTGTGACTTTCAGCTTTCTCCTGTGTCCTCTCTGCATCCCCCCCCCTGTGCCTCTCTGCGTTTCCCACTGTGCCTCTCTGCATCCTCCCCCTGTGTCTCTCGTCCCCCCCTGTGCATCTCTGCATTCCCCCTCTGTGCCTCTCTGTGTTCCCCCCTCCTGTGTGCCTCTCTGCATTTCCCCCTCTTGTGTGCCTCTTTGCTTTCTCCTCCTGTGTGCCTCTCTGCATTCCTCCCTTCTGTCTGCCTCTCTGCGTTTCCCCCCTCCTGTGTGCCTTTCTGCATTTCCCCCCTCCTGTGTGCCTCTCTGCGTTCCCCACTCCTGTGTGCCTCTCTGCGTTCCCCCCTCCTGTGTGCCTCTCTGTGTTTCCTCCTCCTGTGTGCCTTTCTGCGTTTCCTCCTGTGTGCCTCTCTGCGTTCCCCCCTCCTGTGTGCCTCTCTCCGTTTCCCCCCTCCTGTGTGCCTCTCTGCATTCCCCCCTCCTGTGTGCCTCTCTGCATTCCCCCCTCCTGTGTGCCTCTCTGCTTTTATTTCTCCTGTGTGCCTCTCTGCGTTTCCCCCTCCTGTGTGCCTCTCTGCGTTTCCCCCCTCCTGTTTGCCTCTGCATTCCCCCCTCCTGTGTGCCTTTCTGCATTTCCCCCCTCCTGTGTGCCTCTCTGCGTTCCCCACTCCTGTGTGCCTCTCTGCGTTCCCCCCTCCTGTGTGCCTCTCTGCGTTTCCCCCTCCTGTGTGCCTCTCTGCGTTTCCCCCTCCTGTGTGCCACTCTGCGTTTCCTCCTGTGTGCCTCTCTGCGTTCCCCCCTCCTGTGTGCCTCTCTGCGTTACCCCTCCTGTGTGCCTCTCTGCGTTTCCTCCTGTGTGCCTCTCTGCGTTCCCCCCTCCTGTGTGCCTCTCTGCGTTCCCCCCTCCTGTGTGCCTCTCTGCGTTTCCTCCTCCTGTGTGCCTCTCTGCGTTCCCCCCTCATGTGTGCCTCTCTGCATTCCCCCCTCCTGTGTGCCTCTCTACTTTTCTTTCTCCTGTGTGCCTCTCTGCGTTTCCCCCTCCTGTGTGCTTCTCTGTGTTTCCTCCTCCTCCTGTATGCCTCTCTGCGTCCTCCCCCCCTCCCTGTTCGGTGGTGCCAGTGTCCTGGGCCCCCGGCACCAAGCAGCTCATGAGCCGTGCCTGCTTTAGCCGCAGCTTATGGGGCACACCGGTCAGGATGCAGGGTGTGAGGGGTGACAGCTCGGGGATCTGGTGTCTGGGGGAAGGCGGCTGTGGACACTGTGTGCGGAGAGCAGCCTAGTGTCTGCACCTCCCCTAAGTGCAGCGGCCAGATGGCAGCTATTGGTACAGGACGCAGAGCGCAGTCGCTGGTTCTTCCGCAGCAGCTCCCCGGTGCGCAGCTCCTCCATGCCCTGCCACTCCCTGCACCCCTCCGTGTCTCTCTCTGCGTTCCCCCATCACCACACACACCACTTACCCGGCCCTCCAGCTCCGGCTGCTTGAACATGGCAACTGTGGGAGTACTCAGTCTTCACCGCTACGGTATTGGCTACGGGCGGATCGCGTCCTGGGGACCAGCCCATTTTGAAAATGTGAGTCCCACGTCTTTAAAAGTGAGTAAAATACGCAGCATAACGCATTTTTGCGATCACTGCCAGGGATCCTCAGACAGTGTTTGTGGACGCACTGGCAGTTCTGTGGAACTTTCAGCTGACTTATATATTCCCTTTGGTGTCACTCCTGCCCAGAGTACTACGGAAGTTCAAGCAAGAAGGAGGAATGCCAATTCTAGTTGCTCCAGAGTGGCCCAGATGGCATTGGTTCTCAGACCTGCAGGGTCTATCGACAGAGCGTCCCCTTCTTCCTCAGCATCAAGACCTCCTCGTAGGGGGCCCTTGTCTCTACCCGGACCTGGCCAGACTGGCTTTGATGGCGTGGCCCTTGAAGCATCACTCCTAAGGGCCAAAGAATTATCTGAGGCGGTAATTCAGACTATGCTGAAGGCCCGCAAACCTGCCTCTGCCTGGATTTATTACAGTTCACCTGGTGTGCTGATTAGTATTATGACGCTTATAGATTCAGAACGTCCAGAATTCTGTCTTTTCCACAAAGAAGCTTAGACTTAGGTCTACGTCTGGCCTCCCTCAAAGTTCACATTTCTGCCTTGTTGGTTTGGTTTCAACGGAAGATTGCCTCTATACTTGATACATTCACTCAGGGTGTTCTACGTATTCAACCTCCCTATGGCCCTCATTCCGAGTTGATCGGTCGCAAGGCGATTTTAGCAGAGTTACACACGCTAAGCCGCCGCCTACTGGGAGTGAATCTTAGCTTCTTAAAATTGCGACCGATGTATTCGCAATATTGCGATTACTAACTACTTAGCAGTTTCAGAGTAGCTCCAGACTTACTCTGCCTGTGCGATCATTTCAGTGCTTGTCGTTCCTGGTTGACGTCACAAACACACCCAGCGTTCGCCCAGGCACTCCCACCGTTTCCCCGGCCACTCCTGCGTTTTTTCCGGAAACGGTAGCGTTTTCAGCCACACGCCCCTGAAACGCCGTGTTTCCGCCCAGTAACACCCATTTCCTGTCAATCACATTACGATCGCTGGAGCGAAGAAAAAGCCGTGAGTAAAAATACTATCTTCATAGTAAAGTTACTTGGCGCAGTCGCAGTGCGAACATTGCGCATGCGTACTAAGCGGATTTTCACTGCGATGCGATGAAAAATACCGAGCGAACAACTCGGAATGAGGGCCTATGTCCCTTCATGAGATCTGTCTATTGTATTGAAAGCCCTGCAAGAGTCTCCCTTCGAACTTCTTGAATCGATGGACCTCAACTGGCTCATGTCCAAGGTCCTGTTCTTGCTGGCTATTGCCTCCACAAGAAGGGTCTCGGACTTAGGTGCTTTGTCCTGTCGTCCGCCCTTTCTGATTTTCCACCGTGACAAGGCAGTTCTCTGAACCAGACCCGGTTACTTGACTATGGTGGTGTCATCTTTTCACCTGAACCAAGAGATTGTGGTCCCGGCCTTTGGGGGTCATTCTGACCTGTTCGCATGCAGCGGTTCTTAGCTGCGGTGCGAACGGGTCGGAACTGCACATGCGTGGCGCGCGCATTGCGCATGCGCGTCATTTCCCGACGTGCAACGACGTGCACAGCGAAAATAGAAGACGCGGCGCCGATCGCATGAAGATTGACAGCGGAGGCGCGTTCCGGGGCAGAAACTCACCGTTGGATGCTGTTTTTGGGGAGTGGTCGTCCGAACGCAGGCGTGTCAACTTGGAATCACCCCCCTTATCTCTTCGGACTTGTCGGCTAAAGAACGGTCTTTAGATGTGGTTAGGGCTCTCCGTGTCTGCCTCTATTAGACGGTCTGATGCCCTATTTGTCCTGTTTGGATTCCTCAAACGTGGCTGGCCTGCGAATAAGCAAACCATGGCGAGATGGTTTAGAATGATGATTGCACATGTTTATGCGCAGGCTGGACTTCCAGCTCCTGCTGCGATTAAGGCCCATTCTACCTGGTCTGTTGGACCTTCTTGGGCAGCCCGCCCTGGTGCGTCCGCAGAACAATAGTGCAAGGCGGCTACGTGGTCCTCTGTGACCACATTTTTTAGGCTCTATGCCTTTGATACCTTCGCCTCCCAGGATGCTTCCTTTGGACACCGGATTCTCACATCCGCTAAGGCGCATCCCCTCCCTAGAGGAATTGCTTTAGGGCATCCCTGATGTTTCCCTGTGGAAACCAATATAACCTGCTGCAGAAAAGGAGAGTTATGGTAGACTTACCATTGTTAACTCTTTTTCTGCGAGGTACATTGGGTTCCACAAGGCGCCCACCCTGACGCACCTAGCTTCTTTGGGTTTGTATGGCATTAGCCACTGGTACCTTCTCCTGTCATGAGAATGTGTTATGTGACTAACATCTGCCTTCCCTGGGGGGGCGTGGCTAAGCGAGACATGGAGTAGCAGCTCTGACTGGGCGCTCTCCACCTTATTTCTCCATGACATATATTCTGCGGTACCCCCCCGGGCCCAAACTTGCATATCTGGTGGGGGAAGGTACCTGTAACACTGGGGACTCGAGCTGGCTGGCTGCGGTGCAGTTTTTTTCCGGTATTTGTGCTCCCCTGTGCTCCCTTTCTTCTGGCTCTGTGGGTCTAAGATGGCGTTGTGACTTCCGGCCCTGGCCCTGAAGCCCATCTCTGTCAGCAGCAGCAGCTTTCCTGTGGCATCTCCTCCCTCCTGTTGTACCTCCGGGACTCTGACTGTGGCCACTCCCTGGATCGTGGCACTGCGCTGCCGTGCGCTGCCGGACATCGCCGCTGCCATGATGCCCGTCCCTCACAAGTAGCTGCGGCCTCTCTGTGGTGTCTACTTCCTGCTGCGGTACATCCGGGACTCTGACCGCGGCTGCTCCCTGGAGTGTGTGACTGTGCGCCGCTGGACATCACCGCTATGTGAGTCGGTGAGTCTGCCCTCCCCTTTCTGGCTGTGTGCACCGGAGCTGGGGAATGTCTGGGGGACTCAGCTCTGCATCTGCAGGGTGTGGCGGGCGGCCATCTTATCAGTGCTCTTCAATATTCCCCTGTGACTGCTCTGCTCATAGAGCTGTGCCTCTGTTTGCCTATTATTCTTGTGGCCCCTTTACTGGATTCCTATGCCAACCCACAACATCTGCTCCTTTCTTTTATATATTTCCTTTGAACTGGCCCTGCACCGCATTTCCTTTTCAAGACCTCTGGTCCTGCAATCTATACTGGGGCAACAGCTGCCATTCAGAAGTGTTTATTACTACTCTGCTACTGAGGACTTCCTGTATTACTTGCTTTACCTTGCCTCACCTTTTCTAATCATGGTGCGTAATCACCACAAATCTGCTGCGGCCCGGCTTGCGCAGTTTCAACATATGCCGGGGAGACATTCGGCAACACCGGATACGGTTGGGGTTACCCCTCCACCGGCCTCCCGTGCCCAGTCCTTTTCCTCGGCTGATGCTACTGATGATGTTTGACAAAAAGTAATGGAGATGCTAGTGGCCAGCAAGTCGCGTCTCTCAGACAAAATTGTCAAGGTTCAAGCAGATTTAACTATAATACATTACGATAGTCAGAAAGTCCAGGAGCGGGTAGGTGAGGTTGAATCCCGCACTTCCACTTTAGCGGCGCCCCCCTCTCCTGGGCCTGCCAAGGCGCCCAGAGCACGTGCCCCACTCACCCTACCCTAGTTACGCCTCTGCATCATACATCCCATTAGGAACCTAGCAATCTGGTGGACCATTATGCAATAGATAGCATCTATCCTTGTGTATCAATGCCTATTTCCCTATAGATTGTAAGCTTGCGAGCAGGGCCTTCCTACCTCTATGTCTGTCTGTTTTTACCCAGTTTTGTTCTATTACTGTTGTTCTAATTGTAAAGCGCAACGGAATATGCTGCGCTACATAAGAAACTGTTAAATAAATAAATAAATATGCAGACTTGCAAGGGGCAGGTATTCCTGCAAATTCGCAGAAGAGCGATCAGGTCTGAATTGGGCCTACAGTTCCACTTGTCCCTCTTCCCTAGGTGGACATGTTTTCTAACTCTGTACAAAGTCTGGCAGCTTCATCAGCTGCATTCCATAATACTTTGCAAGGCCAGGTACCATTACCTGTGCCTAGTGCCACCAAGTGTACTGTGCCATCCTCACAGTCTACGCCACTCTCAGATTCTGAGGACTCTTCTGCTGAAGCAGACAATGCTGATTTCTCTGAGGCTGACTCTCCCTCAAGGATATCTCCCAAACGTAGTATCCAAGTTCCAGATCAACAAAGAAATTGAGGAAGTTTTGTCTGCTGTGGTCCATGTTCTTAAAATCTATGTGGACCGTACTAGCACCATTAGGAAAAGGGATTCCTCGTTCGTTCTCTGTGGATTCCACAATCGTGGCTGGCCAACCCTTAAACAAACTTTGGCATGTTGGCTCCGCTTAACCATCTCGCAGGCCTACACGCAAGCTGATCTTCCAGTACCAATTGCACTCTCTGCTCACTCTACCCACTCTGTGGGACCTTGGTGGGCAGCCTGAAGTGTCTGCTGATCAACTATGCAAGGCCCCTACTCTTCTGCCCACACGTTACTTGGGTTCTATGCCTTTGATACGTTTGCCTCTCAGGATGCAACCTTTGGTTGCAATGTCCTTCTTTCACCTTAGGAACGTTCCCTCCCTATTACTATTGCTTTGGGACTTCCCCAAGGTATCCCTGTGGAAACTATGGAGCCTGAAGAAAGTAAGAGTTATGGTTAATCTTACCTCCATTAATTTATTTTCTTTGAGAGCCATAGGATTCATCCTGACGTACATAGCTTCAAGAGGGTAACTCTTCTCGGTCACCAGTTCCCGTCTCCTAATTGTGAGTATGTTTTCCTTCTCGCCTCTCCAGCTCCTGTTCGGGGCTTGTTAACTAAAACTGAAGAGCCTGAGCTGTGGGCGGGGTATAAGGGGAGAGGGCTCCAGAGCAGCCTGGAAGTTTGAAAAGCTTTGCTGTTCGGTGCCTGTCCTGGTCTCCTCGAAGAAAAAGAATTAACGAAGGTAAGTTTTACCATAGCTCTTATTGTTACTATCACTGAATTGGGTTAATTGGACTTTTTATCTTCCTCAGTACCAAAAAATACCTGCTGTATTTTCCATCACTTTAAAATGGATTCAAAAAGACTCTTTTAAAACCTTAATAAGTAAATGTGATAACATAAATAAGTTTATACAGTTACCATAACAAAACATCAGATGCCCTAAATTATGTTAATGTTGCATTTTACCATAAGTCATACAACATTATTGTGGCAGCACAGGCAGTGTAATGGTTAGCATTACTGCATCACAGCACTGAGGTCTTTTAATTCTCACCATGGCCGGAACTGTGTGGAGTTTGTATATTCTCCCAGTGCTTGCATGGGTTTCATTCGGGTACTCCGGCTTCCTCCCACAATCCAAAAATATAATAGTAGGTTAATTGTGTCCCAACAAAAATTAACTCTAGCATGAATATTTGGGGTGTGGTTCATCAAATCGACAGTATCTAGGTCGACAATGTTTAGGTCGACCACTGTAGGTCGACAGTCACTAGGTCGACATGGATGGAAGGTCGACAGGGTTTCTAGGTCGACATGTGCTAGGTCGACAGGTCTAAAGGTCGACATGAGGATATATTTTTTGTGTCGTTTTCTTCGTAGAGTGACCGGGATCCCATATTAGTGCACCGCTTCGCTCGCCATGCTTCGGGCATGGTGCCTTCGCTCCGCTACCGCTTCGCTCGGCAGAGATTTCCGTCCCAATCGTAGTCCACGTGGATCGTTAAGTATGAAAAAATTCCAAAAATATTTTTTTTACAAAAACTCATGTCGACCTTTAGACCTGTCGACCTAGCACATGGCGACCTAGAAACCCTGTCGACCTTCCATCCATGTCGACCTAGTGACTGTCGACCTACAGTGGTCGACCTAAACATTGTCGACCTAGATACTGTCGATCTTCAGACCGGATCCCGAATATTTGTGCATGTACATGTGGTAGGGAATATAGATTGTAAGCTCCACTCGGGCAGGGACTGATGTGAATGTAAAATATTCTCTGTAAAGCGCTGCGGAATATGTGTGCGCTATATAAATAACTGGTACTAAATACATTATTTAAAGATCACAAAGTGATTCATACTAATTGTGCTGCAATAGTCAGACATTAATTTAACAACGATCTTAATATCAGCCGCATATTTCCTTTTACTCATGTAGTGATACTAATGAATATGCCATTGATATTCAGCATTACTTACCTCACCGCTGAGGTTCAATTGTGTCTTCTTCTTCAGCAACCCCCTCCAGTATGCTGCTGCCAGCGACCAGCTTCTGTGTCATGTTTATGCGTGACAATTCCACTCGGCAATGCCAGGAAGGCTTCACTGAAGCAGGAAATGCGCTGGGGCCCTATTGCTGACAATGGGGACCGCAGCACTATCCATCTATTGATGACCTAAATGATTATTGACAAACAGCGGTAATCTTGGTTTACTGCTGTGTGTTGAATACTGAAAGGAAGATTGCTAAATGGTTTATGTTCTTAAATGGGGCACTATAGTTGATAAATCTAGTGTTCATTAATGAAAGTAGTATATGTCTGGCTGTTATTCTGTACCACAAGTCTGTATTGCGGATAAGACAAACAGTATCTTATAGACCAGTGGTCCCCAAAGTCTGTGCTCAATGCACCTTAACAGTCCCGGTTTTAAGGAAATCCTTGGTTGAGAAAGGTGCATTTGGGAACCACTGTTATAGACTGTAAACATCATAAACAGGAAGAGAAGATAAAATGTATTTTACAGATATGTATCTGTACCATACTTGCCTATTCTCCCGGAAGCTGCGGGAGGCTCACCTTTTTTGGAGTAGCCCCCCGCACCCCCGGAAGAGTAGGCAGGTCTCCCGCATCCTGCTTGCACTCTAGTGATGCGGGCAGGATGGAGATAATCTCCCATATTTACGGGCCAGTGGGGTGGGGAAGGGGTTAAAATTAAGCAAATCGCATCATTTTAGCCCCGCACCCTTCCTGTGGACTCGCGAATCGCTGTGTTTCCCGATGTGGGGTGGGGCTTGATGATGTCACAGCCCGGCCCCATCCCCCGAAGTCTTCTGCAGCGTCTCCTCTTCAGGCTTCTCCCGGAGAGGAGAAATGTAAAGTAGGTAAGTATGATCTGTACCTGTCCCTATTAGGAAACATGTACTTAATCAATACAGAGCAAGTCTATGGAAATTCATATAGACATCATGTAGACAGTGAAAAAAATGTTGTAGTACAAATAAAGAAAAGAGAGAAGACTTTTTTGTCTGGCGCACTCTTCAAAACAAAACTGTAGTAAACTCGTATTAGTCTGTAATGTTGTAAGAATATAAAAATGTACCTTTTATTTGATTCATTAAAATATATCGTCCCCTAGAAAATTGATTAAGATATGCTGATAAATATCAGTAAATATTTTAGCTTTGCAGGTGTAGCGGGAATGTACGTACTACGATACAGGTCCTAAATTGGACTTATAAGAGTGCACCCGTGTTTGTAGGATACCCAAAACACAATTGTTCTCTCTTGAGTGGTGATAACAAAAGAAAGCATACAGTAATTGTACTAAAGTGATTAATCAAATACGTGTCTGGAATAATTATACCCAGTAGTGCCCCGAATTGAGCATATAGTAATATTCAGATATACATTATCCCTGATTGGGTAGACACCGAATTCCTGGTAAAGAGAATACTTATTATCTCTCAATAATACCTCTGAATCACCTATGTACAGACTGAATAAACAATGCATACAATGCAGAAGTATCAAAAGTCAGTAGGTCATAATTCTGATCATTGTCACTGTGGTAAAGAGAATATCTATTTCCTCTCAATAACACATCCGGGTCACCTCTATACACTGGTTGAATAGACAATACTTATAGTGTAAATGTGTGTACACACGGAGCGATATGGCTCAGCAATGTTGACTATATTATCAAAATCAATAAAGGGGGGTTCACACGGAGCGATAATCTAAGCAATCTGACCAGATTGCTTAGATTTTCAGCAAGATCGCTCTGTGTGTAGCCCTAACAGCGATAGCGATGCGCAGCCCCGCGCATCGCTATCGCTGGTGCTAGATTGGCCTGCCGTGCAGGCCAATCTAGTGGGTCGTTCACTTCACCCGCTGGGTGAAATGAGCGGCCCCCCTGTCTCCCCCCGCACGCTCAGCACAGATCGCGCTGTGCTGAGCGCCGGGAGAGATGTGTGCTGAGCGGTTCGCTCAGCACACATCTCTCCTGGATCGGGCCGTGAGTACTGGCCTTAAGAAAGTTAGTGCATATCGCTCTATGGTGGTCACTCCGAATTGTTCGTTCGCTGCCGATTTTCGCAGTGCAGCGATTAAGAAAAAAAACGGCAAAAATGTGCATGCGCATGGTATGCAGCGCGCATGCGCTAAGTACTTTCACACAAAACTTTGTAGATTTACACAAGGTCGAGCTACGTTTTTTCATCGCTCGAGTGATCATAGTGTGATTGACAGGAAGTGGGTGTTTCTGGGCGGAAACTGGCCGTTTTCAGGGAGTGTGCTAAAAAACGCAGGCGTGCCAGGTAAAAACGCAGGAGTGGCTGGAGAAACGGGGGAGTGGCTGGCCGAACACAGGGCGTGTTTGTGACGTCAAACCAGGAACTAAATGGACTGAGGTGATCGCAGTCTAGGAGTATGTCTGGAGCTACTCAGAAACTGCTAAGAATTATTTAGTAGCAGTTCTGCTAATCTTTCGTTCGCTATTTTGCTAAGCTAAGATACACTCCCAGAGGGCGGCGGCCTAACGTTTGCAATGCTGCTAAAAGCAGCTAGCGAGCAAACAACTCGGAATGAGGGCCTGTGTGTACACAGCCAGCGATAGCGATGCTCGTCCCCGCCAGGTTGCTATCGCTATGAAAAATAGACTGTGCAGGCAAGTCGATTTTGACTATGTCGCTGGAAAAGTGAAAACATCCCGCTATTTAAATGAGTTAGCCAAAATCGCCCATAGCCAAAATCGCTTGCACACTTAGTCAAAATCCCTGGTAAAGATAGTCAAAATCTCCTACTGCCAGTTCAAGGTAAATCGCTCAGTCAAGATCTCTCATAGTCAAAATCGCTCCGTGTATACGGACCTTAAGAGTATCAAATATCAGTAGGTCATAGTTCTGATCATTAGAAGTAGAAAGAGATTGCGCTCACTGGGATAGAAATGCGGTGCTGCTGGGCCTAGAGGTGTTCTACCTCTGAGTGAATATTGGTGAAGGTTAAGGTCAGCGCACTCTTGGGAGGGTATGAAGAGATGGAAATAGATAGGTATGGGGAAGGAATGAATAATTGTGGGGAGAAGGCACCAAGGCACCAATGGTGTCTGTTTGTAAATAAAACAGGTATGAAGGTGTTCTGATCATTGTCACTGGATGATAGGGAAGTGATTTTGATACTGATTGCCAAAAGAACTGGCAGCAGGTGCAGAGAAAATAAAGATGAATCTGATGTCAATGTTAGACTGGAGTGTACCCAATGCTCCCACCTGCTACACCGGGTATTACTAGGTGGTCTCCCGCCTGGTACTGGCACAGCCTAATACTGTATAGCTTCCAAGATTGGATGAGATTGGGCATATGCAGTATGCAGGGCTTAAAGTGGTCCTGGAGAGGTGGTGGAACTAATTTACCTTGACAACTAACCCCTCCCCCACACCTTACATTAAGTGGAGTCAGGGCCAGTGCTAATGTTTTCGGCACCCCCCTGCCCTACTTCCTATACTTTATAAAGGGACACTCACAAGGAAGCAGCGTGGTCAAACAATAGTACCCCAATTCAACTTACACCACACAGTAGCACAATCTTATTCACATTACACCACGTGTAGTGCCCCTGATTCATGTTACACCACATTGTAATGCCTCTTATTCGGGTTACGTCACTCAGTAGTGCCCTTTACATTGCGCTACACAATTGTACCCTTTATACATGTTATGCCACATAGTAGTGTCCCTTTTATACAATGCCTACAGTAGTGCCCCTTATGGACAATTCCCACAATAGTAGTGCACCTTACACATAATACCCACCATTGTAGTGCCCCTTATATACAATGCCCACCGTTGTAGTGCCCCTTATATACAATGCCCACAGTAGTGCCCCTTATACACAATTCCCAAAGTTGTAGTGCCCCTAACACATAATGACCACAGAAGTGCCGCTTATACACAAAATGCCCACAGTAGTAGTGCCGCTTATATGCAGAATGCCCACAGTAATAGTGCCCTTACACATAATGCACACAATAGTAGTGCCCCTTATACACATCTCTGCCTCTGTCACTTCAGCAGCTCACCACCTGTGTCCCTCCAGCAGATCCATGCCCTGTATCCCTCCAGAAGCTTCCCCACCTCTCTTGTCTCCCCAGCCCCCTCTCATCTTGTCTTCAAGATGTACAGAGCCTGCTCCTCTTCATGGCTCTTCTTCACTTTAGCAGCAGAGACAGCATGACATCACATATACCGTGTCGGAAAAGGAAGCCACTAGGAAAACAGACACAGGGTGTGTGCGTACCAGGAGGGATGGACTGTAGATGGAGGAATACCATGGAGCCACCAGGACCTGTGGAAGGGGGAGGTGGCTGCAGCTAATCAGTAACACTAGCACCACCTGCATCATGTATTCACGTAGGTGGTGTGGCGGGCTTTTCTGTTGGAATTACTGTGCAGGGCAATGGAGGAGGTGGAACTAGATCCCCCTACCATTACAGGTGGTGGAACTCAGTTCCACCTCATTCCCCCCAATTTTAGCCCCTGGCAGTATGGTATGATAGTAGGTCATAGAAGTCCCTGCTAGAATTTCTCCAGAATTATTGATGAGAGTTCACGAAAAAATTACCACGGTAAGTTGACCCAAAGGAGTGAAAGATGGGATCTGCTGTTGGTGTTAGTCAGGGAGTCTAGACCTACCAGTTGGAAAACTGCCATAGGTAAGAAGTTTCACTGGATCACCAATGAGAGTACCAGAATGACAAGAGAAAGAATTTGGTAGATGACCCTCTGATAAATCATATTAATAGCAGAACAAATATTCAGTATATCTGCTGGACCAGACCTAAGTGATACTGAAGTAATAATGATATGGACCAAAAGGCATGTGTATTAGTTCACACCCACAGGTGTATATGTGGCTTCAATGTGACTGATCAACAGAATAGATCTAGTGCATACTATTCCCAGTTATGTACATATTTGAATAAATAAAAGTATCCAACATTGTTCCTGTGTGGTGAATTTGCATTGAAACATCTAACAAATATCCAACACAGTTCCTATATGGGGAAATTGCATAGGAGTTATGTATGGCTTGGTAGGAGGAAATAACTAGACCTATGCTAGCAAATGAAGATTACTCCCATGCAAAAAAGCTAATTGTTTCCATATAGGACAAACCGCTTATGTAGAAACTGTTTAGGAATCCATGTAAGCCTATTAGCTGCTGCCATTCAGAGAATGCAAACTGTTTACGTTAAACAGAACAATAATGAATAGATATAGGGACCCTGTAATCAGACACCTGTGCTGTTATGTAACAAAGTCTTGCGGGATTACACACTGGATCAGTGGCGTAACTTCATCCCATTCACCCGGAGGCAAGATAGATGTTGCCTCCCACACACACACATAAGCCAATTCGTAAAATGAATGACATGTCCATGACATTGCTATGAAAATATACGTTATGGCAAGAACTTACTGTTAATAATGGTATTTCTCCTATGTCCACAGGTTCCACAGGAGAACAATGGGATATGATGGAGCGATAGCAGATTGGCACCAAACGATCACAAGCTTTCAGTCCTCCCAGGATGCAACGGGCCCGTACATATATCCCCGCCCACTGGCTCAGGCAAATCAGTTGGATTCCAAAGCAATTAGGCAGGAGCATCCTGTAGAGCCCTAGTCAGGTGAGAAGAACACACATGCACACCCTTCCGTACAAGAAGGAAGAGGTTTAGTGAGTAGAAAGATCCTCAAATCAGGTGCGTCAGGGTGGGATCCCTGTGGAACCTGTAGACACAGGAGAAATACCGTTATCAATGGTAAGTTCTTACTATAACGTATATTTCTCCGGCTGGGTCCACAGGTTATCCACAGGATAACAATGGGTTTTCCCAAAGCAATTGTTAGTGGTTTGGAGGCTCCTGATTGGACAGGAGAACCTTACGCCCAAATTCAGCTTCATGAGAGGCAAAAGTATCCAAGGCATAATGTCTAATGAATGTGTTTAATGGAAGACCATGTGGCTGCCTTACATATCCTGTTCTGCTGTTGTGCTGCCCATGAAGGACCTACCTTACGTGTAGAGTGAGCAGAGACATTAGCCGTAACAGGCAGATCAGCTCGAGAATATGCTTCTGAAATCGTCATTCAAAGCCATCTTGCTAGCATCTGTTTAGTAGCAGGCCATCCTCTCTTGTGAAATCTGTAGAGAATGAAAAGAGAATCTGTCTTTCTGATGGCACTGGTACGATCCACGTAGATCCTTAATGCCCAGACTACGTCCAGCGACGCTTCTCCCGCAGAAAGTCCCGATACCTGAAAAGCCGGGACTACAATTTCTTCATTAAGGTGGAATTTAGATACCACCTTAGGAAGATACCCAGACCTAGTTCTGAGAACTGCTTTATCTGTATAAAAAATCAGAAAAGGAGATTTATATGACAGCGCTCCTAAATCTGACACTCTACTAGCTGATGCCATAGTCAGTAGAAAGAGTACTTTAGCTGTCAACCAGTTAAGATCCACTTTATTAAGTGGTTCAAACGGAGCAACTTGAAGAGCTTTGAGAACTAAACTTAAGTCCCAAGGCACTGTAGGAGGAACAAAAGGAAGTTGAATGCGCAGCATTCCCTGGAATAAAGTACGCACATCCTGTAATTTGGCAATTTTCTTTTGGAACCATACAGTTAATGCTGATACTTGCACTCTTTAAGGAAGCCACCTTCAAACCCTTATCCATTCCTGCTTGAAGGAAATCTAAGACCCTGGAAACCTGAAAGATTTTGGGTCTATATTTCTTTCACTGCACCAATGAATATAGGCCTGCCATATTCGGTGATAAATGCCAGCTGAGGAGGGTTTCCTTGCTCTGAGCATAGTTTGAATTACCTGTTGTGAGAATCCTCGACTTCAGGATAGAGGTTTCAAGAGCCACAGCGTCAATGACAGTCGATCCAGATGTGATAACAAGGACCCTGCATCAGTAGATCTGGACGCTGAGGGAGCAGAATTGGCGCATCCATCGACATCCTCTGCAGATCTATGTACCAATGCCTTCTGGGCCAAGCCGGGGCTATTAGAATCACGGCACCCTCCTTTGCTTGTTTTATTTTCCTCACCACCCTGGGTTGCAGGATGATCGGAGGAAACAGATATGCCAGATGAAAGTCCCATTTCACTGACAAGGTGTCCACAAAGATCGCTCCGGGATTCTTTGTTCTTGACCCGTATGCTGGCACTTTTTTGTTCAGATGGGATTCCATGAGATCTATCTCTGGCAAACCCCACTTGTCTACCAGAGTCTGAAATACTTCCGGGTGTAGAGCCCATTCGCTTGCTTGAATGGTGTGTTGACTGAGAAAGTCCGCTTCCCAGTTTAGGACTCCTGGAACGAACACTGCGGACAATGCTGGAATATGGAGTTCTACTCACTTTAGTATGTGACTTACCTCCTTCATTGCTTTTTGGCTGCGAGTTCCTCCCTGATGGTTGAGGTACGCTACTGCCGTTGCATTGTCTAAGCGGATCTGGACTGGTTTTCCTTGCAGAGTGTCCTTTGCCTGAATCAGTGCCATGTATATGGCCCGAAGTTCCAACAGGTTTATTGGCAGGCAACTTTCTTCTTTGGTCCATTGTCCCTGGAACCATAATTTTCCAGACACTGCTCCCCAGCCCTGAAGACTGGCATCTGTTGTCAGGACCTCCCAATCTGATATCCAAAAGGATCTCCCCTTGTCTAGATGGGATGTCTGTAGCCACCAGGCTAATGACTTTTTTACCTTTTCTGAAAGTACTATGGTCTGTTTCTTTATTGTCTGATGTACTCCATTCCATCTGGCCAGAATCAGACGCCGCAGAGGTCTTGAGTGGAATTGTGCATACTCCACCATGTCGAATGTTGACACCATCAAACCCATCATTCGCATTGCTGCATGAATTGATATTGTTTGACTGTGTAACAACTCCTGAGTCCTTAACTGCACCTTGGATATATTGTTCCGAGGTAAAAATATTCTCTGCAGACTTGAATCCAATACAGCCCACAAGTGAATCATCCGTTGTGACGGAATCAGAGATGACTTTGCCCAATTTATGAGCCATCCGTGCTCCTGTAGACAAGCTATTGTCTGTTGGAGATGGCCCAGGAGCAATTCCTGGGATTGTGCCAGGATTAAAAGGTAGTCGAGGTATGGAAAAATTCGTATCCCCTGCTTGCGGAGATAAGCTGCCATAACCACCATAATTTTGGTAAATACTCTGGGGGCTGTGGCTAACCCAAAGGGTAAAGCCTGGAACTGTAATTGCTGCTGGAGGAGGGCGAAACTGAGAGAACACTGATGAGACAGTGCTATAGGAGCATGTAGGTAAGCATCCTGTATATCCAGGGATACCATATAATCCCCTGGTTCCATGGCCAAAACTATGGAATGTAACGTCTCCATGTGGAACCGCGGTACCCAAATGTATTTATTTAGCATTTTGAGATTGAGAATGGGCCAAAACGACCCATTTGGCTTCTGAACCAAAAACAGGTTGGAATAAAAACCCTGTCCCCGTTGTGCAGGGGGTACTGGAATAATTACTCCTGACTGAAGCAATTTCTGAACTGTTTATTGCAGGGCTCTGGCCTTTGCCTCTACCTGAGATGTGCTCATGCAGAAGAACCTACGAGGAGGCTGCTTCTTGAAAGGGAAAACATAACCCAGAGATACTTGCACCCGTGGTGGCGGAGTGCCAGCTACTGTTTGGTAGTCTCCTCCCAAACCAGTGCGGCTGTGTCCGTATTCCCCTTCTAAGCGGAACAGATGCCTTACCTTCTCCCCGTGCTCTGGCTACAGCCTGGTAACATCTGCTGTACCTGCTGGTACATCCGACACAGACGCCTGCCCAGACAGCACTGTACCGTGGCTAAGCGTTGTTGCGACCCAGCGGAGAGTTGTTGGAGTGACTCTTTCCAATATGCGTATAAGACACTGTTAGGAAAGATCACTCAAAAACATAGTAAGACTATAAAAAATAAAATAAGAAAGCTTAGGGCTGCCAAAAACAGCAGCCCTCTGACCATGGTCCGGCTCCTGCTGCATCAAACAAAAAACTGATTTGCCTGAGCCAGAGGATGCGGATATATGGACAGGCCCATTGCATCCTGGCAGGACTGAAAGCTTGTGATCGTTTGGTGCCAATCCGCTATTGCTCCATCATATCCCACTGTTATCCTGTGGATAACCTGTGGACCCAGCCGGAGAAATTAGTTGTTTCATACGACTCACACTGCGCAATGTGACGCTATGATGTCACACAACGAGCCCACCTGGCCGGACATTACGCCACAAGGTTTGAGCCAAATTCACATTACGCCACACAGTATAACCAAAATTCACATTATGCCACATGGTATGAGCCAAATTCACATTACGCCACATGGTATGAGCTGAAATTCACATTACGCCACACGGTATGAGCCAAATACACATTACGCCACATATTATGAGCCATGTTCACATTAGGCCACACAGTATGAGCCGAAATTCACAATACGTCACATGATATGAGCCAAAATTCACAATACACCACACAGTATGAGCCGAAGTTCACAATACGCCACACAGTATGAGCCAAATTCATATTACACCACACAGTATGAGCCAAAATTCACAATATGCCAAAAGGTATGAGCCAAATTCACGTTATACCAGTGACAGACAGTACTGCTGAACAACTGCTTAAGTCAATGAATTTGATTGACTTTGTCCTCCTCTGGCTCCCTCCTAAGAGGAACGCTGTATGCTCCTCCACAGTGGCAATGACGTGGCACACGAGGAGAGAGAGCGTGGGCAGATGGGAGGGTGTGTGGTGTGACTTCATAGTCTCACATTGCGCAGTTAGAGGCATAGCTGAGAGGAAGTTTACATGCACCCATTATTAACTCGGGTGTCTGGCCATAATACAGCACTGATCAGCAGGGCCCGCAACAGAAATCTTAGGGCCCTGTACACACATCTTTTTGGGGGTTTTTGGTGCACACTTTCAGTAGCGCTACATATACAAATAAAACCATAAAGTCTCAATGGAAAGTTCTTATATATATCCGGATGGTTGTCTGGGAATATTTTCTACTTGAAGTGGGACTTTTCAGCCGTCTCCGTCGATTCAAATCGTGGGGGGGAAAAGACAAAAAAAGAGAGAGAAAGGTCTCAGTTCTTATTTCTCATCCAATAGGATACGTCTATATCAAAGGGAGAGTCCTTAATCCTCCTCCATATGGGTAGTGTCTGGATCCTGAAAGTCTTATGGGGTCACCCTTGTGGTAAACAATCAATTGTGTGCTCACAATATTCTTACATAAAGCCTTAGTGAAAATTCTCATAAAGGTTTCTTTTTCGTCACATTTATCAATATCAGCAATAGAGGGATGCTCACATGTATGCTTACATCAAGGGAAGTATAAGTAAACACATCATGGTATCTTTCATCGGTCCAGGGTCCTTCAGGTCTCTCCTCGTGATATCCGAAGTGGAGTCACAAAAAATGAGGCAGAGGGAAGTGGTTAGTTGGAGAAAGAAAAGGGATTTCACCTCTATGGGACACCCCTTAATGTATGGGATGGTGTGAAGGAGTAGGTTTAAAGGACCACCTGTTCCGTGAAGATAGATATGTAAACACTGCTCACATTAAAGCTTACATATAAGTGATTATGAAAACACACGTAAAGGTATCTTTATCCCTGATATTCAGATCTCATATCTCAAAGACATCATAATGGTTACTCGGAATGCTCACTTGTTTGCTTACATCAATACGAGAGGTTCCAAGCACATAAAGGTTTCTTTTCCCAAAGCAAAGCGAGGTTCACAACGGTACCAAAAAAATTATATGGTCGGATCCTTATAGTAAAAACAGTTCTGACAATTTATTCCAATAAAAACAGATACAATAAAAATAAAATTTTTTTGAAAAAGACCTCTAGGTTAGATACCAGATGGAAGCACCAACCGTGGGAGGGCAAGATGTACCCGGGTTCCTCACCACTGGATAGCGAGGTATCCGTCCCAAAGGTCAATCCCTATGTCCTTTCAGCTCCTCACCTTGAGGAATAAATTGTCAGAACTGTTTTTACTATAAGGATCCGACCATATAATTTTTTTGGTACCGTTGTGAACCTCGCTTTGCTTTGGGAAAAGAAACCTTTATGTGCTTGGAACCTCTCGTATTGATGTAAGCAAACAAGTGAGCATTCCGAGTAACCATTATGATGTCTTTGAGATATGAGATCTGAATATCAGGGATAAAGATACCTTTACGTGTGTTTTCATAATCACTTATATGTAAGCTTTAATGTGAGCAGTGTTTACATATCTATCTTCACGGAACAGGTGGTCCTTTAAACCTACTCTTTCACACCATCCCATACATTAAGGGGTGTCCCATAGAGGTGAAATCCCTTTTCTTTCTCCAACTAACCACTTCCCTCTGCCTCATTTTTTGTGACTCCACTTCGGATATCACGAGGAGAGACCTGAAGGACCCTGGACCGATGAAAGATACCATGATGTGTTTACTTATACTTCCCTTGATGTAAGCATACATGTGAGCATCCCTCTATTGCTGATATTGATAAATGTGACGAAAAAGAAACCTTTATGAGAATTTTCACTAAGGCTTTATGTAAGAATATTGTGAGCACACAATTGATTGTTTACCACAAGGGTGACCCCATAAGACTTTCAGGATCCAGACACTACCCATATGAAGGAGGATTAAGGACTCTCCCTTTGATATAGACGTATCCTATTGGATGAGAAATAAGAACTGAGACCTTTCTCTCTCTTTTTTTGTCTTTTCCCCCCCACGATTTGAATCGACGGAGACGGCTGAAAAGTCCCACTTCAAGTAGAAAATATTCCCAGACAACCATCCGGATATATATAAGAACTTTCCATTGAGACTTTATGGTTTTATTTGTATATGTAGCGCTACTGAAAGTGTGCATCAAAAACCCTTTTTCGTATGTATAACCTTTTGGAGTATATTTGGTGATATACTCAGGTCCACACTTACTATAGCTGCTTCCAGAGCGCAGGGATTTTCTCTAATTCCTATTTTAATCTTTTTGGGGGTGTACTATGATTGGTCGGCGCTCTGGATTCTGGTGCCCAGCATACCGGCGCCGGGATCCCAACTGCCGGAATACCGGCAGCAGGGCGAGCGCAAAAGAGCCCCCTGCGTTCGCCACTGCATTGGATCCTAAGGGCAGTGCCTGTGGAGGATATTGCATGTTATTACGTGGGGACTGATAATGTCGATTTTATCTTAAAACATAAAGCTATACCTTAAACACACCTTAAATACACTTTAAACCTTTAGCCGCTGTGGCCGCTATACTTAATACACACGCTCTGTACTTTATACACTGATTGCGTACTGAGTCCTGTACCACTGTGCGGACTTAGCGTACAAATGCCGAGCTGGAGGTACAAAGTACACACAGCGCGCACGCACCCAGAGATTCACTTTAAACCTTATACAGCAATGTGATGCGTTACTAATACACTCTTAAACCTTAGCAGGAAAAGGAAGACATAACACCGATTTGTAGTTAATCACTGGGTTCCGACACCACAGAGTAATATTTCTGAAAGGGGGTTAACAACACAAATTATGCACTACAATACAACAGAGTAAATGGTTACAGTCAATGTACATATGTGAGAATATTCGCATGCGCCTCCCGGTCCGGTCCTCCGCTATCAGGTTGATAACGTTGAGAGTCTTGTGTCAGGCCGGGCTGCTGCAGGCTTTATTTATACAAGTCTTCCAATAGCAATACAATGGATACTGTAATCCCGTTGTCCATTGGACACAGGAATGCACTTTTACAGTACAGGAGAGGTCATAGGTTGATTTGAAAAGGTAGGCGATGTCTTTCCCAACTGCTCTTGTGGGTGGTCTCCTCTGGATTCCCGCCGCATACATAATATACAGTAAATACAGTTTATATCTATATTCTGCTTCTGCACCTAACTATCCGCAGGAACATGTGATCTTCCGCAAACCAACACCGGAATGTTACCCTTAAAATACCCTACAGCTGGATACCAAACACCTATAAACCTTAGTCTGTCCCCTCTTATCCTGTAAAGGTGAATCCCTTTGTTCTGGAATCATTTAAACTGTTGATACTTTCTGATGTGGTGCAGGGGGACTATGTGTACAATGTGCACTATTTGGATTAAATATGTAATGTTTTGATAGCTCTCCATGCATTCACAAACTCCGCCGTAAATACCCATACCACGCGCAGGACCGCGGGAGCGACCATACGCAAATTGCGGATATGTGCACGCACGGCGGAACAAGTGCACGCGCAGTGGGCATGTGTGTGCAGTTTGTACGTGATATGTGCTTTGCAATATTTTTCGACTTTGACAGTCCACCCTTTGGCAGTCAACAATAACTGCCACTATCTAATCACTAAACAGAAAAATATCAATACAATATCTACAGACGATTGGATGGTAGGAGGAGTTTTGTAGGCGGGAAATGTATGACCTAGTGGGATATTAAAAAACATGTATGTATGAATCCATGTCTGAGGGGCATGTATCATCGTGCCGTATATGTTCTAGATAAGCTTCGAGGTATTGCGAAGTATACATTAAATCCTTCTTATCCCGTATTAAGGGTCTGTAAGTGGGCCAACAAACACTACCGAGCTCTTTTCGGCTTTTTGTTCCGACAAATGGGGTGCACATTTAGTTGACGATACATGGAGGGGGAACATATGTGAGTGCTAGTACATGTGGATATCACCTGTCGACTATGTGTGTCATTAACTGAAGGTTGTAGAGATGAAGATAAGACAAAAATCTAAAATACATTCACATAAACATTTACATAAACATTCTTGGGTATGGTCGATGTCTTTTCCAGATGGGTGTATCTGGGCAGAGGGGGAGACAAAGGAAAAACGGGTGAAAGAAACAGGCCATAGAATTCATTTGCAATCCTTATCATAACACTGTTTCTATGGATGGGTCGTAAATTAAATCTGCTGCTGTAACAGCGCCCCCGCTCCTTAAACTCATCAATTTTGTGCCGTGCTTGCGCCGAGTTAGAATTCGAACACACCTAAATATCAAGCCAATAAATATGACGACTCCCAGGATACAAAGGAGAAACTTCCCTACACTCATAATAACATTTTGAGCCCACTCTCCTAATCCTGAGAACCAATTTCGTGGGTTCAACCATGAGACCCAGCCGGTCAGCTCATTACCCACAGCAGTCAGGGTAAGGTTGTGTCTCCTCCGGAACTCCCACTTCAACTGCAATATATCATCCATCTTTTGATCGATAATCTCTGTGGGGTCATCAGTGCTGTTTGCAATATACGTGCAGCACTTCACACCATACTGAGTTGCCAAAGTGACACAGTACCCACCCGTCACGGCTGTGATATAATTGAGGACCATCCTGTGCTGGATCAGTTCTGTCTTGTTAGCTTGTAACTCCCTTCCCGTATACCTGAAGGTGTTGTCATACATCTCAGTGATATTATCTATCAGGTTCGCTAGCGCATGGATATACCTATAATTTATAATTCCTCTGGCAGTACGGGTGATGTCTAATGCAAGAAGGAATTGAATCCCGGTGGATTTGTGGATCAAATCAGAGGCTACGTGCTCTGTCCTCTCTATGAGGTGTCTCTTGACTATGTGGTCATAGTGAGTATGAGTATAAGGAGCCTGAGCACTGCGGTGAACCTCTTTCATCTTATCATGGGTTATGGTCATGACCTCTGGCAACACTCTTCCAACATAACACAATCCTTCTGAGCTCGGGGCAAGCCACTTATACGCTTTCCTCCCACATATGAAATAGGCATCATCGGGGAGAACATAGGGGACAGAATATGACATTACCATATTACAAACTTTCCAATTGAAAAACCCAATCCCTAGTTCTCCCATCTGCTCAGTACAAGTATCGGCTGGATGATATGAGCACAGTACCCTGGTGATACTTCTCCAACCCACATGATCTTGCTTCCTCGAGTATACCTATACCGAAAATACCTTCCACTGTTGGCTATTTGGCGTACAAGTTGCGAGTCTATGGGTATCCTTCAGCTCTGTGTGAAAAGGTCATTGTCTGGTTATTCCACGTCACTTCCCAATTTCCCGGTTTTCGGTAATTGGAAATATTGAAACATAATAAGGATCTATCTACATGATACTGGTGGAGCTTCAAGCTAGGGGGCCTAGAAATATTAAATTTCTTGTCCACCGGTCTCCCACCCCGTAATTCGAGTACCTCATCTATTGTTAAAGGGTACGGTACTAATCCTGACTTGCTCTGACCTTGAGGTACTTGTGAGCACACCCAGCATTCTGTCTGGTTTAAGACCTTACCCACTAGTGAGTGGTAATCACTCAATGGATGATGGTCCATGTTGATATTAAGGCTGGACTGACATCTCTGGATGCACCCATCCTCGACTATGTTCTCACAATTCCTACAAATGCAATTTTCCTCAGCCAATAACCCTTCACAGTGCCTCCGAGCTCCCTGACTACCAGATCGCTTTCTGATACTCGCCTTTGCTCAAGTGATGTGTTGCTCTTGAGATTCTACAAATCCATCCTCGCCATCAGAACCCATTCGACCTCTCTGGGACCCTCACCGAAACAGACTGTCCTGGTCAACAACAGGATTGACAGGAAAACCCGGAACGCAGTCTCTTAGGGTAAGTCCATCTTGTTAAGGGAAACAAGAAGGGGGAGAAAGAGAAGGAGAGAAAGAGGGTAGTGGGAGATGGAGGGAAAAAAAAAAACTGGTGCGACAACCGCCTCTGGTCTTGTTGTTCTCCACGCTCAGGTGCCGTCTCAACAGTCCTGCCTCTCAACCTTCTCGGAACAGACACTCCAGTGATACGATGTTCTCTACACACTGCTCTTTGTCACGGGTTCTCTCCGGGTCAGCGACCTTTTTACAGTGGGACGAGTGGACCCAAGTCTCTCTTTCGGCAACCTTTAATGCTGTCGTGCTGGTTAGCAAGACTTGGTACGGTCCTTCCCACCTGTCAATGAGGCAACCTGAGCGTAGAAAATTTCGAATCATTACATAATCCCCAGGTTCAATGTCATGACAATTACTGTTCGGTAGGTCAGGAATCACCAGCTTTAGATTCTTATTTTGATTCCTCAACTGCTGGCTCATCTTAACAAAATATTTTACAGTCACTTCGTTATTGCATTTCAAATCATCCTGGGGGTCTATCATTACATGAGGTTGTCGGCCAAAAAGAATCTCAAAGGGTGATAGGTTAAGGGAAGACCTGGGAGTGGTTCTGATGCTGTACAATACTAGTGGCAAAGCTTCTGGCCACAACAATCCAGTCTCAGCCATAACTTTGCTCAGCTTGTTCTTAATAGTGCTGTTCACTCTCTCCACCTTCGCACTTGCCTGTGGTCGGTACGGAGTATGCAGCTTGCTATTAATTCCCATCAGTTTGCACATAACCGTAAAGACTTCACCTGTAAAATGGGTACCCCTATCGCTTTCAATTATTCTAGGGATACCATATCTACACACAAATTCCTGCACAATTTTCTTTGCAGTGAACGTAGCAGTATTTGTGGCAGCAGGGAACGCTTCTACCCAATTGGAAAACACATCAATACAGACAAACACGTATTTTAAATTCCTACAGGGTGGTAACTGTATTAAATCAATTTGTATTACCTGAAAAAGGCCATCTGTCGGAGGGATATGGGATGGTTCTGTTGGTATTGACTTTCCAATATTCTTCCTCAAGCAAGTAAGACATGTCATTGCTCTCTTACCCGCATGAGAAGAGAATCCTGGCGCACACCAGTAGGCTCTCACCAGCTTACACATACCCTCTTTACCCAGATGAGTCAGACCGTATGCCGCCTCAGCTAAGCTTGGAAGATATGCTCTGGGGGCCACTGACTTACCGTGTCCACCTGTCCAGAGTCCTGAGGACTCCTGGCCATACCCCTTTGACCTCCAGACCGCCTTTTCCTGAGGAGAACACAAATTTTGCATTTCAATTAATTTTTGTGTGTTGATTGTGTTGAATGTCATCAGTGATGTGATGTTCGTTTGTATGGGGGTGCTGGCTGCTGATTTAACAGCTTCGTCTGCCCGGCTGTTACCAAGTGAGATTTGGTCTTGGTTGTAAGTGTGTGCTTTGCACTTGATAACAGCCACTCTGTCTGGTTCTTGTATTGCTGTTAGAAGCCTTTTTACGTGGGACGCATGCGCTACAGGTGTGCCAGCTGCCGTCATAAAATTTCTGAGGCGCCATAGGGCCCCGAAATCATGCACTACTCCAAAGGCATAGCTAGAATCTGTGTATATATTGGCTGACTTACCCTTTGCCAATTCACACGCTCTGGTTAGGGCGAACAGCTCAGCAACTTGTGCTGAGTGCGGTGGGCCCAGGGGCTCAGCTTCTATGATACTTCTGTCGTCTACAACTGCGTACCCAGTGCACAAGTCTCCCGAGTCCATCTGTCTGTGGCAACTACCGTCAGTGTAAAAAGTAAAATCTACGCCTTCCAGTGGGTTGTCACTAATGTCAGGTCTTGCAGTGAAAGTCTGGTTCAGGTATTCCATACAATCATGCGTATCAGTGTCTGCACTAAATCCTCCTTCACCATCATTCTCATCCTCCACCCTTTGTGCCTGTCCAGGCACACTTGGCAGATAAATTGCAGGATTTAGTGCGCTGCATCTCTTTATGGTGATGTTTACAGGGGCCATTAGTGCTAATTCCCACTTTGTAAACCGTGCCGATGAGACATGTCTGGTTTGGGCGGAGTTCAGTGAGGCTGACACTGCATGAGGTGTATGGATTGTCAGGTTGTGTCCTAACACTACGTCTTCGCTTTTACTTACTAGCAAAGCTATCGCTGCAACACTTCGCAAGCATGTGGGGAGAGACCGCGCTACGGTGTCCAACTGTGCACTGTAGTAAGCTACCGGCCTGCTGGCATCACCATGTCTCTGGGTTAGGACACCTGCCGCACACCCAGCACTTTCCGTACCGTACAATTCAAAGGGTTTCCCATAATCTGGCATGCCTAATGCAGGTGCCTGTGATAGGCACTGTTTGAGTCTCTCAAATGCCAGTTCAGACTCATCTGTGTGCGAGATCCGATCTGGTTTGTTTGAAGAGACCATCTCTTGCAAAGGTAAAGCCAGTATGGAGAACCCTGGGATCCAGTTTCGGCAGTACCCACACATTCCAAGAAAGGTGCACATCTGTTGCTGGGTTTGTGGCAGTCATGTCGCGAATCGCCTGTATTCTATCAGCGGTGAGGTGTCTAAGTCCTTGCGTCAAGCAATGTCCCAAATATTTTACCCTGGTCTGGCACAGCTGCAACTTATCCTTTTTTAACCTTGTGTCCCGTATTAGAAAGGTGAAACAGAAGCTGTTTCGTATCTTTCAAGGACGATTCGAGTGAATCAGAACACAGCAATAAGTCATCGACATACTGTATTAATACTGATCCGCTCTCAGGTTGAAAGGATTGTAAACAGTCATGCAAAGCCTGGGAGAAAATACTTGGGCTGTCAATGAAACCTTGGGGTAGGCGAGTCCAGGTGTACTGTACTCCCCTGTATGTGAATGCAAACAGGTATTGACTGTCAGGGTGCAGAGGGACAGAAAAGAAGGCAGAACAGAAATCAATGACAGTGAAGAATTTTGCAGTAGGGGGAATTTGCATGAGGATGACAGCTGGATTTGGCACTACGGGGAGTTGGCTCTCAACTATCTTGTTTATCCCCCTTAGATCCTGCACTAGCCTGTAACCCCTCCCCCCACTCTTTTTCACAGGGAAGATGGGACTATTGGCAGTGCTGGATGTCCTGACTAGGATGCCCTATTGTAGCAAGCGCTTTATGACTGGGTACACTCCTAATTCCACCTCTGGCTTCAGAGGATACTGAGGGATTTTTGGAGCTATCCTACCATCTTTTACTTGAACTACTACAGGAGCTACATTTGCCATCAATCCAGTGTCTTGTCCATCTTTGGTCCACAGGTAACCCGGTATTCGTGAGATCATTTCCTCTACCTTTGATGGACACCTGTCTATAACAGCAGAGTGTGACATTAGCCTTTGTGGGGTGTCTAACATATCCTGCACTTCCTGAACGTGATTCTCGGGTATATCCAAGAAGACACCCTCAGGAGTACAATATATGACACACCTCATTTTACACAATAAATCTCTCCCGAGTAGATTAGTCGGAGCCGATGCAGCTAGCAAAAAGGAATGCTTGGTCTGCAAGGCCCCTATCGTAATCTCTGCTGGTCTACTCAAAGGGTATTGTTGCACTGTTCCTGTTACTCCCATTGCCAAAATTGTTTTACCCGTGGTTTTTATACCTACCGTCGAATTTAACACTGACCTGGCCGCCCCTGTATCTACAAGAAAAGGTAATGATCTACCAGCTACATCAACTGTGACCTCAGGTTCACTACCAAGGCTAGCAATCAACTTTACTGGCTGCAGACTACAGGTGTGGCCCAACCCATATTGTATATTGTGACCCTCTCGCAGCGCACTGGCAGCTACAATATGTGAGGGGGGTAACTGAGAATTTTCGGAGGTCTGCCAGTCCCTCCTAGGTGGATACCTCCTTGTTTCCCCTGCATGTGGCTCATAGCTTCTCCTATGCGGTCCCTGATCCCAATTATGTGTATTATAGTGTGGATCATATCCTGGTCTAGTGGGTCGGTATACCTTATGTGTGTTTTTATACCTACAATTCCATGCAAAATGTCCTTCCTTCTGACAGTTATAGCATACTACTACACGTGACTTACCATCAGGGGTCTGGGGTTTTGGCTGATGCGGTTTTGTTGTAAGAGCATTTATACTTACTGTCATCAGCTTGTCCCCCTGAGACTCCCTGTGCTTAATGATGTTCTGGTCGTGCTCGATAGCGGACTCTCTTAATGCAGCCACCGAGATACCTCTCCAGTTAGGTAGAGAGGTTTGTACCCTTGTTCTTAATGCCTCTTTTAACCCGTCCATTAATACTGACACCGCTACCTCCCTGTGATGTACATTGTCCTTAATGTCCTCGATCCCAGTGTATCTAGCCATTTCCTGCAGTGCTCGATGGAAATATTCAGATGCCATTTCACCTTCTTTTTGTCTTATGGAAAAGATTTCATTCCATTTGACAACAGTAGGGAAATATACTCCTAATTGCAGATTGATTTGTCGTACATTCTCCTGAGTGTACTCATCAGTGAGAGGTACTTTTGCGTCTAATCTACAATCAGTAATGAATTTCGCGGGGTCAATATTGGAAGGTAAACATACTCGTAGCACTGTTCGCCAATCTTTGTTTGTGGGTTCGGTGGCGTTACCTAACTCTTTAATGAACCTCTGGCATGCAACTAGATCCTTTCTGGGATCGGGAAATTCTGACATAATTGACCTCAATTCTGTCCGGGACCAGGGACAATGTATAGCAATGTTCCTGATGGGAGTGACTCCCTGAGCGTCAGTCCTCCCATTGGGGACTGCGATCACACTGACAGGAGGATTTAATTCAATTACGTCATTCTGAGTTGACTCCACAATCTGAGGTGCTATTGTCTCTGCATAATGTATGGTACCGTACTTACCTGTGGACACGACCTCACTTATCCCTCCGCTAGGGGGCATTACTACTG